>NC_053024.1:405058338-405386263 GCF_003073215.2 Triticum urartu
GCGAGGATAGCTGGCTGGCTCGCAGCAACAACACATCAAGGAATCCGGGCACTTCAGATACTAAAGATGCCAACGGCAGACCACGTCGTAACAGACACAAGCGCCACAACAATGGCGATAACGCCGATGATACGGCATTCAATGCCGGATTCAGAGGCTCTAGATCCGGTCAGCGGAAAAAGCCATTCAAAAGAAGTACTACGGGCCCGTCCAGTTTGGATCGCATACTCGATTGCTTGTGTCAAATCCACGGCACCCCGATAAGCCAGCCAATCGCACCAACAGAGAATGTTGGGTGTTCAAGCAGGCCGGCAAGTTGAATGCCGAAAACAAGGACAAGGGGCTGCATAGTGATGACGAGGAGGAGCCCCGGCCGCCGAACACAGGAGAACAGAAGACGTTCCCCCCACAAGTGAAGACGGTGAACATGATATACGCAACCCACATTCCCAAGAGGGAACGGAAGCATGCATTAAGGGACATCTATGCGATGGAGCCCGTCACCCCAAAGTTCAACCCATGGTCCTCTTGTCCGATCATCTTCAATCGCAGGGACCACCCCACTAGTATCCGTCATGGCGGATCCGCCACATTGGTCCTAGACCCCATCATCGACGGATTTCACCTCACTGGAGTCCTTATGGACGGCGGCCACAGCCTAAACCTGCTCTATCAGGATATAGTGCGCAAAATGGGTATAGATCCCTCGAGGATCAAACCCACCAAAACCACCTTTAAGGGCATCATCCCAGGTGTAGAGGCCCGTTGCACGTGCTCAATCACACTGGAAGTGGTCTTCGGATCTCCGGACAACTTCCGAAGCGAGGAGTTAATCTTCGATATCGTCCCGTTCCGCAGTGGCTATCACACACTGCTCGGGTGAACCGCATTTGCAAAATTCAATGCGGTACCGCATTACGCATACCTCAAGCTCAAGATGCCAGGACCTAGGGGGGTCATAACAGTCAATGGAAACACATAACGCTCGCTCCGCACGGAAGAGCACACTTCGGCCCTCACAGCAGAAGCATAAAACAGCCTTTTAAGGCAAACCGCCAATTCGGCGATACAGCCCCCGGACACCGTCAAGCGAGTCCGGATTAACCTGCAACAGGATCGCCTGGCACGTTCAGAGCTCGCCTAGCAATTCAGCCGCCGTCCTAGTCCCAGTCAAGCGACGAAATCCGTGCCGCACATACATAATTACGCACTGAAAATACCATGGGCATAGGCGGGGGCACGATCAGGGCACATCCCGCAATGCAGCTTAACCGCCCTAGGGGCTGCATACCTTTATCATTTTTTCTCTTTCATGACCTTACTCTCTGGAAGCCCTTTCCACAGTATGATTGCCAAACACATTACGGGAAGGAACAACCAAGGAGGCAAGAAGCTAAGACGTACAAGGGAACCCCCAAGTGGTCTCTAATAACAAACGATATACCCGCTTTTTACTACCCATACGCAGCTTGCCCTTGGATAGGACATGTCAAATAGTCCTATTTTTTGCTTATTGCACTACTCGTACCAGTACGCTTCGACGTATTATTTAAATAACAATGCATAACATTAGTCTATTATTGCATTACCCATCCTTTTTTTCTTATATGTTCATTTACGACAACTTGCACCCGTACATTCTGGTACGGTCAGTACGCTAGGGGCTTTCGTTTACCCCATAATATGACGTGAGAAGTCCGAACACTTTTGACAGTGCGGCACCCCGAACTTATAGCATTATATGCATCAGCTCCAAATCATGTCTTGGGTCAATAGTTGGGTTCACCCGGCTCCCATGTTTTGGTACCTTACGTTCCGCTATATCGGCTAAGGTAGCGCTGGGAGAACTACTATGATTGTGTCCCGGTTCTTCCGGACGAGCACCTCAATAGGGAAAGCCGAAAACTGACTGTCATGATAAGGCGAGAGCTGGCTGTTCGAGAGGTCTCAAGTCCTTCAAGACTTTTTCTGCTTAGGGCGAGGAGTCGGCCTTGCCCGACTTAGGCGTATATAGCGCCCCAAATTCGGCCTTCCGAATACTAGGGGCTTCCCCAAAATTTAAAATTGTAGACTTCTATGGCTAAGTGAGAGCGATAAAGCCTTATAGTCTGATTGCCTGGTTCGTTGTGCTGAACACCTCCCTCGAAGGACCCAAAATTGGGAAAAAGAGTGCTCAGGTTTATCCCGAACACCCCAGTACTAGTTACATGGGGGCAGAAGCCGACGACTAGCCAACTCTCAAATTTTATAAACGTCCGCACAGAAGGTAATATTTTAAATTCAAAAAGTGTCACATAGCGCAAATGAACTCGTTTCACATTACAGGATCACATGAGCATGTTCATTCAAAAATTACATCTCTAGCACATTCATCCGCCACAAGGCGGGAACCCTTCAGGACACTGTCATAATACATTTCGGGGCAGCGATGCTCCTTGCCCTTCGGCGGCCCCTCCTTCACCAGCTTTACGGCGTCCAGCTTCACCCAGTGCACCTTTGCCTGGGCAAAAGCCCTGCGTGCACCCTCGATGCAGACGGACCGCTTTATGACTTCAAGCCGTGGGCAGGCATCCACAAGCCGCCTCACCAGACCGAAGTAGCTGCTAGGCAGGGGATCGCCAGGCCACATCCGGACTATAAGACGCTTCATGGCCTGTTCGGCCGCCTTGTGAAGCTCGACCAGTTGCTTCAGCTTGTCGCTCAAGGGCATTGGGTGTTCGGTCCTAGTATACTGAGACCAGAACAACTTTTCCGTCGAGCTCCCCTCCTCAGCTCGGTAAAACTCCGCGGCATCCATCACACTGTGGGGAAGATCTGCGAACGCTCCTGGAGAGCTCCGAACTCGAGTAAGTAAAAGGAAAGTTTCCTTCACATGCTTGCTTTGCATAATGAATGCCTTACCCACCGCTATCTTCTTCACCGCATCAATTTCCTGGAGGGCCTTGTGGGCTTCAGCCCTGGCATTCTGTGCGCTTTCGAGCGCCTTCGCAAGCTCGGACTGTCGCGTCTTAGAGTCAAGCTCCAAGGACTCGTGTTTTTTGGCGAGAGCCTCGAGCTCTTGCTGCACCTCGCCTACCCGGGCTTCTTGCTTTTCCCGCTCAATGCGCTCCTTGGCCGCTTTGTCTTCGGCCTCGGACAACGCCTTCTTCAGGGTCGCCACCTCGGTCGTGGCCCCTGGCAAATTCATGATGAACCTATTATTTTACAACCAAATTTCTTTTTAATATATAGACAAGGTATTTCTTACCTTTGCTCTCCTCGAGCTGCCTCTTGGTAAGGCCGAGCTCGTCCTCGAACCGCTCAAGGTCCTGCTTCAGTGCAGCGACCTCCGCAGTACGTGCGGCAGCGGCCAGCAGTGAAACCTGCATATGCACATAGACATATTCTGATTAGACTCCCGAGTCATTATTTGATCCTCTATTCGGCCTTTCTTTGCGAACGCCAAACAGAGCATCAGGGGCTACTGTCTATGCGGTAATATTTTCCTATATTTTGATTGCTTACCTGAAAGCGTGTTAGGAGGCTGGCACGAGCTTCGGTTAGTCCGCTTTTGGCGGACTGAACTTTCTCGATCACCGCACTCATGATAGTGCGATGCTCTTCGTCGATGGAAGTGCCACGAAGCGCTTCCAGCAAGTTGTCCGGTGCCTTTGGATGGACAGAGGCCACCGGCACGGGTGGCTTGCCCCCTCAATAGGAGGTCGCCTGCCAGAGTCCGAAACCACCGAAGGTTCTGGCGCAGTGTTCGGCTGGGGGCCGAACTTGGAGCCCGTGGGAGTCTTGCTCCCTTTGCGCCCAGGGTCCGGAAGGTCGCCTTGAGGCGCCCCTAGGACTACCTCCCCTCAGCCTGGTGCCTTTTGAGACAACACCTCGACGTTGTCCATAGGACAAGGGGTGGAGGCGGTCGGAAATGAATCGCTATTCATATCCGACGAGTCCAAAGAACCGTCCGACGAAGATACATCGATACGGGCTCGGGACGGACTGCATAACCATATTCGGTGTAAGGAGAAGCAGTGCAATAAAACATACCATGAATTACTATGGTATCTGGATACTTACGACTTCGCCAGGGGCTTGTCCCTGGGTAACCACTCGTCGTCGTTGTGGGTGGCCGTCATGGAGCAGTCTGGAAGGAGGGTCCTTCCCTTCTTGGACCCTTTGGCCTCCCCGGTTGGGGCGGCCTTCCTTTTCTTGTCTCCCCCGGTTTGGGGGGGGAGAACTTTCCTCTTCCTCCTCCTCGTTTTTGTGGGAGGAGTGCGCTTCAGAGTTATTGGACGATGAGTCCGATATAACCTTGCGCCGGAGACCCTTTCGGGTCCTCGTGGCCTTCTTCTTGGCCTTCTTCACTGGCACCTCGTAAGGCACCGGAACCAGCATCTCCGTTAGGACAGCATCTGCAGGATCTTCAGGCAGGGGGGCTGGGCAATCAATCCACTCCGCTTTGTCTACCCAGTCCTGTTAATGGCATGGAAGCTTAGATCCGGCACATGATTAAACTGGGGCAAATAAATATCCTGTGAGATATCAAAACTTACCAGATTGGCATGGCACTTTGCGCTGAGTCCGCAGTCCTCGGTAAGGGGAGGAGGTACCTCGGCGCCCTTGAACAGCACCTTCCAAACGTCCTTGTGCATCGTGTCAAAGAGCTCTCGCAGCGTTTGGTGCTTGGCTGGGTCAAACTCCCACAAATTAAATACCCGTCGTTGACACGGGAGAATCCGGTGGAAGAGCATGACCTGGACCACGTTGACGAGCTTGATTTTTTTGCTCATCATGTTCTTGATGCAGGTCTGGAGTCCGGTCAGCTCTACCGGGGAACCCCAGGACAGGCCCTTCTCTTTCTAGGAGGTGAGCCGCGTGGGGATTCCAGATCGAAATTCGGGGGCCGCCACCCAGTTGGTGTCACACGGCTTGGTGATGTAGAACCACCCCGATTGCCAGCCCTTTATGGTCTCCACCCAGGAGCCTTCGAGCCAGGTGACGTTAGGCATTTTGCCCACCATGGCGCCTCCGCACTCCGCTTGCTGGCCGACCACCACCTTCGGTTTAACATTGAAGGTCTTCAGCCATAGGCCGAAGTGGGGCCTGATGCGGAGGAAGGCCTCGCACACGATGATAAACGCCGAGATGTTGAGGATGAAATTGGGGGCTAGATCATGAAAATCCAGCCCGTAGTAGAACATGAGCCCGTGGACAAACGGGTGAAGGGGAAATCCCAGTCTGCGAACAAAGTGGGTAAGGAAAACTACCCTCTCATGGGGTGCGGGCATAGGGATGATCTTCCCCGCATCTGGCAGCCGGTGCACGATGTCCACGGCCAGATATCTGGCTTCCCGTAGCTTTGCGATGTTCTCCACCGTGACAGAGGAGACCATCCACTTGCCTCCCGCTCCAGACATGCTTGGAGTGGTTTGAGGAGAAACACGCGAACTTGGGCGCTGGAGCTCGAGTGCGTGAGAATGGATAAGTAAGGACGAAGAAGACATGGGTAAAAAGGGTGAATCTTTGTCCCTTTATAAGGGCGGAAGAGGCTATGCGCCTCCCCACTTACCTGGTAAAATCGCTTATTCCTGAGCGCCGTAATTGATGGCGGGGTTGGTTTACCCACGTCCGTATTGATGAGAATCCCGTAATAAGGGGGACACGATCTCTGCTTCGACAAGACATGTCAAGAAAACCGCCTCGCAATATGTGCAGTGCTGGTTGAGAAAAACGGTTCGAATAATGACCGGGCCATGGCGTGATGTCATGTTGATAATGTGTTAGCAGATTAGATTTGTGGAAATATTATTCTCTCTGCGGTGGTATGTGGAATTTGTTTTGCAGAGCCGGACACTATCCTTGTGTTCAAAATCTTCTATGGAGTATTCGGAGGAAGAACCCGCCTTGCAATGTCGAAGACAAATTTGCGCGCCGGACTCATCGTCATTTAAGCCTGGTTCAGGGGCTACTGAGGGAGTCCTGGATTAGGGGGTCTCCGGACAGCCGGACTATATCCTTTGGCCGGACTGTTGGACTATGAAGATACAATATTGAAGACTTCGTCCCGTGTCCGGATGGGACTCTCCTTGGCGTGGAAGGCAAGCTTGGCAATACGGGTATGTAGATCTCCTCCCTTGTAACCGACTCTGTGTAACCCTAGCCCCCTCCGGTGTCTATATAACCCGGAGGGTTTAGTCCGTAGGACAACAACAATCATACCATAGGCTAGCTTCTAGGGTTTAGCCTCTACGATCTCGTGGTAGATCAACTCTTGTAATACTCATATCATCAAGATCAATCAAGCAGGACGTAGGGTATTACCTCCATCGAGAGGGCCCGAACCTGGGTAAACATCGTGTCCCCCGCCTCCTGTTACCATCCGCCTTAGATGCAGTTCGGGACCCCCTACCCGAGATCCGCCGGTTTTGACACCGACATCCAAGAAAAAAATGAGAGAAAAAGAGAGAAGGGACAATGCTACTATCCTTTTTCCACACTTGTGCTTCAACGTAGCACCAAGAGTCTCCTATGTTGTCACTTTAATAAATTAGTGGAAATTTTACATTATAGAACTTGGCTTGTATATTCCAATGATGGGCTTCCTCAAATTGCCCTAGGTCTTCGTGAGCAAGCAAGTTGGATGCACACCCACTTAGTTTCTTTTGTTGAGCTTTCATACACTTATAGCTCTAGTGCATCTATTGCATGACAATCCCTACTCACTCACATTGATATCTATTGATGGGCATCTCCATAGCCCGTTGATATGCCTAGTTGATGTGAGACTATCTTCTCCTTTTTGTCTTCTCCAAAACCACCATTCTATTCCACCTATAGTGCTATGTCCATGGCTCACGCTCATGTATTGCGTGAAAGTTGAAAAAGTTTGAGAACATAAAAAGTATGAAACAATTGCTTGGCTTGTCATCGGGGTTGTGCATGATTTAAATATTTTGTGTGGTGAAGATAGATCATAGCCAAACTATATGATTTTGTAGGGATAGCTTTCTTTGGCCATGTCATTTTGAGAAGACATGATTGCTTAGTTAGTATTACTATTTTTATGTCAATATTAAACTTTATCTTGAATCTTTCAAATCTGAATATTCATGCCACAATAAAGAGTTTACATTGAAAATTATGCTAAGAAGCATTCCACATCAAAAATTCTGTTTTTATCATTTACCTACTCGAGGACGAGCAGGAATTAAGCTTGGGGATGCTTGATACGTCTCCAACGTATCTATAATTTTTGATTGTTCCATGCTATTATATATTCTGTTTTGGATGTTTAACGGGCTTATTTATACACTTTTATATTATTTTTGGGACTAACCTATTAACCAGAGGCCCAGCCCAAATTGTTGTTTTTTTGCCTATTTCAGTGTTTTGCAGAAAAAGCATATCAAATGGAGTCCAAACGGAATGAAACCTTCGGGAGCGTGATTTTTGGAACAAACGTGATCCAGAGGACTTGGAGTGGACGTTAAGCAATCAAAGATGAGGCCACGAGGTAGGGGGCGCGCCTACCCCCCTGGGCGCGCCCTCCACCCTCGTGGTCCCCTCGTGGCTCCACCGACCTACTTCTTCCTCCTATATATACCTACGTACCCCCAAACCATCGAGGAGCACCACAAAAACCTAATTCCACCGCCGCAACCTTCTGTACCCGTGAGATCCCATCTTGGGGCCTTTTCGGCGCTCCGCCGGAGGGGGCATTGATCACGAAGGGCTTCTACATCAACACCATAGCCTCTCCGATGATGTGTGAGTAGTTTACCTAAGACCTTTGGGTCCATAGTTATTAGCTAGATGTCTTCTTCTCTCTCTTTGGGTCTCAATACAAAGTTCTCCTCGATTCTCTTGGAGATCTATTCGATGTAATCTACTTTTGCGGTGTGTTTGTCGAGATCCGATGAATTGTGGATTTATGATCAAGATTATCTATGAACAATATTTGGATCTTCTCTGAATTCTTTTATGTATGATTGGTTATCTTTGCAAGTCTCTTCGAAGTATCAGTTTGGTTTGGCCTACTAGATTGATCTTTCTTGCAATGGGAGAAGTTCTTAGCTTTGGGTTCAATCTTGCGGTGCTCGATCCCAGTGACAGTAGGGGAAACGACACGTATTGTATTGTTGCCATTGAGTATAACAAGATGGGGTTTATATCATATTGCATGAGTTTATCCCTCTACATCATGTCATCATGCTTAAAGCGTTACTCCGTTCTTATGAACTTAATACTCCAGATGCATGCTGGATAGCGGTCGATGTGTGGAGTAATAGTAGTAGATGCAGGAGTAATAGTAGTAGATAGCGGTCGGCGTGATACCTTGGTTCTAAAAAATCGAGGGAAATACTTACGCTACTTTGCTGCATCACCCTTCCCTCTTCAAGGTAAAACCAACGCATGCTTAAAAGGTAGCAGCATTCCACCTCTGCATGGACATAATACATGCGCAAGTATCTGACAAGACTTGTCTTATTCATTAATATGCAGATAAACAAGTACATATCTTATAGAGCACAAACATGGATAAAGAAGATTACATGATTAAGATTAAAGTTTGGCAGCTGCCTACATATTTTAAACTAAAAAGAGATAAGTTCCCCGTAATCCCTTTCTTGTCCCTCTCCTCCTAGGAACTACAGGGGGAGGCGAAGAGGGCAAAAGGAGTGCCTGGCCAGAAGCCCAGCTCGACCCCGCCGGGCCCCACTAGGAGCAGCCTGAGAAGATCGGGAGTGGTGAGGCTACGAAGGAGGAGGACGGGGGGAGCAGCTTGGCAGTGCCCTGGTCACCACCGCCAAGGCCATCAAGACACCCCACCACAAGCCCCCGTAGGGAGCGCCTGCCGGAGCCCAGCTGGAAGACTGCTGGAGGAGGCAAGGGCACCAAGAGAACATCCCCTCCTCGGCTACCACCCGAAGAAGCTGGTGATGATGGTGCTGGGGAGGGAGGGGAGGAGCGGAAAGATGAGGCAGCGGGCCGGCAATACGAGATGAAGGCGTCGGTGCCATCGTACTCCTACCTGACGGCCTACCACCTGCCGTCTTCATCCCCGCCTATTCTTTCCTCATCACTTTCTCTTAGGGAGGACGCCGAGCCTTTGGCACGTCGCCTCCCCTAAAGCGGCTGGGGGTGGCGGCAGCACTCCATGCGCGTGGGGAGCGCCACTATCCACCTTGGCGGGCAGGAGGACAGTTTTGTCTTTAGCGTCATCCCCAACCTCGCCAAAAGGAGCAATACCGGGATTACTCAAGATCCTAAGCACATCCCCACGAACGAGCACCAGAGGCCCTGAAGGCTCCACTAACGGGTCGGCGAACTCCACAAACTCGCGGCAGGAACGATGCTCCCTCCTTTGGCGGCGAGCTCGTGTGGGGAAGGCGAGCGTCTCTCCATCATGAAGAAACATGGCGCCCTCCACACCGTGGTCGATGCAGCATTCGCCGACACGTCGCCGCAAACCGCGATCACCACGCTTTCCGCGGCCCCGGACCATACTCACTCCCTGATGAATGGCGCTAGCCTCCAAGACCATCGTTTCATCCTCGAACGGAGAACCAGGGCTTGTCCCAGATCTCTCAACCTCAGCATGACAAAGAAGAAGGCAAGGAAGAAGAAGGCGGAAGTGCATGGATGGATGCCTCCACTCCCCCTAAGTGCTCCCCTTTTCATAGGCGAGCCAGGGCCGGGGGCTGATCCTCCACCTACTTAGGGGAGGGGGCTCCATTAAGTCCGACCCGCCCGAGCTGTGAATGGTGGCTGAACCCATCGGCCACCCTCTCACACCAATCTAGGAGGTTCAGATCTGTGCCATGAAGCATTTTTTCCGCACCACGCGCCTCTATTACCTATCCCACTCGCTACATGCAATATACGCGGCAAAGGATAAGGGCATGGTGGGATGAGTGAATCGGCAGTTAGCCCCCCTCCCGTGGGTTAATTAAAGTCATTAACGGGCCATTACAGAGCCCCACCATGTTTGGCATCACACGACGCATGGGAAAGCAGGAAACTGACTCAAACGCAGATTAATAAAGAAGCAAAGAAAATCTCAAGGAATGAGATACCACAAGCTCCCTGCCTGTGTACTAGGTAGGGCCTACCCCAACAACACACGGTAACGCGTTTGGGCCAGGCTCGAGGGCCCCTGTCGGTGCAAAAAAACCTGGTGTATGTTGCTCGGACTGTACACAGGCTCAAGGGCAAGGTTACAGTATCCAAGACAAGGCCAAGCAGAAGATATAGCTCTTTGAGAAATCAAAGGGCGGATCAGGAAGACCAAGACAAGCCAAAAAGGGCAAGATATCACTAAGGAAAAACCTCCCTTGCCGGGCAGGCGAGCCTGGTCGTGTCGAGGCCACTCCAAGGACAAGTCATAAGACTACCACGGCAAGGGTTGTCGGGACGCTGGCGGCCTGCTTCCCCACCAAGGCTCCACCGCTCCACTTCATAGCGACGCAAGTCACTTATCGGTGCGGTGTAGAGCCCCCAAGTGAATAAGTGGCTGGCATTTGGCACGTGGCAGCCATTTCTGAGGAAGGTCACCCCTAAATGACACCCGTCCATGGGCGTGTCACGTAGGCAGGCGAAAATGTGGCAGAATGGTACAGAAAGGCATGTTGGGCTACATCCATGATGTGACACTAAGTGATGCATTTAATGCACTTTGTCATGTGTGCAGAGTTAGGTATGATAGCACTATGGCTATCTAATCACTGGATAATGACTGTTTTGCCATTGTGGTGACCCCTTGTCCTATAAAAGGAGGGTCGTGGCAACCTTAGAAAGGATTCGGACCCTTGTACACTCATACCCGCGTGGATGCTCTCGTCCCAAGGCGACCTTGCTGGTCTTGGGCACTGCGTCTCCACTACGGTCCTCTCATCGATCCACCAAAGCAGGAGTAGGGTTTTACACCTTGCGGCAGCCCGAACATGGGTAAAAGCTGCCTAAGTCACCGCTATTGTGCTATTCTATGGCCTCTGCTCTTTGTGTAACGTGACCTTCCCCCTTGCCGAACCACAAAGGGGCTGATGGCCCCATAGGTGATCGTGTGATACCACGACATCGGCAGATCTGCCCAATGAAAGTTCATCTGGAATTCCATTGCAACAAGTTCTTCATCTGTCTTCAAATGTGAGATGATGGCCCAGTTTCTGTCAAATATTTTGTGGGCATACTAGTGGTTCTTGCGCACTATGTTATGAGTCACTATCATATTTGCTTGAATTGCAGCAAATTGACGCTTAACCCAGTTTAGATTCTGGTCAACTTTTTGGTGCAAGCTAATGAGGAGTTCACGGTTAACTGATGTCTACTACACAACCTTCTTCTTATAGACATTGTTGGGCCTCCAAGTGCAGAGGTTTGTAGGACAGTAGCAAATTTCCCTCAAGTGGATGAACTAAGGTTTATCAATCCGTAGGAGGCGTAGGATGAAGATGGTCTCTCTCAAGCAACCCTACAACCAAATAACAAAGAGTCTCTTGTGTCCCCAACACACCCAATACAACAGTAAATTGTATAGGTGCACTAGTTCGGTGAAGAGATGGTGATACAAGTGCAATATGGATAGTAGATAATAGTTTTTGTAATCCGAAAATATAAAAACAGCAAGGTAACTAATGATAAAAGTGAGCGTAAACGGTATTGCAATGCGTTGAAACAAGGCCCAGGCTTCATACTTTCACTGGTGCAAGTCCTCTCAACAATAATAACATAATTGGATCATATAACTATCCCTCAACATGCAACAAAGAGTCACTCCAAAGTCACTAATAGCGGAGAACAAACAAAGATATTATGGTAGGGTACGAAACCACCTCAAAGTTATCCTTTCTGACCGACCTATTCAAGAGTCCGTAGTAAAATAACATGAAGCTATTCTTTCCGTTCAATCTATCATAGAGTTCATACTAGAATAACACCTTAAGACACAAATCAACCAAAACCCTAATGTCACCTAGATACTCCAATGTCACCTCAAGTATCCGTGGGTATGATTATACGATATGCATCACACAATCTTAGATTCATCTATTCAACCAACACATAGAACCTCAAAGAGTGCCACAAAGTTTCTACCGGAGAGTCAAGATGAAAACGTGTGCCAACCCCTATGCATATATTCCCAAGGTCACGGAACCCGCAAGTTGATCAACAAAACAAACATCAAGTGGATCATAGAATACCCCATTGTCACCACAGGTATCCCATGCAAGACATACATCAAGTGTTCTCAAATCCTTAAAGACTCAATCCGATAAGAGAACTTCAAAGGGAAAACTCAATGCATTACAAGAGAGTAGAGGGGGAGAAACATCATAAGATCCAACTATAATAGCAAAGCTCATGATACATCAAGATCGTATCACCTCAAGAACACAAGAGAGAGAGAGATCAAACACATAGCTACTGGTACATACCCTCAGCCCCGAGGGAGAACTACTCCCTCCTCGTCATGGAGAGCGCCAGGATGAAGAAGATGGCCACCGGAGAGGGATTGCCCCCTCCGGCAGGGTGCCAGAACGGGTCTAGATTGGTTTTCGGTGGTTACGGAGGCTTCTGGCAGCGGAACTCCCGATCTATTGTGCTCCCCAAAGTTGTTAGGGTATATGGGTATATATGGGAGGAAGAAGTACGTCGGTGGACCTCTGGGCTGTCCACGAGGCAGGGGGCGCGCCCAGGGGGGTGCACGCGCCCTGTAGCGACCAGACCTCAAACAGTCTGATCTCTGTGCTCCGGTGTCATCCCTGGATCAGTAATGCTGACACCACACAGTACTCGGAGGATTTATAGCAGAGTAGCAATCACACACTTATTACTTCGAGTGTCTCAAAAGAGAACTTATTACAATAAATATGGCTTAAGGCCATCTAATAACGATAACAACGGAAGGCTTGGAAGGTAAGTGAGTCCATCAACTCCAACGGCATCACTGAGTATAGAACCACGATCTAAAACTCCTTAATCATCGTCTGAAAAGTCTGCAACATTAACGTTGCAGCCCGAAAACAGGTCAGCACATGGAATATGCTGGCAAGGTAACACATAGAGAGTAATGGAATGCAACAGCTATACTATATGCATATTTGGCTGGTGGAAAGCTCTATGGTTACAGTTTTTGCGTAAAGCCAATTTTTCCCTACTTCAAAGAAATAAATTTAATTACTATCATGGTGGTTGTTAAACATTGAGAATGGTTGACAGCATTCTCAATCCCAATTAAAATAGCATCATTTAACCCAACAAAATTAACTTTAGAGTAACATGTTGAGATTCACATGATAATCCAGGTACTAGATACTCAAGATGTCCATAACCGAGGACACGGCTAACCATGATTAGTTTAATACACTCTGCAGAGGTATGCGCACTTTTCCCCACAAGACACGATCGCCTCCATTTGGTTTCTCGCACTACAGGGTGTTTGAGAAAACGGATGACTGAGACATAGTCTTTCAGAAGCGCTAGCACCTTACGATCGGGTAGACCGTACCACCTACATCCCCTACATCTGCTAGTCTACCACTGTAAGAGTTTGCACAACTTAGTCAACTATGCCAGAGCCCATAATGGCTTGTGGCTGCACACGGAAGTTTCTAGTATGAATTATCTCATGATCCCTTTGAGCCTGGGTGGCGGTCCAAAAGAAAAACAGGCAAGTCCTGGAATCCCCAGGTGCCTCAATCCACCCAGATGTGTGTTTAGGTTGCCACCTTAGATAAACCATTAATTAACAAACTCACATCTGTCATGGATATCACTCACCCAATCCACGTCTACTAGCATAGCATGGCATAATAAGCAAACGTAGAAGTAACTCCCAAAGGTTTGATAATAAACAGGTAATAGGTACTACCTCATCTACTTCCCATCCCACAATTTAATTAGATCCTAATCATGAAATGTGTGAGGATTGATCAAATGCAATAAAACTGGGTTGTAGAAAAGGTATGATCAAAGTGTTACTTGCCTTGCTGATGATCCGCGAAACCTAGAGATTCGAAGTAACAGGCGGCGCACTCCGGGTATTCTATCGCAGACAAACAAACAAGCATACAATAAGTACTCATCTAATGCACGGGTAAAACTCAATTAGAAGATCTAACCAGAAAGTTCAACTTAAGAACCCTGGTTTGCAAAAAGAATCAAATCGAACGAAGCAAAAGAAATCAAATGGCGAAAGAAAACAACTTCGTTCTAGTAATCTGGGTCTAAGCCAAATTTTACAGTAGCAAAAACTTGTTTAAGTTGATTATTCAGAAAGATAATTTCGAGACGAAACTCCAGGCGCTTGAATCGCCTGATTCCGATAAACGAGCGAAAAGTTATACTAAAAACGAAAATCGGATCAGAAATCGCGATCAGAAAATAACCACGGAAAAATCCGACGAAAAAGAAAAACGACGAACAGATTTTTTTTTAAAACAGCATGGAAAACGAGGCGGCGGCGAACCTCGGGCGGCGTGCAACTCCGGCGGCGGCTGGCGGCGGCGGCGGCTGGGCTGGTGGCGGCGTGCAACTCCGGCGGCGGCTGGCGGCGGCGGCTGGGCCCTAGGGTTTTCGGCGGCTGGGCTCTAGGGTTTCGGCGGCTGGGCTCTCTCTCTCGCCCGGGGCGGCGGCTTATAAAGCCTCGGCCGGCGGTGTCCTGGCCGAGTACGGCCCATAGTCGGTTCCGCGTTTTTTTTATAATTCCGCTCGGAAGAAAAATAAAAAGAAATACTAAACGGACTCCAAAAATCCCGAAATAAATTTCCCCGGGCTTCTAAAATCAAGCCCGAAAAAGTGAACATTTATTTGGGCCCTAAATGCAATTTTGAAAAACGCGCATTTTTCCTAAATTCAAATAAAAATACCGAAAAACTCCGAAATAAATCTTATTTGATTTTTTTATTAAATCCTCAATATTTCTATATTTTGGGAAAGTCATTTTATTCCCTCTCTCATATTTTTGTAATAGAAATAATTGATGATAAAATAAATAAAATCAAATGATCCTGTTTACATAATTTGAGAAAACTCAAATATGTAAATAACGAAATCCCCAACTCTCTCCGTGGGTCCTTGAGTTGCTTAGGATTTTCTAGGATCAAAACCAAAAGCAAAAAAAAATATGATATGCATGATGATCTAATGTATAACATTCCAAATTGAAAATTTGGGATGTTACAAACCTACCCCCTTAAGATGAATCTCGCCCTCAAGATTCGGGTTGGCTAGAAAATAGGTGAGGGTGGTCTTTGAGCAAATCTTCCTCTCGCTCCCAGGTGGCTTCATCCTCCGTATGGTGGCTCCACTGAACTTTGCAAAACTTGATAACCTTGCTGCGATTGACTCGGCTGGCAAACTCGAGGATCTTGACTAGTTTCTCCTCATAGGTCAAATTGTTATCCAACTGAATAGCTTCTAATGGCACTGTGTCTCTCAAAGGTATGTCAGCCATTTCCGCGTGACAATTCTTCAACTGAGAAACGTGGAACACATCATGCACTCCTGTCAATCCTTCTGGCAATTCCAACTTGTAGGCCACTTCTCCCATACGCTCCAAAACTCGATATGGCCCTACAAACCGTGGCGCTAACTTCCCCTTAACTCCAAAGCGCCTAATCCCTCGAAGTGGGGATACTCGAAGATAAGCTCTATCTCCGACTTCGTAAACTGTCTCCTTGCGTTTAGAATCTGCGTAGCTCTTCTGCCTGGACTGGGCTACCTTGAGCCTATCGCGAATCAACTTCACCTTCTGTTCAGACTCCTTAATCAAGTCAGGTCCAAACAACTGACGATCTCCAACTTCGTCCCACGACAATGGTGTCCTGCACCTCCTTCCGTACAGAGCTTCGAAAGGGGCCATCTTCAAACTGGTCTGATAGCTATTATTGTAAGAGAACTCTGCATATGGCAAATTATCGTCCCAACTAGATCCATAATCTAGCGCACAAGCTCTCAGCATATCCTCCAAAATCTGATTGACTCGCTCGGTCTGTCCATCTGTCTGCGGATGAAAAGTTGTACTAAATTCTAGCCTAGTACCCAAAGTCTTATGCAACTGCTTCCAGAACTTTGAGGTAAACTGGGTTCCTCTATCTGATACGATGCTCCTCGGAACTCCATGCAAACATACGATCCTGGTCATGTATATCTTTGCCAACTTAGCACTGGTGTAAGTGGTCTTTACTGGGATGAAATGAGCTACCTTCGACAATCGATCAACTACAACCCAAATCGAGTCATAGCCTGAACGAGTCCTCGGTAATCCCGTGATAAAATCCATGCCTAGCTTATCCCACTTCCATTCGGGTATCGGCAATGGTTGCAACAATCCTGCTGGCTTCTGATGCTCTGCCTTTACTCTCTGACATATGTCACAAACTGCTACATACTCCACAATATTCTTCTTCATTCCGGTCCACCAGAAAATATCCTTCAAATCCAAATACATCTTGGTATTTCCTGGGTGAATCGAATACGGTGAATCATGTGCCTCTTGCAGAATCAACTTTCTGATCTCCGGGTCATTGGGTACAAAAACACGGTCTTCAAACCATAGGGTGTCGTGCTCATCCTCACGAAATCCTTTAGCTTTTCCTCCTTTCATTTTCTCCTTTATGGAAGCAATATCCTTGTCAGTTTTCTGAGCTTCCCTGATTCTATCCATCAAAGTTGGCTGAATTTCCAATGCTGCTACATAGCCTCTCGGAACTATTTCCAACATAGTTCACGAAGGTTTTCTGCTAACTCCTTGGGTATTTCTCCCATCATTAATGTATCGACATGGCTCTTGCGGCTTAATGCGTCAGCTACTACATTAGCCTTCCCGGGATGATAATGCAATTTCATATCATAATCCTTGATGAGCTCCAACCATCTCCTTTGTCTGAGGTTCAACTCCTTCTGTGTGAAAATGTACTTCAAACTCTTGTGATCCGTGTACACCTCACAATGGTTTCCAATAAGGAAATGTCTCCATGTCTTCAATGCATGCACTATGGCGGCTAACTCCAAATCATGCGTGGCATAATTTAACTCATGAGGCTTCAGTTGTCTTGAGGCATACGAAACAACTCTCCCTTCCTGCATAAGCACTGCTCCAAGTCCTCGACGTGAAGCGTCGCAATACACCTCATAATCCTTGGTTTGATCTGGCAAAACCAACACTGGTGAGGTAACCAAACGGTTCTTCAATTCCTGAAAACTTGCCTCACACTCCTCAGTCCATTTGAACTTAGTATCCTTCTTCAACAACTCCGTCATAGGTTTCTCAATCTTTGAGAAATTCTCAATAAATCTCTGGTAGTATCCTGCGAGTCCAAGAAAACTCTGGATCTCTCCAACTGTTGTTGGGGCTTCCCACTTGGTCACAGTTTCAACTTTAGCGGGATCTACTGCTATACCTTCTCCGGATATAACGTGTCCGAGGAATCCTACTTCCTTCAACCAAAACTCACATTTGCTGAACTTGGCGTATAATTGATGTTCTCTGAGCTTTCCAAGTACCAAACGCAAATGCTCCTTATGCTCCTCTTCATTCTTTGAATATACCAGGATATCATCAATGAACACTACAACGAACTTATCCAAAAACTCCATAAACACTTTATTCATCATGTTCATAAAATAGGCAGGCGCGTTAGTCAGACCAAATGACATAACGGTATACTCATACAGCCCATACCTAGTGGTAAAAGCTATCTTCGGAATATCCTGTTCTCGAATCTTTAACTGGTGGTATCCTGATCGCAAATCAATCTTGGAAAACACTTTAGCTCCTTGCAATCGATCAAACAGATCATTGATCATTGGCGGCGGGTACTTGTTCTTGATCGTTACTTCGTTCAATCCACGATAATCAACAACCATTCTTAATGATCCATCCTTCTTCTCCACTAGAAGTACTGGTGATCCCCAAGGCGAAGAACTTGGGCGAATATATCCCTTATCCAGTAACTCCTTAATCTGCTTCTTAATTTCCACCAAATCTTTTGCTGGCATCCTATATGGTCTCTTCGATATTGGCCCAGTGCCTGGCAAAAGCTCAATCAAAAACTCAATGTCTCTATCTGGTGGCATGCCTAGCAACTCTTCTGGAAATACATCAGGAAAATCCTTTACCACTGGTACTTCCTCCTGCACAACTCCTGATAAGGAATTTACTTGTGTCCTCTTTGGTACATGCCGGGATACGTACTTGATCTTTCTCCCTTCTGGTGTGGTAAGCAAAATTGACTTACTAGCACACTCAATATTCCCTTCATACTTTGATAACCAATCCATGCCTAATATCACATCCAATCCTTGAGATTCCAATACTATTAGGTCTGAGGGAAAAACATAGTTACCAATCCTTAATGGTAACCGATCACACCATAGACTTGCCACATACTCTGCTCCTGGCGAGGTTACTAGCATGGGTGACCTAAGGGCTTGGGTTGGTAGGTTATACTTATCCACAAATCCCCTTGAGATGTATGAATGCGATGCACCAGTATCAAAAAGAACGAGTGCAGTAAATGACTTAACCAAAAACTTACCTATTACTGCATTGGGCTGAGCTTCAACCTCCTCCATGCTAACGTGGTTCACCTGTCCCCTGTTGAAAGGGTTCGGCTTCTTCCTAGAACTTCCATTGCCATTTTGTCCCTCAGGACAGTCATTTGCATAATGTCCTGGCTTTGAACACTTATAGCAAGTGACGTGACTCAAGTCCTTCTTGGCTGGGGTTGATGGGGTGCTGCGGTTCTGTCCATTGCTTCCTCCATTCCCATTACCATTCTTGGTGCCATTGTGATTGTGTGAGCTACCTACTCCATGGGTATGCTGAAAATGTCCTCCCGGTCTAGGGGTAAAACGTGGCTTCTGCTGAGCTCCCGAATTATACTTTCCTTGTCCGTACTTCCTCTTGCGGTTCTCAATTTGCTGCTGCTTCCCTTCAATCATAAGAGCACGATCTACCAACTCCTGGTAGTTGTTGAAGGTGGCTACCATCAAGTGCATACTCAACTCATCATTCAGTCCTTCCAGGAATTTCTCCTGCTTAGCTGCATCCGTAGCAGCGTCATCTGGGGCATAACGTGCTAGCTTACTAAAATCCTCCACATACTGGCCAACTGTCCGTCCTCCTTGGCGCAAGTTACAAAACTCACGCTTCTTCATGGCCATTGCTCCTGTTGAAACATGGGAAGTACGGAAAGCCTGCTGAAACTGGTCCCATGTGACAGTGTCGACTGGGAAGGTGGCTGTGAAATTCTCCCACCAGGATGCTGCGGGTCCTTCTAGCTGATGTGCGGCAAACTTCACCTTCTCCGCATCTGTGCATCCTGTTGTGGTCAACTCCCTAGCTATCTTGCGGAGCCAATCATCTTCTACTATCGTCTCGGTGCTACTGGAATACACCGGCGGATTCAGCCTAAGAAAACGGGCTAAGTGGTCTACAGGTGGTGGTGGTGGTGGGTTGTTATTGTTGTTCCCCTGATTCTGATTTTGAACTAACAACTGCATCAAAGTGCTCTGCTGCTGGATCAACTGGGTGAGCTCCGGCGGAAAGGTAAATCCGGGGTCACGTCTCGGAGGCATCTGAGGGTTTTAGAAAAATGAGATATAAGAATAGAGGGGGTCTAAAGAGAAAACACTACCCATATGCACATGAGGCAAAAGCAAACAATTCACTTCATTCAAACAAACAAAGGCATACAATCGATCTAACTATCGCAAAGTGCTCGAACTACTATATTTACATGGTGGACTACTACTACTGATGAGGTGGTCTACTAGAAATATTCTATGGTTGTAGACTCCATGATATCTTCTCCTGCTTCATCAATATAGTCATCATTGCTACTATCTTGTTCCGAGTCGGTGCCGTCAATGATGATGTAGTCTTCCGGGCTAATCTCCTTGGGTTCTTCGTCTTCATCTACTGGTGTCGGGCCTCCCATGAATACTGCTAGCTTCATAGTTAGGTCGGCATTCTTATCCACCAATACTTCAATTTCTTCTTCATAATCTTCACGTGTAGCCTTGAGTTCTTCCTCCAGTTCCTTGATTCTAGTCTTAGCCTTCTTTAGATCTATCATGTCGGCGCACATCTGATTCTTCTGTCGTCGAATGTGCTGATTTAACTCCTGAATAAAAGCTGCAATTGATCTATCCTTCCTGGTGCTGATCATCTCCCAGTGTTCATCTCGGCATCCGCAAATCTGGTAGATAGTATCCTTGAGATCCTTGCGGTAGACTTCTCCAATGCGTCCCATGGCGATGTGAGCTGCCATACTCTTTCCTAGACTCCAAGTTGGTGCATCAAAAGAAAACTCTATGGGCTCAGTGACTGGCATGAATGTCCTTCTTGGAACTTGAACTTGAATCATCCAGCGCTCTTCTTCAGGTAGAGTGGCGTTGTAGGTTCCCGTGAAGCTTGGTACTCCTATGTTCAGGTATCGAGTGACTTCCTTCAAGTGGCCTCCAAAGGGTGTATCTTCATCTGGTTGGGTGAACTTGTTTCTTGCATCCGCCATCCTAAAGAGTAGAAAAGATGAGAAGTCAGAAGAGAAGAGAGTGAGTAGTGATCTAGGTCTTTAGCTTAGTGGTCGTGTCCTACAGTCAGCGTGTGCTCTGATACCATCTCTGTAGCGACCAGACCTCAAACAGTCTGATCTCTGTGCTCCGGTGTCATCCCTGGATCAGTAATGCTGACACCACAGAGTACTCGGAGGATTTATAGCAGAGTAGCAATCACACACTTATTACTTCGAGTGTCTCAAAAGAGAACTTATTACAATAAATATGGCTTAAGGCCATCTAATAACGATAACAGCGGAAGGCTTGGAAGGTAAGTGAGTCCATCAACTCTAACGGCATCACTGAGTATAGAACCACGACCTAAAACTCCTTAATCATCGTATGAAAAGTCTGCAACATTAACGTTGCAGCCCGAAAACGGGTCAGCACATGGAATAAGCTGGCAAGGTAACACATAGAGAGTAATGGAATGCAACAGCTATACTATATGCATATTTGGCTGGTGGAAAGCTCTATGGTTACAGTTTTTGCGTAAAGCCAATTTTTCCCTACTTCAAAGAAATAAATTTAATTACTATCATGGTGGTTGTTAAACATTGAGAATGGTTGACAGCATTCTCAATCCCAATTAAAATAGCATCATTTAACCCAACAAAATTAACTTTAGAGTAACATGTTGAGATTCACATGATAATCCAGGTACTAGATACTCAAGATGTCCATAACCGGGGACACGGCTAACCATGATTAGTTTAATACACTCTGCAGAGGTTTGCGCACTTTTCCCCACAAGACACGATCGCCTCCATTTGGTTTCTCGCACTACAGGGTGTTTGAGAAAACGGATGACTGAGACATAGTCTTTCAGAAGCGCTAGCACCTTACGATCGGGTAGACCGTACCACCTACATCCCCTACATCTGCTAGTCTACCACTGTAAGAGTTTCCACAACTTAGTCAACTATGCCAGAGCCCATAATGGCTTGTGGCTGCACACGGAAGTTTCTAGTATGAATAATCTCATGACCCTTTGAGCCTGGGTGGCGGTCCAAAAGAAAAACAGGCAAGTCCTGGAATCCCCAGGTGCCTCAATCCACCCAGATGTGTGTTTAGGTTGCCACCTTAGATAAACCATTAATTAACAAACTCACATCTGTCATGGATATCACTCACCCAATCCACGTCTACTAGCATAGCATGGCATAATAAGCAAACGTAGAAGTAACTCCCAAAGGTTTGATAATAAACAGGTAATAGGTACTACCTCATCTACTTCCCATCCCACAATTTAATTAGATCCTAATCATGCAATGTGTGAGGATTGATCAAATGCAATAAAACTGGGTTGTAGAAAAGGTATGATCAAAGTGTTACTTGCCTTGCTGATGATCCGCGAAACCTAGAGATTCGAAGTAACAGGCGGCGCACTCCGGGTATTCTATCGCAGACAAACAAACAAGCATACAATAAGTACTCATCTAATGCACGGGTAAAACTCAATTAGAAGATCTAACCAGAAAGTTCAACTTAAGAACCCTGGTTTGCAAAAAGAATCAAATCGAACGAAGCAAAAGAAATCAAATGGCGAAAGAAAACAACTTCATTCTAGTAATCTGGGTCTAAGCCAAATTTTACAGTAGCAAAAACTTGTTTAAGTTGATTATTCGGAAAGATAATTTCGAGACGAAACTCCAGGCGCTTGAATCGCCTGATTCCGATAAACGAGCGAAAAGTTATACTAAAACGAAAATCGGATCAGAAATCGCGATCAGAAAATAACCACGGAAAAATCCGACGAAAAAGAAAAACGACGAACAGATTTTTTTTTTAAAACAGCATGGAAAACGAGGCGGCGGCGAACCTCGGGCGGCGTGCAACTCCGGCGGCGGCTGGCGGCGGCGGCGGCTGGGCTGGTGGCGGCGTGCAACTCCGGCGGCGGCTGGCGGCGGCGGCGGCTGGGCTGGTGGCGGCGGCTGGGCCCTAGGGTTTTCGGCGGCTGGGCTCTAGGGTTTCGGCGGCTGGGCTCTCTCTCTCGCCCGGGGCGGCGACTTATAAAGCCTCGGCCGGCGGTGTCCTGGCCGAGTACGGCCCATAGTCGGTTCCGCGTTTTTTTTATAATTCCGCTCGGAAGAAAAATAAAAAGAAATACTAAACGGACTCCAAAAATCCCGAAATAAATTTTCCCGGGCTTCTAAATCAAGCCCGAAAAAGTGAACATTTATTTGGGCCCTAAATGCAATTTTGAAAAACGCGCATTTTTCCTAAATTCAAATAAAAATACCAAAAAACTTCGAAATAAATCTTATTTGAATTTTTTATTAAATCCTCAATATTTCTATATTTTGGGAAAGTCATTTTATTCCCTCTCTCATATTTTTGTAATAGAAATAATTGATGATAAAATAAATAAAATCAAATGATCCTGTTTACATAATGTGAGAAAACTCAAATATGTAAATAATGAAATCCCCAACTCTCTCCGTGGGTCCTTGAGTTGCTTAGGATTTTCTAGGATCAAAACCAAAAGCAAAATAAAATATGATATGCATGATGATCTAATGTATAACATTCCAAATTGAAAATTTGGGATGTTACATGCCCCCACCCTCGTGGGAAGCCCGGGACTCTCCTGGTCCATCTCCGATACTCCGTGGGCTTCTTCTGGTCCAAAAATAAGTTCCGTGAAGTTTCAAGTCAATTGGACTCCGTTTGATTTTCCTTTTCTGTGATACTCTAAAACAAGGAAAAAACAGAAAACTGGCACTGGGCTCTGGGTTAATAGGTTAGTCCCAAAAATAATATAAAAGTGCATAATAAAGCCCATAAATATCCAAAACAGATAATATAATAGCATGGAACAATCAAAAATTATAGATACGTTGGAGACGTATCAGCATCCCCAAGCTTAATTCCTGCTCGTCCTCGAGTGGGTAAATGATAAAAAGAGAATTTTTGATGTGGAATGCTACCTAACATATTCATCATGTATTTCTCTTTATTGTGGCAAGAATATTCAGATCCATAAGATTCAAGACAAAATTTTAATATTGACATAAAAATAATAATACTTCAAGCATACTATCTAAGCAGTCATGTCTTCTCAAAATAACATGGCCAAAGAAAGTTATCCCTACAAAATCATATAGTCTGGCTATGCTCCATCTTCACCACACAACATATTTAAATCATGCACAACCCCGATGACAAGCCAAGCAATTGTTTCATACTTTTGATGTTCTCAAACTTTTTCAATCTTCACGCAATACATGAGCGTGAGCCATGGACATAGCACTATAGATGGAATAGAATGGTGGTTCCGGAGGAGACAAAAAGGGAGAAGATAGTCTCACATCAACTAGGCGTATCAACAGGCTATGGAGATGCCCATCAATAGATATCAATGTGAGTGAGTAGGGATTGCCATGCAACGGATGCACTAGAGCTATAAATATATGAAAGCTCAACAAAAAGAAACTAAGTGGGTGTGCATCCAACTTGCTTGCTCACGAAGACCTAGGGCATTTGAGGAAGCCCATTGTTCGAATATACAAGCCAAGTTCTATAATGAAAAATTCCCACTAGTATATGAAAGTGACGAAACAAGAGACTCTCTATCATGAAGATCATGGTGCTACTTTGAAGCACAAGTGTGGAAAAAAGGATAGTAGCATTGTCCCTTTTATTTTTTTTATTTTTTTTATTTGGCCTTTCCTCTCTTTTTTGCCTTTTTTTTATTTGGCCTTTCTTTTCTTTTTTTGGCCTTTCTCTTTTTTGGGACAATGCTCTATTAATGATGATCATCACACTTCTATTTATTTACAACTTCAAAGATTACAACTCGATACTAGAACAAAGTATGACTCTATATGAATGCCTCTGGCGGTGTACCAGGATAACAATGATGCATGAGTGACATGTATGAAAGAATTATGAACGGTGGCTTTGCCACAAATACAATGTCAACTACATGATCATGCAAAGCAATATGACAATGATTGAGCGTATCATAGTAAACAGAACGGTGGAAAGTTGCATGGCAATATATCTCGGAATAGCTATGGAAATGCCATAATAGGTAGGTATGGTGGCTGTTTTGAGGAAGGTATATGGTGGGTTTATGATACCGGCGAAAGGTGCGCGGTATTAGAGAGGCTAGCAATGGTGGAAGGGTGAGAGTGCGTATAATCCATGGACTCAACATTAGTCATAAAGAACTCACATACTTATTGCAAAAATCTATTAGTTATCGAAACAAATTATTATGTGCATGCTCCTAGGGGGATAGATTGGTAGGAAAAGACCATCGCTCGTCCCCGACCGCCACTCATAAGGAGGACAATCAATAAACAAATCATGCTCCGACTTCATCACATAACGGTTCACTATACGTGCATGCTACGGGAATCACAAACTTCAACACAAGTATTTCTCAAATTCACAACTACTCAACTAGCATGACTCTAATATCACCATCTCCATATCTCAAAACAATTATCAAGTATCAAACTTCTCTTAGTATTCAACGCACTTCATATGAAAGTTTGGTGCCCATCATATTAGGACTAAATTCATAACCAAAGCACATTACCATGCTGTTCTAAAATACTCTCAAAATAATATAAGTGAAGCATGAGATATCGATTATTTCTATAAAATAAACCACCACCGTGCTCTAAAAAGATATAAGTGAAGCACTAGAGCAAATGACAAACTACTCCAAAAGATATAAGTGAAGATCAATGAGTAGTCGAATAATTATGCAACTATGTGAAGACTCTCTAACATTTAAGAATTTCATATCTTGGTATTTTATTCAAACAGCAAGCAAAACTAAATAAAATAAAATTACGCTCCAAGCAAAACACATATCATGTGGTAAATAAAAATATAGCTCCAAGTAAAGTTACCGATGAACGAAGACGAAAGAGAGGATGCCATCCGGGGCATCCCCAAGCTTAGGCTTTTGGTCGTCCTTGAATATTACCTTGGGGTGCCTTGGGCATCCCCAATCTTATGCTCTTGCCACTCCTTATTCCATAGTCCATTGAATCTTTACCCAGAACTTGAAAACTTCACAACACAAAACTTAACAGAAAACTCGCAAGCTCCGTTAGCGAAAGAAAACAAAACACCACTTCAAGGTACTGTAATAAACTCATTATTTATTTATATTGGTGTTAAAACTACTGTATTCCAACTTCTCTATGGTTTATAAACTCTTTTACTAGCCATAGATTCATCAAAATAAGTAAACAACACATGAAAAACAGAATCTGTCAAAAACAGAACAGTCTGTAGTAATCTGTAACTAACACAAACTTCTGGAACTCATAAAATTCTCAAATAAATTGGTGGACATGAGGAATTTGTCTATTAATCATCTGAAAAAATAATTAACTAAATATCACTCTCGAATAGAGAATGGCAGCAATTCTCGTGAGCGCTAAAGTTGCTGTTTTTTGCAGCAAGATCAAAAAGACTTTCCCCAAGTCTTCCCAACGGTTCTACTTGGCACAAACACTAATTAAAACATAAAAACTCAATCATAACGGAGGCTAGATAAATTATTGATTACTAAACAGGAGCAAAAATCAAGGAACAAAAATAAAGTTGGGTTGCCTCCCAACAAGCGCTATCGTTTAACACCCCTAGCTAGGCATGATGATTTCAACGATGCTCACTTAAAAGATAAGAATTGAAACATAAAGAGAGCATCATGAAGAATATGACTAGAACATTTAATTCTAACCCACTTCCTATGCATAGGGATTTTGTGAGCAAACAACTTGTGGGAACAAGAATCAACTTGCATAGGAAGGTAAAACAAGCATAACTTCAAAACTTTAAGCACATAGAGAGGAAACTTGATATAATTGCAATTCCTATAAGCATATATTCCTCCCTCATAATAATTTTCAGTAGCATCATTAATGAATTCAACAATATAACTATCACATAAAGCATTCTTTTCATGATCTACGAGCATAGAAATTTTATTACTCTCCGTATAAGCAAAATTCTTCTCATTCGGAATAGTGGGAGTATCATAAGAAACTCGAATACTATAAATTGTTTCCATATTAAAAGGGTAATGTGCAGAAAAGGGGTAATCATAACCACGACAAGTTTTATAAATGTAATCATCACTACTTTTTATAGCATAAGTATCATCACAATAATCATCATAAGTAGCAACTTTGTTCTCATCATAATCGATTGAAACCTCTTCCAAGATAGTGGAATCATTACTAAATAAAGTCATGACCTCTGCAAATACACTTTCATCAATATAATCATCATAAGTAGGAGGCATTCTATTATCATAATAAATTTGCATATCAAAACTTGGGAGACTAGAAATATCATCTTCATTAAACATAGCATCCCCAAGCTTGGGACTAACATTAATTGCAGCAAATATATTCTCAAAAACATCATCTTCATCAAACATAGCATCCCCAAGCTTGGTCCTTTTCATATCATAAGCATAATCACTCTCATCATTAATATTATGGATAGCACCAATAGTATAGCAATTATCATATTCTTCCAAGCAAGTGCCAAAAAGATTTTCAAGATCATAATAAGTATCATTATCTTCTCAATCATAATAATCACAACAAGCAATAGGCATAACAAGATCATCATCAAGTGCATCATCTTCCACAATTATATTTTCATGAGGCACAACAGTAATAGGAGCAAAATTATTTGGGAGAGATATCTTTTTACCTCTCTTCCTTTTTCTTTTCTTCTTCTTCACCACATCATGTGTGGGTTCAATCCTCTTTTTGGAGCTCCTTATTAATGAGATTGGTTGAATAGAAGGCTCCTCCTCGTTACCTAATTCATCATAAGAAATAATAGGAGGATATTGGGAAGTCTCTTCCCTTTCGTTAGTATTCTCTTCATATTCTATTTGTTTTCTTTTCTTTATGTAATTGGCAATATAAGGGTTTTCAATGCAGTTCACCGCACAACACATATAAATTTCCTCTAGATCAAAATCAAGAAATTTATTGAGATTAAATTTTGGAATACCCTTAGTTATACATTTCATTTCTTCATAACCCAAAATAAGACTAAGCTCTTTATGATGCTCAAGGGTAATCAAGTTATCACAATTTTTGGACATGGCTTGATCATGAAACAAATAGCATTGGAGCTTTAAATGACCATGTTCATTGCAAAGTTCACAAGGATGGCGATAAATATTGAATCTTTCAGCACAAACATCTAGCCTTTCTTGCAACAATTTAGTTTCTAAATGCTTATGCCTCTTGCAATATCTATCTTCCCTATTTGGTGTGTACTTGCAAACCCAATGCACTCCACAAAAATTGACATGTTTATAGGAGACATTTTCATCATAACTAGTGCAATCATCATTAGTACTATGGATATTCAAGGAGTTCATACTAACAACATTGCAATCATGCTCATCATTCAAAGATTTAGTGCCAAACATTTTAATGCATTCTTCTTCTAACACTTTGGCACAATTTTCCTTTCCATCATACACACGAAAGATACTAAAAAGATGAAGCGTACGAGGCAAACTTAATTCCATTTTTTGTAGTTTTCTTTTATAAACTAAACTAGTGCTAAAAACAAGAAACAAAAAGATTCGATTGCAAGATATAAAGATATACCTTCAAGCGCTAACCTCCCCGGCAACGGCGCCAGAAAAGAGCTTGATGTCTACTACACAACCTTCTTCTTATAGATGTTGTTGGGCCTCCAAGTGCAGAGGTTTGTAGGACAGTAGCAAATTTCCCTCAAGTGGATGACCTAAGGTTTATCAATCCGTAGGAGGCGTAGGATGAAGATGGTCTCTCTCAAGCAACCCTGCAACCAAATAACAAAGAGTCTCTTGTGTCCTCAACACACCCAATACAATGGTAAATTGTATAGGTGCACTAGTTCGGTGAAGAGATGGTGATACAAGTGCAATATGGATAGTAGATAATAGTTTTTGTAATCTAAAAATATAAAAACAGCAAGGTAACTAATGATAAAAGTGAGCATAAACGGTGTTGCAATGCGTTGAAACAAGGCCTAGGGTTCATACTTTCACTAGTGCAAGTCCTCTCAACAATAATAACATAATTGGATCATATAACTATCCCTCAACATGCAACAAAGAGTCACTCCAAAGTCACTAATAGCGGAGAACAAACGAAGAGATTATGGTAGGGTATGAAACCACCTCAAAGTTATCCTTTCTGTTTGATCTAGTCAAGAGTCTGTAGTAAAATAACATGAAGCTATTCTTTCCGTTCAATCTATCATAGAGCTCGCACTAGAATAACACCTTAAGACACAAATCAACCAAAACCCTAATGTCACCTAGATACTCCAATGTCACCTCAAGTATCTATGGGTATGATTATACGATATGCATCACACAATCTCAGATTCATCTATTCAACCAACACATAGAACCTCAAAGAGTGCCCCAAAGTTTCTACCGAAGAGTCAAGACGAAAACGTGTGCCAACCCCTATGCATAGATTCCCAAGGTCACGGAACCCGCAAGTTGATCACCAAAACATACATCAAGTGGATCATAGAATACCCCATTGTCACCACAGGTATCCCACACAAGACATACATCAAGTGTTCTCAAATCCTTAAAGACTCAATCCGATAAGATAACTTCAAAGGGAAAACTCAATCCATTACAAGAGAGTAGAGGGGGAGAAACATCATAAGATCCAACTATAATAGCAAAGCTCGCGTACATCAAGATCGTATCACCTCAAGAACACGAGAGAGAGAGAGAGATCAAACACATAGCTACTGGTACATACCCTCAGCCCCGAGGGAGAACTACTCCCTCCTCGTCACGGAGAGCGCAGGGATGATGAAGATGGCCACCGGAGAGGGATTGCCCCCTCCGTCAGGGTGCCAGAACGGGTCTAGATTGGTTTTCGGTGGTTACGGAGGCTTCTGGCAGCGGAACTCCCGATCTATTGTGTTCCCCGAAGTTTTTAGGGTATATGGGTATATATGGGAGGAAGAAGTACGTCGGTGGACCTCCGGGCTGTCCACGAGGCAGGGGGCGTGCCCAGGGGGGCGCCCCCCACCCTCGTGGGCAGCCCGGGACTCTCCTGGTCCATGTTCGATACTCCGTGGGCTTCTTCTGGTCCAAAAATAAGTTCTGTGAAGTTTCAGGTCAATTGGACTCCGTTTGATTTTCCTTTTCTGCGATACTCTAAAACAAGGAAAAAACATAAACTGGCACTGGGCTCTGGGTTAATAGGTTAGTCCCAAAAATAATATAAAAGTGCATAATAAAGCCCATAAACATCCAAAATAATAATATAATAGCATGGAACAATAAAAAATTATAGATACTTTGGAGACGTATCATCAGCCATGCCACGTGGTGCTTCAGATGGAGGAGATGGCCTTGAAGCATTTGCAGCAGTGTCCTGGCTAGCAGTTTCATCACAAGTGGAATTAGAGACAGGATGACGAAATTGTCCATCAAGGGGACGAATTCCTTCATCTATGATAGCCTTTCCCTTGTCAGGAACTGAGGATATGGTGCTCTGAAGAACTTCTATTTGCAACAGATAGCTGAGATGATTCTGACAATCATCCTTGTAATGAATTGAAGACTGGGATCTGATGAATCTAACGATCCATTGGGCATATGGTTTCATATCAAAAGGTTATCGGGCCACTATGACCAATGTCCTCATGAAGAAATCATGGATGTTGATGGGAGTACCATGTATGATGTGGAATAGCAGATTCTTCATGACTCCCACAACTTCTTCAGTGTTGGAGTTGTGACCTTTGATGAGGCTGAGGGTCTTGGCCAGAATACGGTAGACTGTTCGAGGCACATAAAGCAAATCCTTCACCAATAAGGTTGTCCTTGGAGCTTCTCCTCTAGCCAATGGCTTCATTAACACTTACATCAGATGATTTGGCAACTCAGGTTCCTGATAGATCTTCTTGGCTTCTTCATGGGGTGGGTCAACTGGTAGAGCATGAAGAAGTTCATCAACACGTGATATTTATAAAGAGTGACTTCACTCATTTAGTCTAGAGCCCATGCTGCAATGTGAAAGCTATTTGTTCCTCTTTCCTCCCTTTAGAGGCCTTTTTCTTTCAACCATTTTCTTCAACTTAGGATTTTGAGCTTTTGATGACTCCGAAGAAGTTTGAAGATTCTCCTCTAGCAACACTGCAAATGAATTAAGTTGATGAGAACCAAGAGATTCGTTGGCATTTGTACCTGTGAATAGAGTATAGTAGTGAGGAAACTGGGAAGAGTCACATGCGTTCTTAGAAGTTTTTCAAAATACACCAGTTGAGGAAATTAACCCTTATCGTCTTGATGAAATTCACTAAGTGTTCTTGACCTAGGTTTTAGAGTTGTACATATTTAGGCAATTTGCACAATTGAGGAATCTACTTTTTAAGCACAACTTAGATGAAGTATCCAAGACTGGCCAAATGGAAGTGCTGAAGAATTGAAAGAGTGGTAAAAACAACACTTGATGATTTTTGAGTGGAGTGAAGATCAAACTGGGTAGTAAAAATTAGCATTTAATTACCCTAGTGATGAACTCAATGAACTAGACGACAAAACGATGGAAATCATTAGTTCAGATCTTTAGTGCCCTAACTCGGCAACAAAATGTTGGAAATATGCCCTAGAGGAAATAATAAAGTGGCTATTATTATATTTCCTTGTTCATGATAATTGTCTATTGTTCATGCTATAATTGTATTAACCGGAAACCGTAATACACGTGTGAATACATAGATCGTAATATGACCCTAGTAAGCCTCTAGTTGACTAGCTCGTTGATCAACAGATAGTCATGGTTTCCTGGCTATGGACATTGGATGTCATTGATAACGGGATCACATCATTAGGAGAATGATGTGATGGACAAGACCCAATCCTAAGCATAGCACAAAGATCGTGTAGTTCGTTTGCTAGAGCTTTTCCAATGTCAAGTATCTTTTCCTTTGACCATGAGATCGTGCAACTCCCGGATACCGTAAGAGTGCTTTGGGTGTATCAAACGTCACAACGTAACTGGGTGACTATAAAGGTGCACTACAGGTATCTCCGAAAGTGTCTGTTGGGTTGACACGGATCGAGACTGGGATTTGTCACTCCATATAACGGAGAGGTATCACTGGGCCCACTCGGTAATGCATCATCATTATGAGCTCAAGGTGACCAAGTGGTTGATCACGAGATCATGCATTACGGGATCAATAGATGGTCATGGTTTCCTTACCATGGACATTGGATGACATTGATAACGGGATCAAATCATTAGGAGAATGATGTGATGGACAAGACCCAATCCTAAGCGTAGCACAAGATCGTGTAGTTCATTTGCTAAAGCTTTTCTAATGTCAAGTATCATTTACTTAGACCACGAGATTGTGCAACTCCCGGATACCGTAGGAATGCTTTGGGTGTACCAAACGTCACAATGTAACTGGGTGGCTATAAAGGTGCACTACAGGTATCTCTGGAAGTATCTGTTGGGTTGGCACGAATCGAGACTGGGATTTGTCACTCCGTATGACGGAGAGGTATCTCTGGGCCCACTCGGTAATGCATCATCATAACGAGCTCAATGTGACTAAGGAGTTAGCCACATGATCATGTGTTATGTAATGAGTAAAGAGACTTGCCGGTAACGAGATTAAACGAGTTATAGAGATGCTGATGATCGAATCTCAGGTAAGTAACATACCGATAGACAAAGGGAATTGTATACGGGATTGATTGAATCCTCGACATCATGGTTCATCCGATGAGATCATCGTGGAACATGTGGGAGCCAACATCGGTATCCAGATCCCAATGTTGGTTATTGGCCGGAGAGATGTCTCGGTCCAGTTTGCATGGTTCCCGAACCCGTAGGGTCTACACACTTAAGGTTCAGTGATGCTAGAGTTGTTATGGGAAATAGTATGTGGTTACTGAAGGTTGTTCGGAGTCCCGGATGAGATCCCGGACATCACGAGGAGTTACAAATGGTCCGGAGGTGAAGAATTATATATGGGAAGTCTAGTTTTAGTCGCCGGAATGGTTCCGGGGGTTATCGGTATTGTACCGGGGCCACTGAAAGGTGTCTGGGGGTCCACCGGGTGGGGCCACCTGACTCGGTGGGCCAAGTGGGCTTAACAAGGGTGGGAACCAGCCCCTGGTGGGCTGGTGCGCCCCCAAGGTCCCAAGGTGGCTAGGGTTGAAAACCCTAGGGGGTGGGGGCGCCTCCCACTTGACATGGGGGGCAAGTCCCCCCTTGGCCGCCGCCCTCCTCTAGATGCATCTAAGGGGGCCCGACCCCCTCTCCCTTCACCCTATAAATAGAGGGGGGTGGGAGGGTAGCCACACCCTTCCCCTGGCGCAGCCCTCCTCCTCCTCTGTAGTGCTTGGCGAAGCCCCGCCGAAGAAGTGCAAGATCCACCACCACACCGTCGTGCTGCCGAAGATCACCCTCAACTTCTCCTCTCCCCTTGCTGGATCAGGAAGGAGGAGATGTCCCCTGGCTATATGTGTGTTGAATGCGAGGCGCTGTCCGTTCGGCGCTAGATCGGATCTTCTGCGATTTGAATCGCCGCGAGTTCGACTCCATCATCCGCGTTCCTTGTAACGCTTCCGCTTAGTGATCTTCAAGAGTATGAAGATGCACTCCCTCTCTCACGTTGCTAGCATCTCCTAGATTGATCTTGGTGACACGTAGGAAATTTTGAATTATTGCTACGTTCCCCAACAGTGGCATCATGAGCTAGGTCTATGCGTAGATTATATGCACGAGTAGAACACAAAGTAGTTGTGGGCGATGATTTGTTCAATTTGCTTACCGTTACTAGTATTATCTTGATTCGGCGTCATTGTGGGATGAAGCGGCCCGCACCGACCTTACACGTACGCTTACGTGAGACTGGTTCCACCAACTGATATGCACTTGATGCATAAGGTGGCTAGCGAGTGTCTGTCTGTCCCACTTTAGTCGGATCGGATTCGATGAAAAGGGTCCTTATGAAGGGTAAATAGCAATTGGCATATCACCGTTGTGGCTTTGGCGTAGGTAAGAAACGTTCTTGCTAAAAACCCATAGCAGCCACGTAAAACATGCAACAACAATTAGAGGACGTCTAACTTGTTTTTGCAGGGTATGCCATGTGATGTGATATGGCCAAAAGGATGTGATGAATGATATATGTGATGTATGAGATTGATCATGTTCTTGTAATAGGAATCACGACTTGCATGTTGATGAGTATGACAACCGGTAGGAGCCATAGGAGTTGTCTTAATTTATTGTATGACCCGCGTGTCAATGAAAACGCCATGTAATTACTTTACTTTATCGCTAACCGTTAGCCATAGTAGTAGAAGTAATAGTTGGCGAGAAAACTTCATGAAGACACGATGATGGAGATCATGGTGTCATGCCGGTGACGATGGTGATCATGTCGCGCCTCGAAGATGGAGATCAAAGGCGCAAGATGATATTGGCCATATCATGTCACTTTATGATTTGCATGTGATGTTTGTCATGTTTACATCTTATTCGCTTAGAACGATGGTAGCATAAATAAGATGATCCCTCACTAAAATTTCAAGAAAAGTGTTCCCCCTAACTGTGCACCGTTGCGAAGGTTCGTTGTTTCGAAGCACCACGTGATGATTGGGTGTGATAGATTCTAACGTTCGCATACAATGGGTGTAAGCCAGATTTACAAATGCAAAACACTTAGGTTGACTTGACGAGCCTAGCATGTACAAACATGGCCTGAGAACACAAGAGACCGAAAGTTTGAACATGAGTCGTATAGTAGATATGATCAACATGAAGATGTTCACCGTTGATGACTAGTCCGTCTCACGTGATGATCGGACATGGCCTAGTCGATTCGGATCATGTATCACTTAGATGACTAGAGGGATGTCTATCCGAGTGGGAGTTCATTAAATAATTTGATTAGATGAAGTTAATTATCATTAACTTAGTCTAAAATGTCTTTACAAAATGTCTTGTAGATCAAATAGCCCACGCTAATGTTGCCCTCAACTTCAACACGTTCGTAGAGAAAACTAAGCTGAAAGACGATGGTAGCAACTATACAGACTGGGTCTGTAACTTGAGGATCATCCTCATAGCTGCCAAGAAAGCATATGTCCTTGAAGCACCGCTAGGTGACGCACCCATTTTCCCAGCAACTCAAGACGTTATGAATGCCTGGCAGTTGCGTAGTGATGACTACTCCCTGGTTCAGTGCGGCATGCTTTACAGCTTAGAACCGGGGCTCCAAAAGCGTTTTGAGCAGCATAGAGCATATGAGATGTTCCAAGAGCTGAAAATGGTTTTCCAACCTCATGCCCGGGTCGAGAGATATGAAGTCTCCGACAAGTTCTAAAGTTATAAGATGGAGGAAAACAGTTTTGTCAGCGAGAATATACTCAAAATGTCTGGATTGCACAACCGCTTGTCTTAGCTGGGAGTTAATCTTCCAGATGACCCGGTCATTGGCTGGATCCTCCAGCTGCTTCCACCTAGCTACAAGAGCTTTGTGATGAACTACAATATGCAAGGGATGGAGAAGTCCATTCCCGAGTTATATTCAATGCTTAAATCAGCGGAGGTGGAAATCAAAAAGGAACATCAAGTGTTGATGGTGAATAAAACCACTAGTTTCAAGAAAGGCAAGGTAAGAAGAACTTCAAGAAGGACGGCAAGGGAGTTGCCGCGCCCAGTAAATCAGTTGCCGGGAGGAAGCCAAAGAGTAGACCCAAGCCCAAGACTCATTGCTTTTATTGCAAGGGAAATGGTCACTGGAAGCAGAACTGCCCCAAGTACTAAGCGGATAAGAAGGCCGGCAACGCCGAAGGTATATGTGATATACATGTTATTGATGTGTACCTTACCAGCGCTCGTAGTAGCTCCTGGGTATTTGATACCGATGCGGTTGCTCATATTTTTAACTCAAAACAGGAGCTGCGGAATAAGCGGAGACTGGCAAAGGACGAGGTGACGATGCGCGTCAGGAACGGTTCCAAGGTCGATGTGATCGCCGTCGGCACGCTACCTCTACATCTACCTACAGGATTAGTTTTAAACCTCAATAATTGTTATTTGGTGCCAGCTTTGAGCATGAACATTGTATCTAGATCTCGTTTAATGCGAGATGGCTACTCTTTAAATCCGTGAATAATGGTTGTTCCATTTGTACGAGAGATATGTTTTATGGTCATGCCCCGCTGGTCAATGGTTTATTTTTGTTTAATCTCGAACGTGATGTTACACATATTCATAGTGCGAATGCCAAAAGATGTAAGGTTGATAATGATAGTCCCACATACTTGTGGCACTGCCGCCTGGTCACATTGGTGTCAAACGCATGAACAAACTCCATGCAGATGGACTTTTGGAGTCTCTTGATTGTGAATCATTTAACTCGTGTGAACCATGCCTCATGGGAAAAATGACCAAGACTCCGTTATCCGGAACAATGGAGCGAGCAACCAACTTATTGGAAATCATACATACTGATGTGTGCGGTCCAATGAGCGTTGAGGCTCGTGGTGGCTATCGTTATGTTCTCACCCTCACTGATGACTTAAGTGGATATGGGTATGTCTACTTAATGAAACACTAGTATGAGACCTTTGAAAAGTTCAAAGAATTTTTAGAGAATCAACGTGAAAGGAAAATAAAGTTCTTACGATCAGATCGTGGAGGGGAATATTTGAGTCACGAGTTTGGCACGCACTTAAGGAAATGTGGAATTGTTTCACAACTCACACCGCCTGGAACACCACAGCGTAATTGTCGTGGTTTTGTCACGACAGATGTCCTAGTGAAAGGACTTAGTCGTGGAGCCATCGCAGCAGGTTAGCTTAAAGGGGTTAAAGCGGAACAAGGGACGCAAGGAATTATACTGGTTCGGCCCCTTACGATGAAGGTAAAAGCCTACTCCAGTTGTGATGGAATTGCTAGGGTTTCGATGACCAGGGAGCGAATCCGTTTGCTTGGCTCTCGAGTTATTGTCTGTTGTCCCTAAACCGCCGCCGAGTCGTCCCTTTATATACACAGGTTGACGCCCTTCAGTTTACAGAATCCCGAGGCCGGCTCATAAACGTGCCCGGCTCGGTTTCTACCTTTCCTCGTTTTACACCATAAGTTACATATCATATGGCGGTTTATGTCTACGGGCCCTAATCTGCCTTTGGGCCCTGGGCCTTCATATTAGATCTCCTCCGTAAAGCGCCATACTTCTTGTCTTCATGGGCTTTAAATATGACTAACTCATTGTGGGCATAACCCGGCCCCTCATGGCCGGTTTATACTTAGTACTAATATCCCCAACATTAGGCCCCAGATTGATTTGAACCTGTTCATGTCAATCTTCAACACTTAGAAAATTCCTCCTTCAGCACCTTCGCATAAATCTTGTAAACCGCCATGATGTCATCTTCCAGGTTCGTAATAAACCACCATGACGTCACCTGTTATTAAAAATTGGATATATCTCACCTTCATTAATGAGCCTCTGACAATCGAGGCGACAGCTCTGTCACATATCCAACTTTTGGGCTCCTCGATTTTCACGCCTGCCACTTATCCCTTCACCTTATAAATAAGACCGGGTGGTCCTTTTCATTTTTTCCCTCGTGCCTCCTCACTTCTTCTTCCTTGCGCCGACCTGACCCTTACGCGCAGCCGCCGTCGTCAAGCTCCACCCTCGTCTTCATCTCCGGCCGCTGCATCAACCTGAACGTACCAGAGAAACGCGGTGCGCCTTCACTGTTCCGTTAGCAATAGTAAGTTTCCCTTTTCCTTGCTCTAGATCTGCCATTAGGGTTTCGGTGTTCATCAAAGCTCGAAGCTATTCTTCTCTGTTCATCTCCGTAGCGTAAATGGCGATCTCAGATCCAGCATCTTCTTGCGCAGTCACAATTATAATTCCTTTTTGCATCCTTAGAACATCTTCTTCATATAGAAAAAACCCATCTGGACCTGATGAACTATTTAAACACCTGTATTTTGAGCATGAATATACTTTGATTTACCGATACGCTGCAGATCTGAAATTACCATATCGATCTGTGAAACTTGTTTTTCCCTTACTTTGACATTTTCAGATCTGTATCATCCTTACCAATGTAGGCGGTTTAAATTTTTTAGAAAATAATAATCCGGCAGGTAGAAAATGATAATCCGGCAGGTAGAAAATGATAATCCGGCAGGTACCATTAGTCCCCTCTTAAACCGCCCATTCGTTTATCTTTGTAACCCCTCCAATGCCAGGCTCCGTTTTAACAATGTGCATCAGCCTCTGTCTTCTCCTTCTGATCTTGCATCGCTTTATGCTTGTCTGTAATAAATCCTAAACCAGCATTTGATCTTTTTCCAGCTTTTCATTTGAAATGGCCAAACATTTTTATGCTTGTAACTGTGTCCCTTCCCGGGTTACCGAAGAGCAACTAACCGGATGTGTTGCAACCGTAGCAAAGAAAGACGTCATCCACTGGAGGGCCCCTGGTCCGGAAAATCCTCCTGAGCCCAAGGATGGAGAAGTAGCCGTGTTCGTTGACCACCTGGGTCGAGGGTTTAGCCCTCCCGGATCAAAAAATTTCCGAGATGTGCTTGCTAGCTTCCAACTCCATCCTCAAGACATTGGACCAAACTCCGTGTCCAATGTTTGCAATTTCCATGTATTTTGCGAGGCTTATCTTCAAGAAGAGCCCAAAGTTGAACTGTTTAGGGATTTCTTCTATTTGAACCATCGTACAGAGTTTACAGATGGGCCCAATACTGAACTTGGTGGAATGGCTATTCAAAAGAGGAAGGATGTTAGTTTCCCTCACACCAAACTTCATAGTCACCCCAAGGATTGGAATCAGACTTGGTTTTATTGCCGAGACACGTCTCCAACTGATGAGAATCCTCTGCCGGGTTATCGTCCTCATCGGCTTAGCAACACACATCCATTTCCTCAGAGGCTGACTACAAAGGAACGATCCAATTACGCAACACAACTCTCAAAGCTCAGAGCCTTTATGGCAAACGGTTTAACAGGAGTTGACTTTGTCCGTTGCTGGTTATCCTGGGGCATTCTGCCATTAAGCCGGCGCCCCGGTTTAATGTGTGAGTACACAGGGGACTTGAAAGATCCTCAACGCCATATTAACATTCAGCTAACAGAGGCTGAAGTTAATGAGTATATCAAGAAATATTGAATGAACCGGAAGCTGTTTGCAGCAAGACAGGGCTAAGTCCTTTCTACACTTTGAATAAACCGCCAGCTGTAAGAACCATATAACTTTTTGTTTTAGCTTGATCCTTTTAAATACCCTCTCAAAATTTTGTCCATCTTTGACAGGGCGATGATTCGTTCTAGAAGAAGAAGCCACAGGATAAACCGGCCAAGACACCTCGCCCCAAGACCAAGGTTACCAAAAGTCCTTCCAAGAAGAAAAGCGCTGGACCCTCTGAACCGAACGTTGGTGATGACCTGGATAATCCAGACTCAGAGGTAGAACTTGACTCTCTTGATTCGTTTTTCACACACCTCATTGACAGTGACTATTATCAGGATGACACTGAAGGCAACCAAGCCGATGTCGCAGAGGTAATTATTCTTTCCTCCGGTTCAGATCCTCTGCCAACACAGAAAATCCGTCAAGCAAGCCGGAAAGTAAGATTTTCTCACCCCTAGCTCACTTGGACCCAAACTTTCTTTTGAAGAAGCAGCAACACGAAGCTCACCACACAACCCGGCACAACGGCCAAGTAGTCACTTCAGCCGGTTTACCAAACACTCCGGTTCGGAAACGTCAATCTGAGGTCTCACATACTTCTGATACTTCTTATCCCAAGGCAGGCTATTTCCGACAACCTCTTAACCCGTCCGATTCAAATTATCAGGGAACGCCTCATTCATCATCTGGTGAGTCAATGGCCACACAACTCCCTCCTCTTAAGACTGTTCCTGGGTAAACACTTTGAACTTAATCTTTTGGCGCTTTATACTTGCGTGTTATACTAACTTTTATATCTTTTCCTTTCAGAGCCAAGGCCAGGCCCAACAAAAAGGCCAAGTTGAATAAACCAGCTGATGATAATCCGGCTGATGATAACCCGGCTGAAGATAACCCAAAACAGTTTGGAATGAACGTTGATGACATACATGATGATCCACAACCAGAACACCATGATACCTTTGCTGAACCGATGGAAATAGATCCAATGAGCCAGACTGCTGAATCACCGAGCCCAGCGAAAGCGGCTGATAAACCGCCAAGCCCAGCCAAGACTGTTGAAGATAACACATATGACATCATGATTACCGGTGTTGGCCATACCACCCCTGGCAATACTATCGCTTTACCAAAGCATGGTGCCAAGGAAGAATTTGCTGCTATGGATAAAGGCAAGTGGAAGGCAGACTTATCCAGCTATGCCCACCTGACTGCCCAGGAGATTCATTCCGGCTTCTTGAACCGCCTGTATACCAGCCGTGACTATGAAGCCGGTTTAGTAGGCCTTATGAAGGAGCGATATGAGGTAAACACTGTTTAACTCTTCATAACTGTTTCTCTTGTTCCATTTCTACTATCAACTCCAGCAGCCCCCAAGGGCCAATTTATGATATCAACATGAACCAGGACTTCATAATACTTCAATTTTTGCATGCGTAGCCCCCAAAGGCCACTTTATCATTTTATGATGAACCAGGACTTTTAAAGTATGAATCCTACAAATTTGCTTGTGTAGCCCCCAGGGACCGGTTGATACCTTTAGGATAAATCGGTAACTTCCTATTACAAAGCTTCCAAAATTCTTGATAACCACCTCTATAAACCGGCTGATGAAGAAAAACTATAATTCTATCTTGAGAAAATATACATTAGCTCCCAAGTGCCAAGAATATAACTTGTTATGTGCTAGGGACTTAAAATGTTAGTTGAGAAAAGCTATATGCATTAGCCCCCCAAGTGCCAAGTGTATAACTTGTTATGTGCTTGGGACTTCCAACATGCACTACTGACTTATAAAACGTCGCTTGTAGGCTGATCTTAGTCAGAAAGAATCTCAAATCGCCGACCTTCAGGAAAATATTAAGTCTCAGCAAGCTGAAACCTCCAAGGCTAAAGAGGAGCTGACTGGCGCTTTAACCACCATGGAACAAATGAAGGAAAGCTTCAAGAGCGAATGGGCGACATGGGATGCTGAAAAAGCAACTCTGCTAAAGCGGGCAGAGGATGCTGAAGCAGCTCCTAAACCGGTAACAGAAGAGTTGACTGGCTTGAAGCGGCAAATCAATGCCATGACCACTGCTGTGTTTGGTAAGTATCTTTATGATAAGCTTCAACATGTATTTGTCCCATAATCTGCCGGTTTATCAATATGTGCAATGATGCAGGATCCCGCATTACCCACCTGGGCTGTGATATGCAGAGGAAGATGAAGGCTACCTATACCCTAATAGAGCAATTATATTCCAGCGCTCAACGGGCCATTTGCACTGCTGCTCATAACAAACCGCCCCCAACCTTGATCAAGGAAACACTTGAGAAGCTATCGATGTTACCTGCCTGGTTGGGCAAGTTAAAAAGATCTGCTGCAAGGTCAGGTGCTCTGACTGCGCTAATCCGGGCTAAAGCTTGGCTACCAGATCTTGACGCGGCATATATAGGAAGCGGCTATCCGAGCCTAAAGGAGGACAGTTCAGAATTTAACAATGATGATCTTCGAAGGTTGACCAAGGAAATGCGCCCTATAGCGAGCAAATTGGCTGAAGAAACAGATCTATCCCATTATCAGCCAGTTTATGATACTGACAACACACGACATCCTGCTCCAACTCATGATGTGGAGGATCTTATCCCGCCAATCCGTAAGCATACCTATGCCCCTGATGTTGACCCCTCCACCCTTATAAGCAATGAAGCTGTATTCGAGGCCCTAACTGGAATCGACTGGACAACCATTGACTTCCAGTTGCTGGGTAGAGAGGAGGAGGGTGAACCGGCACAGGATGATCCACAACCATCAAGTCAGCCCGAAGAATCATGATCCGGAGGCCGGTGTAGCCCTCTGCATACTTCAATCTATTGCTTGAAAAACAGTTATCCTTTTGGGCATTCGTGCATATTCACTTTTGCCTGATACTGTTTAATCCGCCATAATTTATATTATGTCTGCTTATGATCCTTAGTAACTTTGTTGAATCTGTTTCTGCATATGAAAAGTATAAAGTGCCGTGGCGGTTTATCGCCAGGCGGGTCATAATGCCCAACATATAGCCCAGGTTTATAACCAGGGTGTAAATAATAATAATCAAATATGAAATATATGATACCTGTGATATTGAATCACATCGTTGGCTTACCAACATTTTGTCGGAAGGGTGATAGCCCAAATCTTGAATACGGATAACCCCTCCTTACTTTGCTGGCTTACAATAAAACCATGCCGGGTTGTAATAAACACCAGGTTATTCTTATATCATACTGGCGACTTGTAGTCAAAGCCAAACTGGGTTAATCAACACCGGATTATAACCGATCATGTACTGACAACTTATAGTTGAAAGCCAAGCTGGGTTATTAAACGCCGATTTATCATAAGATATTATAAACCTCATCAAAGTAAAAAGAACTTGGCAAAATAAAAACATAAGAAGAACATGCGAGGCTTTTCATGGGCTGCCAGGTCCAAATCGAGGCTTTTCATGGGCTGCCACGCCACTGAGTTAAACCATTTTACAAAGCCTTTTAAGATGGACCTCACATTAACCAATCGTCGTTTTAACTTTGACAAGTTCAGGGTCTATGAGATTGACTTGTCAAACGTTCGGCGGGTCATACCAGGATTACCTGGATGGAGTGGCTTACTTAAAAAGGCAGGATAACACGGGGTTTTAGGTGAATACACCTGGCTTCCAAGCCTGGCTTGATAGCCTATTGCAAGGGTGCAAACTCTTTGTTCTTTGAGAAGCAAAGAGCCCCCAAGCAACATTTGAGCTGTGCTCAGTGGGTGCCTATGTTTGAGTTGTGCTTTTGCAACACTCTCTTTGGCCCCCACATGATTTCCTTTTGGCTTTAAGCCGATCAAGAGGTGTAGCTATGGTTCCAACACAACCAAGCCCCCAAGTGATTTCCCTGGTGGCCTTATGCTGATCAAGAGGTGTAGCTATGGTTCAAATACAACCAAGCCCCCAAGTGATTATATATATATGGCTATATAAGCCGGATCAATGGGTAGACAGAACTCCGCTTTATAAACAGAAGCCCCTATGTAACCACACATGATGTAAGAAAAACAATAGAGACCCCGCTTTAGCTGAGGCTCCAGTTTATTATATTGATCATAATATATACATTGTCATAACTATGTACATAAGAAGAGCATGTGGCTCAAGTATAGTAAGGCCTAAGATGAGCTATATTCCACGGCCATTGGGTCTCCTCCTCCGATTTACGTGAGTCTTTATCCTCTCGAACATCGATAAGGTAGTATGATCCGTTGTGCAGATTTTTGCTGACCGCAATAGGTCCTTCCCAAGGTGGGGACAACTTGTGCATATTAGTCTAATCCTGGATGAGCCGGAGCACCAGATTGCCTTCTTGAAAAGTTCTGGTTTTAACCCGGCGGCTGTGATAACGACGCATGTCTTGTTGGTAAATCGCCGAACGAGTCGCTGCAATATCACGCTCCTCATCTAACAGGTCCAATGAATCCTGACGTGCTTTCTCATTATCAGCTTCAACATAAGCTGCCACACGGGGTGACTCATAACGGATGTCACTAGGGAGAACTGCCTCTGCTCCGTAAACCATGAAGAAAGGTGTGTAACCCGTAGATCTGTTCGGTGTGGTATTAATACTCCATAACACAGAAGGTAACTCCTCCACCCAACAACCTGGTGTCCGCTTTATAGGAACCATAAGCCGGGGCTTGATGCCTCTCAAATTCTTTTGATTGGCTCTCCCTGGTTGACCATTATATTGGGGGTGAGCCACGGATGACACGTCAAGCCGGATGTGCTCACGTTGACAAAATTCTTCCATAGCACCCTTGGACAGATTAGTACCATTATCGGTTATGATGCCGTGTGGAAAACCAAAACGGAAGATCACCTTTTTGATGAATTGAACCACCGTAGCTGCATCACAATTGTCGGCGTTTTGGGAACGGGGATCCCCAGACTTGCCTGCCCGCGGCCCGCAGCGTGGCTAGGCCAGCAGGTCTATACGGCCCATCTTCACCAACAAGGCACCCAAGACCCTCGCGAGGGGCCAAGCCTCGCGAGGCGGAAGATGCAAGACCTCCTCTGGAGTGGCCTAGCTAGGTAGGCTCACGAGGAGTGGAGATATCAAGGTGAGGTGAACCTCACGAGGCTCTCGTGATGTGAGCCATGACGATCGACACCAGGCGGGCACCAGGCGGGGCCAGCGTGCACAGCGTCCTTGTTTCCTCTTTGGGGCAAAGGGGGCAAGCGCAGCCGCGGAGTACCGAGGCCTCATGCAAAGGTTTCCATTTCGGTGCAACAAGACCAAGACCATGGACTGCAATACGGAGGTCATTGTGGAGCCCAGAACAGCGTCACCACCAGAACTTTATGCAGGCGAAGACTACTTTTGTCAGGATAGTTTGTACTAGCTGCCCCCCTTCAAATTAGCCCGCCATTGTTGGCTCCCTTCCCGCTCGATATTTGGGAAGAGGACCAAGGCCTCTATAAATAGGAGTAGCCACCACAGTGGAGGGGGAGATCATCTTGGCTAGAGAGACCACCCCCCACACACAAGCTCACCGAGCACAAAATGCCTCAACCTCAGGAGGCCGTTCTTCCCTTGTATTGTTCATCATCAGCCCAAGAGGCAATCCACCACCACACTGGAGTAGGGTATTACACCACAACGGTGGCCCTAACCAGTATAAACCCCGTGTCCTTCTGTGTTGTGAGTTCGTCGAGTTCGTCCGCGGGATCTTAGCGAGCTAGAGCGTAGATCGGTTGAAGGGAAAGACTTCGCACGCACCCTAGTGTTCGAACCTTAAGGGTTTGCCGGAACCCCATACCCTGACATTTGGCGCGCCAGGTAGGGGTGCACCGAAGGTTTTCTCCATCAACTAGCACCCCGTACCGCCGCACCGCGCTCCCATGGCAGGTGCCTCACCACCGACCTCCTCGGCCAACACCAGCAGCAGGGAGTCTGGATACCGAGCCCTGGCCCCCGGTCTGCGATGAGTGCAGTGGCCGGTCAAGTTCAGGCCGGAGATGCCGCCGCGTTAAGATGGCGCAGCAGACTCGATGCTGTTCCTGCTCGCGTACGAGGAGGCCGTCCTCGAAGCCGGAGGTGATGACAAGATCATGGCAAAATTGTTCCCCTGGCCCTCGCCGGCGAGCCGCGCGCTTGGCTGCTCGACCTCCCGGGATCCACGGTGACATCCTGGGTGGACTCCGCGACCTCTTCACTGTGTGCTACGTGGCACCGGCACACCACGCAGTCGCGGCACTGCTGGGCGGCTCCCAAGCACCTCCTTCAGATCGCCATGTCAAGCCTTTCTTCCGCCAGATTGGGGCTGCCTACAAGCGCCCGGGGGCTCTGCCGGGTTGGGCCGCGCCGGAAGTCGACCTCACCTTCGAATCGGAAGACCACCCCGGCTCCACGGCCGGCTCAACGATGCTTCTGATGCTCTGCACGCCCACCATCTGCAACATGGCCGTCACCAAGACCCTCATCGATGGCGGCGCCAGTCTCAACCTGCTCTCCGTGGAAGCCTTCGGCCTTCTTCATGTGCCGCTCGAACGGCTCGGCCTCAACAAGCCCTTCACAGGGGTGGGTGGTGGAGCTGCTCACCCCTTGGGGCAGATCCGCCTCCCTGTCACCTTTGGCACGCGAGATAGCTATCGCACCGAGCTGGTGGACTTTGACATCGCCCGCATCGGTCTCCCGTACAATGCCATGCTCGGGTACCCGGCCCTTGCTCAGTTCATGTCGGCAACTCACCCGACCTACAACCTCATGAAGATGCCATGGAGCAAGGGCATCCTCACCATCCAAGGGGACGCTAGGGAGGCCATGATGGCGCTCAGGCTCGCCTTCAAGACCGCGGCAGCAGCGCAGCCAGCCGGCGCTGGTGCGCCGGAGGCCAAGGAGGCCCGCCCACCAAGAAAAAGCAAATGTTCACCCAAGACAAGGCAGAGACCAAGCAGGTGCCGGTCAACGAGGATGGGTCTTCAGGAGCCACCTTCACCATAGGAACCGGCCGTAACCCGGGGCAAGAAGAAGCTTTGGTGAGGTTTTGCGCACGAACAAGGAGATATTCGCGTGGGAGCCCGATCAACTGGTAGGGGTCCCGAGAGAGGTAATCCAGCATCATCTAAAGGTGTGCCCCAACGTACGCCCCGTGAAGTAGCAAGCAAGATGGCAGTCCACCGAGAAGCAGACCTTCATCGTCCAAGAGACACGCAAGCTGGAGGCGGCAGGTACAATCCGGGAAGTTTGATACCCCGAATGGCTGGCGAACCCCGTTGTAGCGCTGAAGAAAGGCGGGAAGGAACGGATGTGCGTTGACTTCACCAACCTAAACAAAGCCTACCCCCAAGACTCGTTCCCCCTTCCGCGCATCGATCAAATCGTCGACTCCACCGCCGAATGCGACTTGCTGTGTTTCTTGGATGCGTTCTCTGGATACCATCAGATCAAGATGGCGGTGGAGGATGTGGAGAAGACGGCCTTCTTGACACCATCTGGGGTGTACTGCTACACCTGCATGCCTTTCGGCCTTCGCAACGCGGGCGGAACCTTTCAGCGGCTGATGCACATCGCCTTGGGGCGGCAGCTCGGCAGGAACACAGAGGCCTACGTTGATGACATAGTGATCAAATCTCGCGAGGCGAGGACGTTGATTCAAGACTTGGAGGAGACCTTCGAGAGCTTGCGCCAAGTGAACTTGAGGCTTAACCCGGAAAAGTGTGTGTTTGGCGTCCCATCCGGCAAGTTGCTAGGGTTTCTCGTATCCCACAGAGGGATCGAGGCGAACCGGGAAAAGATCAAGGCCATCGAAGACATGAGCCCACCATAGACCCTCAAGGAGATGCAAAAGCTGGCAGGACGGGTGACTGCGTTAGGGCGTTTCATCTCTAAGCTAGGCGAGCGAGCCTTGCCCTTCTTTAAGCTCATGAAGAAGAATGGCCCCTTCGAGTGGACCCCGGAGGCCGACCAGGCCTTCCGAGACCTCAAGAAATACCTCACCAGTGCCCCGGTGATGGTGGCACCGCGGCCTCTCGAGCCTCTCTTGCTCTACCTTGCCGCCACCCCGTACTCTGCCAGCGCGACGCTAGTGGCGATTCGGGAGGAGCTTCAAGACAAGGGTAGAGCTGAGGCAGCACCGGGCCAGAGAGGTGCAACAAAGCCATAGCGGCGAAGGACCTAGCTCAGCAGAGCAACATCGCGGAAGCTCCTGAGGGCGGTCAGGTCTCAGGAGACCCATCACCTCAGGATATGCCACAATCTACACGGGACCCGAGCCTCAACAGTGTACCAGGCCTCGTCGAGCACCCATTGTACTTCGTCAGCACTATACTGCGGGACGCGAGGGCGCACTACCCCATGCCGTAGAAGCTCCTTCTCGCACTTTTGGTGGCCTCGCGCAAGCTGCGCCACTACTTCCAGGGGCACCCCATCAAGGTCGTCTCATCTTACCCGTTGGAGAGGATACTCAGGAGCCCAAACTCAGCCGGAAGGGTCGCTGAATGGAACATCGAGCTGCAAGCATTTCAGCTGGAGTTTAGCACCACCAGGGTCATCAAGGAAGTCGCGCTCGCCAATTTTGTGGCAGAATGGACAGATGCCCCGGCTCTTGAGGAAGGAGAAGACCGGTCCACCTCCCCAGGAATTAAAGCACCAGATGGCTGGGTCATGTATTTTGATGGCGCCTTTGCGCACCAGGGCGCGGGGGCTAGAGTAGTGCTCATCTCACCCACTCAGGACAAGCTTTGCTACGCCGTGCAACTCTGCTTTCAGCATGGCGAGAAGGTCTCCAACAATATCGTAGAAAACGAGGAGCTCATAGTCGGCCTGAAGGCTGCGGCGGCTATGGGGGTGAGGCGCCTTACCATCAATGGCGACTCGCAGCTCCTCATCAACTTCTCCAACAAAGTGTACGAGCCAAAGGACGAGCACATGGAGGCCTACCTTGCTGAGGTGCGCAAAATGGAAAAGTAGTTCGCAGGCTTGAAGCTGCAGCACGTGCCTCGAGGCACCAATAAGGAAGCCGACGACATCGCCAAGAGAGCATCCAAGGGGCAACCGCAAGAGCCCGGCGTCTTCGAAGAGCGGCTCTTCAAGCCGTCAGCTACGCCGCCTCTTTCAGGAACGACTCAGCCTTGGGAGGAGCTCCCTCAGCCCCCGGCCTCGGGAGCCCCAGATTGTGGCCCAACCTCAGGAGCTCGGCTGCTCTTGGCGCTCGAGCCCCAGGTGGAGTGCTGGACCAAGGAGCTCAGGGAGTACCTGATGCACGGGACACTGCCGGAGAAATAAGAGGACACAGAGCACGTGTCCCAACAGGCCACAGCATACTGCATTCAAGATGGTGAGTTGTACAGAAAATGACCGAACAACGTCACGCTGCGCTGCATCTCCAGTGATCAAGGGAGGGAGCTGTTGACTGACATACACGGTGGGGACTGTGGACATAACTCGTCATCACGGACCCTCGTCGGCAAGGCCTTCCGCAGTGGATTCTATTGGCCTACAACACTCAACGATGCAGCTGAGCTGGTGAAGTCCTGCGAAGCTTGCCAATTCCATGCCAAGCAAATCCATCAGCCTGCTCAGGGCCTCCAAACCATCCCGCTCACGTGGCCGTTCGTGGTCTAGGGGCTAGACATCCTAGGCCCGTTCCCACGAGCGCCAGGGAGCTACCGCTATCTCTACGTCGCCATCGATAAGTTCACTAAGTGGATAGAGGTGGAAGCCGTTCGAACCATTCCAGCCGACTCTGCTGTCAAGTTCATCAAGGGCCTCGTGAGCTGCTTCGGGGTCCCCAACCGCATTATCACAGATAACGGCTCGCAGTTTACTAGTAACCTCTTTAAAACCTACTGTGATAACCGTGGAACGCAGATCTGCTATGCTTCGGTAGCCCACCCCAGGAGCAATGGTCAGGCCGAGCGCGCCAACGCTGAGGTCCTGAGGGGCCTCAAGACCAGGACCTTCAAGAAGAAGCTGGAGGCCTGCGGCAGGGGCTAGCACGACGAGCTCCAGTCCGTACTGTGGTCCATCTGCACCACCGCTACCAAGCCAATGAGCGAGACTTCGTTCTTCCTCGTCTATGAAGCTGAAGCAGTCCTCCCGCACGAGGTCAGGCATCGCTCCGCGTGGGTCCTAGCGTTCGACGAAACGCAGCAGGATGCCATGCGAGGGATGGATCTCGTGCTGGGGAGGAACGACGCCGCGAAGCTGCATTAAGGGCAGCAAGGTACCAGCAAGCGCTGCCGCGCTACCACTGCGGCAACATTCGCTCCAGGACGCTCGAGACGGGTGACCTGGTCCTGAGGCGGGTCCTCTCCAGGGAAGGCTTGCACAAGATCTCACCCATGTGGGAGGGCCCGTTCAGGGTCGTTCACATCACCAGGCCTGGCGCCGTGCGCTTGGAGACGCAAGAGGGGACACCTATCCAAAACGCCTGGAACATCTAGCACCTCCGGAAGTTCTACCCATGAAGCAAGGCCCAGAGCCTGAGAAGCAAGGCCCAGAGCCCAAGAAGCAAGGCCCAGAGCCTGAGAAGCAAGGTCCAGAGCCTGAGAAGCAAGGCCCAGAGCCTGTGAGGCAAGGCCCAGAGCCTGCGAAGCAAGGCCTAGTGCCTGTAAAGCAAGGCCCAGAGCCTGTGAAGCAAGGCCCGGTGCATGTGAAGAATCGCCACCCATGACACTCTCACATAATAATGAGTTGGGGCTGTACACGCCCCGGAGTCTCAGGAGCGCTGGCCTCAGGCCCTGGGGCTTCCTCCCACGCCTAGTGGACATCACTTAACTCCGCTCTGGTGAGAAGACTCGAAGACTAGATTAGGTGCCGGACGCGGCTTTTCATTTGCTTTCTGTAGTTGGCTTGATTTTCCTTAATCGAGTTTGCCTTTGGTGTTCCTTGTTGATTTGGTTCCTTCGCCTTTTACCACGTTTTTCGGCTCTGTTTTACCCGTGATCTCTCTCTTTCTCTCTCGCATACCTCGCGAGGGGGCTAGGCAGGTGCCCTCGCGAGCTTTTCCTTCTCTCTGCCTTCTCGCGAGTCACCCTCGTTCGAGCCTGGAAGCTGGCGCAACTCTCCTAAATCCGTGCCCCTCGGGTACCGTGATGCAAAATGCCAAGTCAAGGTTCGGGTGAACGACAAAATCCTCTAGCGCACCCCCTAACAAATTCTTGCAGTTCCTGAGCAAACGCAGATATCTCGTGAAGGAAGGGGCGTCCCAAACACGCCAGCTTAGGTTATCTCTGCGCAAAATAACAAGCATGGCATGGGAATAACACGCACGTTGCATTAACCAAGAACCATAGTTCGATACACGTCCCTCTGGGCCCATACTGGTTTCATTTTCTAGTGCAGCGAAAGAAAGGAAAAAACCAAACAAAGCAGCGTTTGAACAATCCACGGGGGCAGGCCCGTAGCGACGCCCAAGCCTAGTCAGACCCCTCCTCGTGCTTCACGGAGGCACGGCGACGATATGACCCGATGCCTCCTTCGAAGCGAGCGCGGCGACGTGGCAGCTGATCGTAGCCACTGCTGCTGGAGCTGTCGCAGGAGGGAGAGCCACCATAGCTGGAGGAGATGCGGTCGCCGCTGAGGGCAGGCTCGCCCTCACCCTCGTCATGACCGTCGCCAAGGCCGAGCACCTCCTCACCGTCGTTCGTCTCGGGGCAGCACCCGGTGCGGTGGACATCTTCCCCGAACACCCTCACGTAGAGGGTCGACCCGCCATCATACTTGAAGTGGAGTGTGCACCGCCTGCCCAGGCCGCGCGCGCGGGCGAACGTCTGCCAGCCGTGGGCCAAGGCTATGTTGCCCGTGGCAGAAGTCTCGACCGTGACCCAGGAGGCCTTGCTGCAGCAACCATCTGCCTGCAACCAGAGCCCCCTGGACCCGGGGCTGGCAGCTCATCGACAAGGAAGCGCGGAAGCTGGAGCCAGTTGCCGGCCACGTTTTCCGACCAAACAATGAACACCGACGACGCCTCCGCTGAATGGAAGCGCGTGCAGGGAGGCCTCGCCACCATCGCGCACCTCCCCCCGTCAACTGGACCGCCACGGTTGGGACGGCCCCCTCCGTGTGCCGTGGCGCCGCCTCGACGGTGGGCCACGGCGGGGGTCGCAGCGTGCTTGCGCGGGCGGCCGCGACCGCGCTTGGGCACCGGGGAACCAGGGCCCTCGCGAGGGGCCTTTCTCTCAGAAGCAGAGAACTTCCTTTGAGGCGCCATCGGAGGCACTACAAGCAATGGAGCAAGAAGGAGGAAGCGAGAGAGGAAGAGATGGGCAACGGGGGCTTTGCCCCCTCCCCATTTATAGCAAGAAAAGGCCAACTGGCGTCCCCCACGATCGCAGGTAATGATGGTTTCCCTTGCATGTCGCAGGGACTTGTCAAGTCGTGCAGTCGTCAAGGCAGCGTGGGGAAGCAGAGACGCCCACGTCTAATCAACCGCCAAGCGTCAACCAAGGCCGCAGGCTTTTGGGGCCCGCGGTGCTCCGAACTTGACCCTTGGCTTTGCCGCAAAGCCAAGCCCGCGTGCACCTTGGGCCCGGGGGCTAGTGTCGGCGTTCTGGGAACGGGGGTCCCCAGACTTTCCTGCCTGCGGCCCGCGGCGTGGCTGGGCTAGCAGGTCTGTATGGCCCATCTTTACCAACAAGGCACCGAAGACCCTCGGGAGGGGCCAAGCCTCGTGAGGCGGACGACGTAGGACCTCCTCTGGAGTGGCCTAGCTAGGCAGGCTCACGAGGAGCGGAGATATCAAGGTTAGGCAAACCTCACGAGGCTCTCGTGATGTGAGCCGTGATGATCGACACCAGGCGGGCGCCAAGCGGGCGCCAGCGTGCACAACGTCCTTGTTTCCTCTTTGGTGCAATGGGGCAAGCGCAGCCGCGGAGTACCGAGGCCTCAGGCAAAGGTTGCGATTTTGGTGCAACAAGACCAAGACCATGGACTGCAAGATGGAGGTCATTGTGGAGCCCAGAACAGCGTCACCACCAGAACTTTGTGCAGGCGAAGACTACTTTTGTCATGATAGCTTGTACTAGCTGTCCCCCTTCAAATTAGCCCGCCATTGTTGGCTCCCTTCCCGCTCGATATTTGGGAAGAGGACCAGGGCCTCTATAAATAGGACTAGCCACCACAGTGGAGGGGGAGATCATCTTGGCTAGAGAGACCACCCCCCACACACAAGCTCACCGAGCATAAGAACGCCTCAACCCCAGGAGGTCGTTCTTCCCTTGTATTGTTCATCATCAGCCCAAGAGGAAATCCACCACCACCACACTAGAGTAGGGTATTACACCACAACGGTGGCCCGAACCAGTATAAACCCCGTGTCCTTCTGTGTTGTGAGTTCATCGAGTTCGTTTGCGGGATCTTAGTGAGCTAGAGCGTAGATCGGTTGAAGGGAAAGACTTCGGGCGCACCCCAGTGTTCGAACCTTAAGGGTTTGCCGGAACCCCATACCCCGACAACACTTACTGACTGGCTCTGCCTCCACCCGCTTGGTGAACTTATCAACTGCCACCAGAAGGTGGATCTTCTTGTCCTTGGACCTCTTAAAGGGCCCAACCATATCCAGCCCCCAAGTTGCAAGCGGCCAAGTGATTGGAATCATCCTTAATTCTTGAGCCGGAACATGAGCGCGGCGTGCAAACTTCTGACAACTGTCACACCTCTTTACCAAATCCTCAGCATCAGCATGAGCCGTCAACCAATAGAAACTGTGACGAAAAGCCTTAGCTACCAAGGATTTTGAACTGGCATGGTGACCACAATCTCCTTCATGGATCTCACGCAAAATCTCACTGCCTTCTTGAGGAGACACACAATGCTGAAATACCCCCGTTACACTACAATGATGCAAGTCCCCATTGATAATGGCCATTGACTTGGATCGCCCGATTATCTGCCTGACCAAAGTTTCATCCTCCGGTAACTCGCCCCGGTTCATGTACGCCGAGTATGGGACCGTCCAATCCGGGATAATATGAAGAGCTGCCACTAATTGAGCCTCCGGGTCAGGAACAGCCAAATCCTCCTCCGTAGGTAACTTGACCGACGGGTTATGTAAAACATCCAGAAAGACATTGGGTGGAACCAGTTTATGTTGAGAACCTAAACGGCTTAACGCGTCTGTCGCTTCATTCTTTCGCCGGTCCACATGGTCGACTTGATAACCCTTGAAATGACCTGCAATGATATCTACTTCTCGCCGATATGCTGCCATGAGCGGGTCCTTGGAATCCCAAGTACCAGACACTTGCTGAGCCACCAGGCCCGAGTCACCAAAGAACTTAACTCGGCTTAGATTCATTTCCTTAGCCATTCAAAGACCATGGTGTAAAGCCTCATATTCACCTGCATTGTTAGTGCAACAAAACATTAAACGAAGAACATCACAAAACTTATCACCTCGCGGGGAAGTTAACACGACTCTAGCCCCCGAGCCCTCCAATTGTCTGGACCCATCAAAATGAGTAGTCCAATAAGTGTTATCTGGCTTTTCCTCTCGTGCTTGCAACTCTGTCCAGTCATTGATGAAATCCACAAGTGCTTGGGACTTAATCGCTATGCGAGGCATATATTTTAACCCGTGAGGGCCAAGTTCAATAGCCAATTTGGCAACCCGGCCAGTAGCTTCCCTATTTTGGATGATATCCCCAAGGGGGCAGAACTGACCACAGTTATAGGATGACCCTGAAAATACTGCTTGAGCTTCCGGCTTGCCATGAAAACTCCATACACTAGTTTCTGCCAATGTGGGTACCTCTGCTTGGACTCAATAAGCACCTCACTGATATAATAAACCGGCCGTTGAACCAGATGTTTCTTTCCGGCCTCCTTGCGCTCTACTACAATAGCCACACTAACAGCCCAGGCATTAACAGCCATATAACAACAAGGGCTCTTTATCAACAGGAGCAGCAAGGATAGGCGGCTCAGCTAGCTGCCGCTTTAGACTCTAGAATGCTTCATTGGTAGCATCACTCCAAACGAAGTCATCCGTATTCTTCAGCACCTGATACAAAGGGATGGCCTTCTCCCCAAGGCGACTGATAAACCGGCTTAAGGCAGCAATCCGGCCTGCCAAGCGTTGAACATCATTGACACACTTTGGCTTGGCTAGTGAAGTAATAGCTTTGATCTTCTTCGGATTAGCTTCAATGCCCCTGTTAGATACCAGAAAACCCAAGAGCTTGCCTGCCGGTACACCAAAGACACATTTAGCCGGAGGTTATCAAAAGTCTCCTTCAAGTCATCTATCAATGTTTCCTCCTTTCTAGACTTCACCACAATGTCATCCATATAAGCATGAACATTGCACCCGATCTGATTATGAAGACAATTCTGCACACAATACGGATAAGTCGCCTGGGCACTCTTGATCCCAAAAGGCATAGATACATAGCAGAAGGCTCCAAAGGGAGTTATAAAAGATGTCTTCTCCTGGTCCTTAACTGCCATTTTGATCTGATGATAACCAGAATAAGCGTCCAGAAAACACAAACAATCACAAACCGGCTGTAGCATCAATGATTTGATCAATACAAGGGAGAGCAAAGGGATCAGCTGGACAAGCCTTGTTCAAATCTGTAGTCGACACACATACGCCAAGTGCCGTTCTTCTTAAGTACTAGCACCGGATTAGTTAGCCACTCAGGGTGAAAAACCTCCACAATAAACCCTGCTACCAAAAGCCGGGCTACCTCCTCACCAATAGCCTTGCGCCTTTCTTCATTGAAGCGGCGGAGAAACTGCTTGACTAGTTTAAACTTAGGATCTATATTAAGAGTGTGTTAGCGAGTTCCCTCGGTACACCTGGCATATCGGAAGGTTTCCATGCAAAGATGTCCCGGTTCTCATGGATGAACTTGATGAGCGCGCTTTCCTATTTCGGATCCAGGTTAGCGCTGATGCTGAACTGCCTGGATGAATCGCCAGGAACAAAGTCAACCACCTTAGTCTCCTCAGCCGATTTAAACTTTAAAGTTGGATCATGATCTGTAGTTGGCTTTTTCAGAGAAGTCATATCTGCCGGATCAACATTGTCTTTGTGGAACTTCAACTCCTCTGTTGCACAAACCGACTCAGCATAGGCTGCATCACCTTCTTCACATTCCAAAGCAATCTTCCGGCTCCCATGCACTGTGATGGTCCCCTTATGACCCGGCATATTAAGATGTAGATAAACATAACAGGGCCTTGCCATGAATTTAGCATAAGCCGGCCGTCCAAACAGGGCATGATATGGGCTCTTGATTTTTACCACTTCAAAAGTCAATGTTTCTGGTCTTGAATCATGATCATCTCCAAAATCCACCTATAGAGCTATCTTACCAACTGGGTATGCCGATTTACCAGGCACCACACCAGGAAAAATGGTGTTCGACGGTTTAAGATTTTTATCTGTCAACCCCATGCGACGGAAGGTTTCATAGTAAAGGATATTGATACTGCTCCCTCCATCCATGAGTGCCTTGGTGAACTTATACCCCCAACCTGAGGTGCCACCACTAAGGCCAGATGACCCGGATTATCAACCCGGGGTGGATGATCCTCTCGACTCCACAAAATGGGCTGTTCAGACCAGCGCAAGTAACGGGGCACCGTCGGTTCAACGGAGTTTACTGCCCTTTTATGAAGCTTCTGATCGCGCTTACATAAGCTAGTGGTGAAGACATGGTACTGCCCACTATTCAACTGCTTCGGATTACTCTGATAACCCGATTGTTATTGTTGCTGACTCCCCTGATGATTATAACCGCCCTGGTTGCCCTGACTGCCTTAATTGCCATGTCCGGTTTGGTTGCCTTGAAATTTTGAACCGGAGCTGCCACCACCATAACCCGGCCCATGAGAAACGCCACCTGAACCGCCGGGTGGTCCATGGTCGTATTGGAAAAGATTCGAATTTTTAAATTCCTGCATAATAAAGCAATCTTTCCAAAGGTGCGTAGCTAGCCTTTCTTTCGACCCGTGCTTTGGGCAAGGCTGGTTTAATAGGCGCTCAAGATTGGGACCTGATCCTCCACTCCATTGGGGCGGTTTACCCTTACGGCGCTGACCATTATCCTGGGTGTTGGTGTTTGCCAGAAAATCCAAACTGCTATCCGCCTTGCGCTTACCGTTGTTCCCATTACCCGGCGGGTTATGCCGCCCCTTGGTACTGCCATTCCTCTTTCCCTTCACCGGCTTTTCATCATCAGACTCAAGGTCCTTGGTGCTATCCGAGTCGGCATACTTAACCAGAGCTGCCATAAACGTTGCCATGTCATTGCAGTGATGCTTGAGTCTTCCCAACTTCAGCTTCAAAGGCGTAAACCGGTAATTGCCTTCCAATGTCAAGACCGTCGTATCAACATTGATGCGTTTTGATGAATGCATAATACCTTATACTCGTTTCACCCAATGGGTTGTAGACTCCCCTTCCTCTTGAACACAGGCGGCTAGGTCCACAATTGACATGGGCTGCTTACACGTATCTTTGAAATTCTGGATAAACCGACTTTTTAACTCAGCCCATGATCCAATGGAGTTAGCTGGTAAACTTTTCAGCCAGGTACGAGCTGTTCCTCTAGCATCATGCTGAAGTACTTAGCACATGCCACATCATCCACATCCAGCATCTCCATCGCCATCTCATAGCTCTCGACCCATGATTCAGGGGGTAAATCGGCAGTGTAATTGGGTACCTTACGAGGACCCTTGAAATCCTTGGGCAACCGCACGTTGCGTAAGGCCGGGGTGAGACACGGCACCCCAAAGAACTGAAAACCACACCTGGTTCCACCGAAGTGGTTGGATGAACTGGAGTAAGCTGACGGGCCGCGTATTGCGCTGCTAACTCGGCTTCTCAATGTGCTCTACCGTGATCCACCACATCCTGGGCATTAGCACCGCCGCCCGCCGGGTTATGCCCTCGCGGCGGGTTACAGTTTCGTGCACTGCTTGACACAGCCGGTTCATCAATATGCCTGCTGTAGCTCCGACTTGGGCGGGCGGTTGAATGAATCCTCTCGTGATTGTACGAATAAGCCTGTTGTTGGGTCAAAGCTGTCTGAAGGAGCTCTCTAGCCCGTCGTGTTTCAACTGCTACTGGAGACTCGCCTTCGATCTAGAGAGCTGCCAATCATGAAGCGGCGGCAACGATGTTATCCAACGGGTTAGAGTAATAACCCGGAGGCGTTGAGACGTGCTGTGACAGGATATTGTTCTGACGAGGCGGATCCATCGTGCGTGGCTGAACCGGTGCCCCCGTTCCAGGTGCCTCCACCCGGTTTACCACTGGCTGGTTACTGGTTCCTGCCCCTGGCATATTGCAGAGATTCCTTCCCTCGTAAACTGGAGGCAGGTGAGACCGGTACCTTCTTCTCATGACATCGTTTGATGCGCTCTCATCCAGCATAAGCCGATAAGCCTATGCCTCTAACTCGGCCCGCTCTACGGCCATCCTGGTGTTCTCTGCTGCCAGATCTACCTTAGCTTAAGCTATCTGATCCTTCACCTTTGCAATTTCTGCATTATGCTGATCCTGATCCACCGGTTAACCTCAGCCGCCAGCAATGTTGCCAAAGTGTCGAATAAATCGGACAAAACCTGAACCGGCGCTGGCGGGGGCCTCCTGCCCCAGCAGGTGTTGCAGCTACTGAACCGGAAATCATCGCCACTGCGGTAGAAGAATGCTGCACCGACTGCGTACCAGCCATGAAAATCACAACTCAGGTCGGCGGATTAGAGAGGTCTGGAATACTGTCGCCATCGGAACCGCCACTAGTCCGGCCATCATGCAGCTGATACAGCGACTCGGTTTCTCCGGTTGAAGACTCGTCATCAGAGTAAACGACGGTTTCGCCACCAGATACCGATCTATCCTCAGATTCTACTCCGTGGATGACTCCCATGAAGGCATGCTTTACGGCAGGCTAAACTCAGGCAGGTCTTGCACGCTGAGCCGTCTCGACGATGTCGGTGCAGATGTTCGGCTTAGGGCCCGGTTCGCCGATCTTGCCAATGAAGACGTGTATTCCGCCAAAGGGGACCCGGTACCCGTACTCAATCAAGCCGGCCTCGAGGCCCCAGCCTGCGTCGTTGATGTAGAGCTTTCCGCGACGACTCTTGGTCATACGTCCCACAGCGTATCCCTTGAGTCCTTCGAAGCTGCCCTTCAAGAACTCGAAACCATCATGCGATAGCCCCACGGTGGGCGCCAACTGTCGTGGTTTTGTCATGGCAGATGTCCTAGTGAGAGGACTTAGTTGTGGAGCCATCGCGATGGGTTAGCTTGAAGGGGTTAAAGCGGAACAAGGGACGCAAGGAATTATACTGGTTCGGCCCCTTACCATGAAGGTAAAATCCTACTCCAGTTGTGATGGAATTGCTAGGGTTTTGATGACCTGGGAGTGAATCCGCTTTGCGTGGCTCTCGAGTTATTGTCTGTTGTCCCTAAACCGCCGCCGGGTCGTCCCTTTATATACATAGGTTGACGCCCGGCGGTTTACAGAATCCCGAGGCTGGCTCATAAACGTGCCTGGATCGGTTTCTTCCTTTCCTCGTCTTACAACATAAGTTACATATCATATGGCGGTTTATGTCTACGGGCCCTAATCCGCCTTTGGGCCCTGGGCCTTCATATTAGATCTCCTCCGTAAAGTGCCATACTTCTTGTCTTCATGGGCTTTAAATATGACTAACTCATTGTGGGCATAACCCGGCCCCTCATGGCCGGTTTATACTTAGTACTAATATCCCCAACAGTAATGGTGTGTCCGAACATCATAATCGCACTCTATTGGATATGGTGCGATCTATGATGTCTCTTAGCGATCTACCGCTATCATTTTGGGGTTATGCTTTAGAGACTGCCACATTCACTTTAAATAGGGCTCCATCGAAATCCGTTGAGACGACACCATATGAATTATGGTTTGGGAAGAAACCTAAGCTGTCGTTTCTAAAAGTTTAGGGATGCGATGCGTATGTCAAGAAACTTCAACCTGAAAAGCTCAAACCCAAGTCGGAAAAATGCGTCTTCATAGGTGTAACGCCCCGAGACCGATGCGCCAGGTGTCTTCCAGTTATTTGCTGTTGTTGCCTTATCTTTCGCTTGCGTGTTGCATCTTGCCATGTCATCATTCGCATTGCATCATGTTTTCGAAACTTGCATCCGCCAGGTCTCCCCGTTCCTTCCGTTGTCCGTTCTGAGCCCAGACACACTTGCACGCGCCCGCGGCATGTCCGAAATAGTATTTTATAAGTGGACGGAAAATGTTCTCGGAATGGGTTGAAAGTTGGCATGCGGTGTTGTTATGTTGTTAGTAGGTCGCCTACCAAGTTTCATCGCATTCGGAGTTCGTTTGACGCCCCAACGGATAACTATAGCGGCTATTGCATTATAGTCGGTCAAACGTTGGAAGTTTTTGGTCTCTGAAAACTGTTGCGGGTCTCTCTCTCTCTTCTCTCCCACAGCCCTCGGGCTTCTACTTAGTCACAACCAACCCCTCCTGAGCCCCCCTTGCATTAGTGCATCGAACCCCTCGCGCGCGTGTCTGATACTGTCTCGAACCTGACCCGCTCTGTCGTTACCAACGGGTCCGGATCATCCCCAAACATCTATAAAACATCTCCATTTTGTTAGCTGGACTCCCTAGCCTATTTTTTCTCAACCGCCCGATTACGATCGGAGGGACGGATTAGCCCTAACCAAAGACCCACCTCCTATATAGTCAGTATAAACCTATCTAACCCTAGACCATCTCCCTCGTTTTCAGTGAGGCCCAATCCATCGATCCACCTGCACCCCGCTACTCCCTTGAGGTCGCGACCCTTGTTCCCGAGCTCCATCGAGAGGAGCCAGAGCCACCGCAAGCCACTGCTCCGCCCCGTTGTCCTCGTCGTTGGTCCTCGCAAGCGTCGCCCCGATCCAGGCCAGTGCCCCGCTTCCCTCTCCTTCCTTCTCCCCATCTTGTTTCTCCTCCTCCTCTCATGTCTCTCTCTCTCCCGTGGATCGCAGGAGCCCCGCCACCCGCTATTCGACACCTTCCAGCACGGATCCACGCAATCTTCAACCAGATCCGTCGAGTCCCGCCGCCTCCTGCCGTTTTCCCGCACCATCGAAGGTCCTATCAGTCTCCGCCACCTTGCCTGCTCCTTCAAGTTACGTCGCGCCGCCCTGTTCCTTCCTGCTCATGCGAGGGAATGAGGAGAAAGATGGCACCGCGCCCCTGCCTCACGTTGACCAGCCTTGCCATGTGGACCGTGCCGTGTGTGGGCCTCCTTGCCTCCCCAAGGCCCAGCACCCCTTCGCGGCCTACCAGCCTCTCCACCAGCTAGGCCTCAGCCCGTTGTGAGCAGCCCCCACCCCTGTGGATTGTTGGGCCGGCCTCTGTTTTGGCCCGTTCATGTTTTTTCCCAGATCTACGATTTTCCTAATATTCCAGAGAATGCTGTTTTGCAAAAAAAACCCAAGCATTATGCATTATATAACTCACAAACGGTGCATCATATTAAAACAAATTATATATGTAAAATGCTTAGAATTTTGTGTAGATTAATTATTTGCTACTTTCATCCATGTTTGAAATGCTTAAAATGTTGTTTGTTTAAATTTGCTATATTGACATGCTAAAATGATTTATTTCATAACTAAATAACCGTAGCTCCAAATTTAATAAACTTTATATGTTAATGGGGTAGAAAAATGCATAGTTTAACATGGTGGCTTTACTTTGCATGTTTAACAACTCTAAAATATGGTGTAGGGAAGAACAATATCTAACCTAAAATATGCACATGAGGAGTTTCCGGACTTGTTGTTTGTTGTTCCGGCCTCATTTAAACTTGACTAGATAGGTAGTTTTCTTATGCTTCACCTCTTGCCATGTTAACCAACATTTAATATTGTTGAGTACCTAACCGGAATTGAACTAAATAATTGACATGGTGTTTCGTCAATATGCAACTCGTTGCATATTGAGCTCCACTTAATTTGTAGTATTGTTTGTGCATATTGCCATGCCATGCTTATTTAAACCAGACATGCATCATACTTGGTTGTGCATCATGCCATGTTATGTGATGGTTGTTTACTATGTTGTTTGCTTCTTTCGGGTTGCTTCTCGCGTTAGCTTTGGTTTCGTTCTGGAGTTGTCAGGATTCGTTCGTCTTCGTCCGTTTGTCTTCTTCATGGACTCGTTCTTCTTCCTTGCGGGATCTCAGGCAAGATGACCATACCCTCGAAATCACTTCTATATTTGCTTGCTAGTTGTTCGCTCTATTGCCCTGCCGCGCTACCTACCACTTGCTATATCATGCCTCCCATATTGCCATGTCAAGCCTCTAACCCACCTTTCCTAGCAAACCGTTGTTTGGCTATGTTATCGCTTTGCTCAGCCCTTCTTATAGCGTTGCTAGTTGCAGGTGAAGATAAAGTTTGTTCCATGTTGGAACATGGATATTTTTGGGATATCACTCTATCTATTATGTTAATTAATGCATCTATATACTTGGTAAAGGGTGGAAGGCTCGGCCTTATGACTAGTGTTTTGTTCCACTGTTGCCGCCCTAGTTTCCGTCATACAAGTGTTATGTTCCTTGATTTTGCGTTCCTTACGCGGTTGGGTGTTATGGGAACCCCTTGACAGTTTTCTTTGAATAAAACTCCTCCAGCAAGGCCCAACCTTGGTTTTACATTTGCCTAACAACCTATCACCTTCCCTTGGGTTCTGCAGACTCAAGGGTCATCTTTATTTTAACCCCCCCGGGCCAGTGCTTCTCTTAGTGTTGGTCCGAACTAGAGCCCCTTGCAGCGCCACCTCGGGGAAACTTGAGGGCTGGTTTTAGTTGTACGGATTGCTCATCCGGTGTTGCCCTGAGAACGAGATATGTGCAGCTCCTATCGGGATGTCGGCGCATTGGTCGGTCTTGCTGGTCTTGTTTTACCATTGTCGAAATGTCTTGTAACCGGGATTCCGAGTCTGATTAGGTCTTCCTGGGAGAAGGAATATCCTTCGTTAACCGTGAGAGCTTGTGATGGGCTAAGTTGGGACACCCCTGCAGGGTTTTGAACTTTCGAAAGCCGTGCCCGTGGTTATGGGTAGATGGTAATTTGTTAATATCCGGTTGTAGAAAACTTGACGCTTAACTTAATTAAAATGAATCAACCACGTGTGTAGCCGTGATGGTCTCTTTTCGGCGGAGCCCAGGAAGAGAACACGGTTGTTGGGGATATGACTACTGGAGGTAAACCGGATAAGAGTGGCCGGGTTAACTCCATGAATATAGAAGCCCATGAAGACTAAGGATGGTGGCGCTTCATGAAGGCCCAAGGCCCAAAGGCGAGTTAAGGCCTGTAGACATAAACTGACTCTTTCATGTAACTTGTATTGTAAGGAATAGAGACCAAGCCGGACACGTGTATGATCCGACCTCGGGACTCTGTAAACCGGCGGGCGTCAACCTATGTATATAAAGGGACGACCCGGCAGTGGTTTAGGGACAACAGATAACAACTCGAGAACCAGGCAAAGCGGATTCGCTCCATGGTCATCAAAACCCTAGCAATACCAATCACAACTAGACGTAGGCTTTTACCTTCTTCGAAGGGGCCGAACTAGTATAAAATCCCTCGTGTCCCTTGTCCGGTTTAACCCCTTTGAGCTAACCTGTAGCGATGGCTCCACGACTAAGTCCTTTCACGAGGACATCTGCCATGACAAACCCATGACAATTGGCGCCCATCGTAGGGCTATCGCATGGTGGTTTCGAGTTCTTGAAGGGCAGCTTTGATGGACTCAAGGGATATGCCGTGGGCCGGATGACCAAGAGTCGTCACGGCAAGCTCTACATCGACGATGTAGGATGGGGTCCCGAGGCCGGTTCAATCGAATACGGGTACCGGGTCCCCTTTGGTGGGATTGACGTCTTCATCGGCAAGATCGGCGAACCGGGCCCTGAGCCGGACACCTGCACCGACACCATCGAGATGGCTCAACGTGCAAGCCCTTCCCCGATTCAGCCCGCAGCAAGGCATGTTTTTGTAGGTGTCATCCATGGGGCGGAATATGAGGATGGATCGGCATCTGATGGAGAAACCGTTGTCTGTTCTGATGACGAGTCCTCAACCAGAGAGACCGAATCGATGTATCAGTTGCAGGACGGCCGGATTAGTGGAGGTTCCGATGGCAACAATATTCCGGACCCCCTCGATCTGCCAAACCGGGTCGCTATCTTCATGGCCGGTACATAGCCAGCGCATCACTCATCCACCGCCGCGGCAATGCTCTCCGGTTCAGCAACAGCAACGCCAGCGGGAGCAGGGGATCTGTGCCGCCTCCCGCTCAAGTTTTGTCTGATTTGTTGGACGCTTTGGCAACATTGATGGCCGCGGAGGTGGACGCAGCAGCCCGAGATCAGCACAATGTGGAGATTGCAAAGGTGAAAGATCAGATAACTCAGGCTAAAGCGGACCTGGCAGGAGAGAACGCCAGGATGGCTACAGAACGGGCCGAGTTGGAAGCTCAGGCCTACCGGCTTAGGTTGGACCAGAATGCCTCAGATGAGGTCATGAGAAGAAGGTATCGGTCGCACCTCCCGTCGGGTTATGAGCCAAGAAATCTCTTCAACACGCCAGGAGCCGGAACCAGTAACCAACCAGTGGTAAACCGGACGGAGGCGCCGGGAACAGGAGCGCCGGTTCAGCCGCGCACGATGGACCCGCCTCGTCAGAACAACATTGTACCGCAGTATGTCCCAACACCCCCGGGGTACTACTCCAACCCGTTAGACAACATTGTGGCTGCCGCTTCACGATTGGCGGCCCTCCTAGCTGACGGCGAGTCACCAGTTGCGATTGAGACACGACGGGCCAGAGAGCTCCTTCAAACAGCTTTAAAACAACAGCAGGCTTATTCGCATAGTCGCGAGAGGATTCATTCCATCCCCTCCGAGCCGGAGCTACAGCCGGCACGTTGAGGATGAACCGGCTGTATCAAGCAGTGCACGTCACCGTAACTCGCCGCGAGGGCACAACCCGGCAGGTGGAGGTGCTAATGCGCAGGATGTGGTGGATCATGGTCATGCACGTTGAGAGGCCGAGTTAGCAGCGCTGCATGCAGCTCGTCAACCTACTCCAGTTCGCCCTACCGCTTCAGTGGACACTACAAAAAAATACACTTCCGTGATGATACGTGTTTCTCATAGTAGGTCGCGTTTTTTGTCATGCATGTACATCCATGACGATTTTATGACAGAATCAAGATAGTCATACCTGTGCTGTCGTAGAAGTGTTCCATGACATTACCAAAATTATCATCACGGAAGTGTCCACTTCCATGACGATAAATCGCGCGTCACAGAAGTGCTTTCGTCAAGGGTGACCGAGACCTAGCATCCACCGTAACGGAACACCATTAAGCTATCGGGTCGGGGTTTTGGATCCGATAACTCGTTAATAGCCCCGGCCAATAGGGATTTTCCACGTGTAAAATCATCATTGGCTGGAGGAAACACGTGTCGGCTCATCATTGGGACAGATGTCATCCACTCATTGGACGTAAGGCGCCTATGATACGTCGACACATGGCACAACCCAACAGAGGCCCATTCCTGTGAAAAGGTCGGGCCGTTTGACTTGGTCAAAAGGTGGTGGGCCAGCCCATGGAAAGCCTGTTAACGACATGTTCGCATATAGCCCATTTACAGCCCGCTAACCCAAGGCCCGTTACGCCCTATCCGAATTAGGCCCAGTAGCGTCATCTGGGCCATCCAATATGATTCCAGCCCGTTTTCACTTCTGGCGCATGTATGGCCCATGACGTCTTTCGGCCCATATGAGGCCCTATGTAACTCTTGGCCTATTAACGACCCGTGGTGAAACTGGCCCGTAATGAACAGTGTATCATTTTACACCCATTAACGGCCCGTGGTGAAACTGGCCCGTAATGAACAGTGTATCACTTTATACCCATTAACGGCCCGTTATTCAATTGGGCCATTTCCAGCCCATGTTATCTTTCGGCCTTCTCAGAGCCCATTTATTCTTGGGCTCATTTCCAGCATTCGTTTACTTATGGCCCGTTACTGTCATTTTTTGCTTGTGGGCCAAATTCAGCCCGTGGTTACAGTCAGCCCATTTGTGGTTCATTAATACGTTGGGCCGTTTTCATAGCGTCATCAAAGACGGCCTATTAACGACGGCCCGTTATGGTCGGCCCATGAATGGACGATTCCAACTCTAGCCCGTTTACGGCCATAATGCGATCTGTTTGGCCCATGTTTGGCCAATCGATCATATGGCCCGTATAAGGCCCATTGATGATACGGCTCACAGAAGGCCCATTGTTTCTACGGCCCATAGAAGGCCCATTGTTTCGACGGCACGTAGAAGGCCCACTGTTTCTACGGCCAGTAGGAGGCCCAGTGTCACTACAGTAAATATTAGCCCATGGTTATTGTGGCCTAGTTTTAAAAAATAGGTTATTGCAGCCACTAGCTAACCACGGAAAAAGAACTGCAATGACTACAAGCAAACAAATAAACAAGACAACAAGGAAATAAATAAGCAAGCAACTAACGATAGGATATCACAGCTATTACACATATTACATCCACTGGGCATCAAAGTTCGCCACCAGTGCAAATATAGGGAACAAAGCAGCATATCATATACACTGGTTGTCAAAGTTGGCGACTAGCGCAAATAAACGCCGCAGCAAAACAAATCCAGAACTAAAACCACTTCAGAAGATCTCAAGAAACAATATCATGGGTACCCATAATGCTGGCAAGATGCTTAGCAAGCTTATTAACTTTCTCTTGTTTGGCGCTTAAATCCTCCAGTGCTTGCTGTTGCACCAGAAAATATGCATCTGAATTCTGTAGGGACTTCCTCAATCCTTCAGCTTCCTGTCGTAGCACATCTGATCGATGTCTTTCAACTTGAAGTTGAGACTCAAGAAGATGAACTGATTCAGGCAGCGATTTGGAAGAGCTTGTGCCAGCAAAAGTGGCCAGTAACTTGAACACTACATCAAGACAGGACTTTTGGGTTCCCTCACTGTCGTCAAGCTAGTTTTTATCAGCTTTCTTGGAGACCAACAAGGATGTCTCACTATCTTGAACCTTATCTGCATTACTTCCTTTACCATTGGATAACACGGTCCTGTTCTCCAATATTTTGTCCGCATTCTAAAAGAGAAACAAGCAGACACATCACATGTTTACCATGTTGTATATGAAACCCATTTTGTTAAATGAGTTTAGTAGTAAAGGGGACAGGATAACAACATGAAACAAACATATATCTATGTACCATGGTCACTTTATGGTCTATATCATTCTAGTTTTTGTTGCCAAATCAAGATAGAGACACAGTTCAAACAATATTTGTTCAAGACAAAGCAGAATAGACAGAATATAAGTGTGGGTAACTATAGAGCAATAACAACACTTGTAATGTGCATGACATGAGAACATAACTGTTTATTCAATTGAAATTGAAATCAACATAGAGCAGGTTACAACAGCAAACCAGTTAAAGAAACAGGTTTAAAACATACATGTTGCGCCATTGGAGTTTCAATTCCATCCTTCAAATTTGAAAATAGTTGGTATGAGTAAATACAGTAATGCAAGAGCAAAGGAGTATGAACCATAGCTATAGAACCTGACCTGAGAACAAATCTTCTTCTCCTTTAAGCGTTGAGTTGGGATTCAGAGTGGTGGTCCTCGTGCTTTGGGCACTGCATTTCCCTTACTAATTGCTCGTGTTTGGGTGCTTTGTGGTGGGGACGGTGCTGTGTCAACTGGAACTAGGTTACTATCTGCCGGGGTTGGGGTTAGAAGGGGTGTAGCTGGTTCTCTGTCCAACTGGGTAGGGGTACAATCTGCGAGAGTCTGGGTTATGTGTGGTGGATTTGGTCCTTGGGCAAGTACAATCGTGGTTCTATCTGCGTCAACTAGTAGCACTATCTTTTCTGAAGACCGTGTTGTTACTCCCTTAGATACTGCCATCACGCTCTCCAATTCAAATTGCTGATAAACAAGAAAAGTAATTGAAAGTATAGACATTGTAGGATAGACAGGTGCAATGGATAGTGGGGAATAAAGGTGGGCATGAAATAATTCATATTTGTGTTGTCTAACCAAACAGGATATCATGACACAATTTCACATATATGATGGCTAACTAAACAGGATAGCATGACACAATTTCACATTATGATGGCTAACTAGAAATGATGGAAAGACATAGTTCAAAATATGAGACTATGTAAACAGGATGACATGACATAACTATATAATGTGTTTATTAAATAGGTTGGCATGCCATAATTCACATACATTCACGGATAGAATGCCATAATTCAAAATATGATGACTGTAAACACTAAACAGGATGAGATGATATAACATGATGGCATAATTCAGATATATGATTTATATAGTAAGCAAGTAAGCAGATGGCAATCCATATATGATGTAAAAACTAAGCAATGCAAGACAACATGCATGACATGGGTAATATAACCCTGCCAAGTTTGAGCATAGACCTCAGGGGGGAAATAGGATTGGTCATCAGTCTCTGAATCCTCCTCTGAGGAGCTCTCTGTAACCAGCAAGATGTCTGCTTCAGCAGGTAGCATTGTCTGCTCTGAATACCCTGTTTTCACTCCAGATACTTCCATCACCGCTTGAAATGGCTGATGCACAAGAAGAGTAGTTGAATATACAAACATTGTCGGCAAATGGAACACGTAATACAAAAAATGATAGCATGATATAATTCACATACATGATGATTGGCTAAACAGCATGGCATTGCATAATTCACATTTATAATGCCTTTGCAACAAGATAGCATTGTATAATTGACATATATAATGTCTTGCAACAAGATGGCAATGCATAATTCAGATATATGGTAATTAGACACTGAACAGGTGGCATTCACACAAAGCATGTCTAAACTAATCAAATGACATAGCAATGCGAGACACCATACGCACGATATGAGCAACATAACCCTACCAAGTTAGAGCATACTCCTCGGGGGGGGGAATAGGACTGGTCATCTGTCTCTGAATCCTCCTCTGAGGAGCTATCTGTAACCAGCGAGATATGCGCTTCGTCAGATAGCATAGTCTGCTCTGAAGACCTTGTTTTCACTCCAGAATTTGCCATCACCGTGTCAAATGGCTGATGCACACGAAGAGCAGTTGGATGTACTAACATTGTTGACAAATGTAATATGTAACGAAAAAAAGGATGGCCTGATATAATTTACATATAAGATGACTGGCTAGGCAGGATGGCATTGCAAAATTCACATATATGATGCCTGGCTAAACAAGATGGCGTTGCATGATTCACATAAACGATGAATAAACTAAACAGATGGCATTCACACAAAGGATGTCTAAACTAAGCAGATGACATACTTGATGTATAAAGTAAGCAATGCAAGACACCATATGCATGATATAACCAACATCAGCATGCCAAGTTAGAGCGAAGACCTCAGGGGGTAAATAGGAGTTGTCTTCTCCTTCTGAATCCCCCTCAGAACAGATATCTTCCTCTTGATTACAATCCGAAATGCGTGGAGGGGGCTGCCTTTGTGCCTACCATGGAGCGACGTCTGCATGAAATTTTATTGCCACACAAGGCTCGTCTCTTTTGCTCTACATGTTTAGTTCCACTGTTTACAATAACTGTCATGCATAGGAATAAAACATAGTGAGATTATGTAAGGAGTGCATGCAGAAATCCAGAGTGATGGTAGCAACCTGTGGATAGACCCAAAACCAATAATAGCAGGCAGATAATGGCTTCAGTTAAAAAATACAGATAATGGTTTCTTTACTGTTTGTTTCCCACCCAACATGAAACTCATAGTAGACACCGGAGATTATCCAGATAGTAGATAGATACTATTGATTGCGGCCCCGATATGTACCCCACAACCATTTAAAAACTCAAGTTTGACCATTAGTTTGGAGCTGACTCAGAGTCTAATCGGTGAACAGGATGATAAAGTAGCATGTAATATTAAGCAATGCATAACATAAGCAGACACGAAAGAGTGCGACCTCTCTTGCGGACCCGTGTAGTCCTCGAGGTCATCTACTCGGTTGATGATGGTAATGCAGTTTTCATGGCTGCCAGCGGTGGGGAAGAAGATCTGAGGCGGCAAAAGACAGTCTGGAGGCCGGATCCCTGCTATGCCGGACCCTTCTGTCGTTGGAGCAGCTGAGCTGGGGTGGATGACGGCACAGCTGGAGCGGGGCAAACCACGCAAGGTTTTCTTTGACAACTATCTATAAGAGAAGTAATTCTGTAAGGGCTCGTTTGAATTGGAGGATTCCAACAATGCAGGGATAGGAAATAGACAGGAATAGGATAGGAATGCACGTGCAAAACAGAGAATTTAAAAACACAGGATTTCTGCCAATCTGGGTGTTTGATTCAGAACAAGAAGATCACATGATGCAAAGAAGCATGGTGAGATTAAGTTAAACCACGAGAAAATGTACGGTCATAATGCTATTATGCTACTATCTCTTAGCCTTGTGCTTCATGAATAGGAATTTGAAAAGGAGGACAAGTGAAAATTAAAATTCCTATGTTTTTTCTTTCAAGGAGACACTAAAGGAACAAATCCGTGTGCTCAGTGCACAATATATATAACATGTAGAGTAAAAATGAGATGCAACAATTGTACAACCTCTTTGGCGAAGCCATGTCGATCTCAGCGTGATAGGGTTGGCCGGTGAGGATGCTCCGGCTGACTTTGCTGTCGGAGGAGGGGAAGAAGATCTTAGGCGTCTGGAGATGGAGCCCGATGTACTGCTCCGCTGTGATGGAGGGTTTTGTCATTGGAGCAGCTCCGGTGAGTTGTACGACGCCGAGGCTGAAACAGGACAAGAGAGACAACGAACAACATTAACCTGAGTGGAATTCTAATAGCATCTCCAATACATGATGTAAAATACGTAACCACGAAGTGCTAGATGTAAAATACATCAGCCGCTCATCTCTGAACTTAACTGTCGAAACTAAACTTAACTGTTTAAACTGAACTTAACTATCGAAACTGAATTTTGCTGTCGAAACTAAATTTTTCTGTCGAAACTGAACGCACTAGCAAGGTGAGGCTACATGTCGGTCGACTGACTTTTTCATCTCTGGTCAGTCGATTTTGCAGCCTTTGGATACGAAATCAAGGGCCCGCAGTTCATCTTCAACCTCCACCCCCCTGAGCCGCTAGCCACCACCGGCCATACAGCAGCCCCCCCGCCACCCCCGGCCGGCGGTGCGCCGCCCCGCCCACCCCGAAAACACTCCCCACCGCCGGTCCACCGCCGCCCCGGCCATCCTTCTAGGCCCCCCCGTGCCGAGATTTTTCTCCGGCGATCCCCACGCCACCGCCCCGCCAACGCCCCGCCACCGCCGGCGACCACCGCCCCCATCCTGAACCCTAAGATAGATAGTGGGGTACCTCTCCGGCGAGCCCCCTCCCCGCTGCGGCTGGTTCTTCCTTCACCCCGGCGAGCCCCCCACCCCCTGAAAATCGACTGACCCAAAAGTCGATTCAGTCGACTGAAGTGTAGCTAAATCGGAGCAGCATCGCAAGCAAGAGCAAGAGCGAGAGCAGCAGTGCGAGCAAGAGCAGACCAGGCAGGGGGCCGAGAGCAAGAATAGAGCAGCAGCGCGAGCGAGAGCTAAAGCAGCAGCAGCTCCTACTGATGTGGACGTCGCCGCCGAGGGAGCGACGCCATGGAGGAAGTGGCGGGCGACGCCGCCGTGGATGGAGCCGCGCCGTGTCGGCTCGGGACCGAGCGCCGGCAGCACCGTGAGATCGAATCAAGAAGAAAATGCGGCGATTAGTGTACAACCTCTTTGGTGGCGCCGATTAGGCTGCAACTTCATCCGAGGGAACGGTGATGATGATGCTCTTTCGGTGGTGCAGGTGAAGACGGCGGTGTGGGAATGGAGGTGGCGCAAAAGATGAGGGGAACGTCGGGGTAGCTCCTTGGAGGTGGAGGAAGGGGTGGCTGAACTGGCGGGACGATGAGATCGACGACGGATCCTCATCCGGTACGATGGATGAGGGACGTTGAGGTGTTGCTGTGGACGACATCGTCGGGGAAGAGGCTCTGGCTGAGTGGCGGACGGAGCAGGGTGTGGGGTTTCGTCGCGGGTTTTCGCGGCCTCGATGTACGAATGGGTGGGCGGATGGGATGGCAGTGGGGAACCATGGCTTAGAGATGCACTTGTCCAAAATGTGGGGTAAGTTACGAAAGTACCCCCACCGATTTGAGGCGGTTCTTTCGGTTCAGGGGTATCACGGGCATTTCGCGTGTCGGGATTTCACAGGAGGTGGGAGTTTTCGCGCGCGTTGTAATTTTGGAATAGCAAGGCGCAGGTTGAGATGGAGGGAGTTGTCGCAGCACAACGAGACAAAGATATATCTTAAATATTTCGGGCTACCAAGGCACGGGTTGAAATTTCAGGACAAGCCTAACGTGTATTGTACCAAATCAATGCGCACTACAAATGTCATTCAAAACTTTGAATTCAAGTTATGTTCAATTAAAATATTTCGCTACGTGTATAATGCATGCAACCTACTACTCAAATGAACGTTTTAGTGCATTTCCAACATATATACTACCGCTTCAATATGAACTAAATTTGAATTTGTTTCTCTATTTGAATAAGATCTACAGTAATGATTGTTGTGAAGTCAAAGCATTTGAATTCGTTTCTTTGTTTTAATAAGATCTACAATCATCCTTATTGTCAAGTTAAACCATCGTTTGTGTATTATCTTCACAGCACACCACATGATTAGTCTCGAGTTACATATGAACTATGTGTACTATATGAACTCGAACTAGATTTTTTGAATCCACTTTATTTTGATTTCAAATCACATTACATTTCTAGCTCTAGCTAGATCTTCATAATCTAAACCATGTCTCATATGTATAATGTGTTTATCACATTATGTATGGTGCCCCGCCCCCTACGCCTACAAGTATTTAGATGTGAGTTGCAAACACCACACATTACCACAAATTCAAATAAAATGTGAGAATGTTCGATATATAGTATTGTTTAGATTGTTCGATATTTAGTTGTAAGCTGCAAACGCCACACATTATCACAAATTCAAATAAAATGTGAGATTGTTTGATGTATAGTATGGTTTAGATTGTTCGGCATTTAGCTATGAGTTGCAAACGCCATGCATTATCACATTATGGTATAACATGTGCACAACACGTGTATCACCGCTATATTCATGCATGCAATGTTTAAAACACTATGATCTCCTATTCAAATATATGAATCCGCTTTCATATGAAATTATGATCTTTGTTAGTCTCTTACACCCACACAATCCTCTAACCTTTATAGCTACCACCAACTTTCTCTCGTGCATGCACACGCCCTCCTCGCCCTCCCCCTCCCTCGGCATTCTATCCACCGGGCACATTCATTTTTTTCTTTAGGTCGTTCTCCCAGAGTCTCCACAACTCCTTTCCGACACACACCGATCGATAAACCTCTCCAGTGATGCCTGCCTACAACATACACACACACCTTCAATCTCCTCCTTTATGTGTCCTTGCCTCGTGTCTCTCATACGGTCAGACACACGTGTAAACTCTCGCCCCTCTTTTCATCGATCTCACAACCGCACACTCCCCCTCTCTAGCTAGTAGTTGGGCCTCTCGCACCACCTCCTAGCTCCATTCTCTTTGTCTATCCGTCTTGCTGGGCCTTATTTGCCTCTAACAAATGGACGTACACGGACTGATCTCTCGCTATACATATAGCTAGCTAGGTCCTTATAACTCATTTTACCCACACGTAAATCGATCTACCTCATTAGTTGTGTCTCTCCCTTCCTCCGACAAGCAACAATTGATCTACCGATCTAGTTAGGTTTGCTTACCAAACACATGGTTCCCCTTCATCATCCATGGATGCGTCCCGACAGATCTATCATGCACAGGCACACACAGGCACACACAGAAACACATCTCCACTCTTATTGATAACATTGCAGTTCCACCCTCAGTTTGTCTAGTAGGCCTCTCCCACCATCTTCGAGAAGCAACTCCATCACCCATCCAGCACTCTACCCCTCTCCCTCTCTCTCCCTCCCTCTCTCTCTCTCTCTGTCCCATCATATTTCCCGTCCTTCAGTTATGTATGGATGTCGACCGATCTCCCTCAAGACATAGCTGGGTCACTCCTTCTCAACACATATACGAGTCGTTCTACCTCTATAGTTAGGCCTCTGCCTACCCCTCCCCCCACCCCCTCCCCCCCACACACCGATACATCGAGCGCTCTAGTCATGTCTCCCTGCCACACACAAACTTGACATGTGCTCTCTAATCTTCCGGTAGGCCAGTCGCCCTATATCTTTGACTTGCACACACACACACACACAATTTCGATGGCTCTCTTCATCGATCTCGCACCCACCCACTTGATCCTCTCTTTGACTCTATCGATAGCTATGACCTCTCCCTCTCTTCTTGTGGATTTCCCTACCCTCTATGTATGATATGGATAGGCCTCCATTTCACACACATTGCATGCAAAATTTTGTTTGAGATGTTATCGACACATATTCCCACAAATAATTCACGAAATCAACCCCCACCCCACCCCCACCCCAAAACAAAAAACACTCACGAACGCGGTTTGTATCTCTCACACACACCCACGTAGGTGGGGGATGTGCACGAAGAGAAGAGGTGCATGCACGGCGCATGTACTCCCGTCTCTTTCCCAACCACACCCGCGCGGGTACACGGTGGAGCTCATTTCTGTACGAAAAAGGCAGCCCACGTGGTAATTTGGCACGTGTACTAGTTGTCCACTTGGTGGAGGGAGGATCGTCTACCACGGGTGAACAAACAAATTGCGACTTGACGTGTTATGTTAAAAAAAGAGGCAAACCATGTGGGGCCTACCTTAGAGGCAAGGCTCTATACACTGGAGTACTTTTGATGTGTCCCGTTAACTCGCAGAACAAGGTGAAGCTTGCTTAGTACGCCGTCTCCCCCGCCCACGGGCGCGGTGGCTCGCAGGATGAGGTGAAGCTTGCTCCGCCTTATGCCCGCTCCCTCACCCATGCACGCGATGGCTCGCAGGACGAGGAGAAAAATTTACTACTCCCTCCGTTTACTCCTCGTCCCTACTACCTTGGTTATAGAGATTATATCATATTGTTTGGAATATATATGTCCTTTTGTAGATTTCAATATGAACTACTAGTACATACTCCAAACACTGATGTATATAAACGTATTTTAGAGTGTAGATTCACTCATTTTGCTCCGTATGTAGCACTCTCCCTCGCCCCTCGACCCTCGCCCACGTGGTGGACGTGCAGCAATTCATTCGGTCTCATATAGCCAGAACGATATATACCACACTACCATTATTGCTCGACTTCCTGAAGAGGCGAAGAGCCAATCGCAAGGTTAATATTTTGGAGATGCCAAGCGCAAGGTTATAGGAGAACGAGTAGTAGGTGACGCTTCATTTATAAATAAAGTTTGTTTTCTTCAGTGGCACGTACGCAATATTATAGGTTCATATGGAGAGAAAAGGAAACTGCTCCACTATATACATAGTCAGGACGGGCCATCCTACACGGTTGCTTGCTGGGGTTGCTCTCTTCACACTCTCTCACACAAAACGACTATGGCCACATCTCTAACATCCCGGCAGATCACGTCCGCTTGGGGAAGGGGTGGATGCTTAGTGTAGATGCGGTGGCCGTCGTCGACAGTGAAAACCCACTGTTGGCACGTCCCGATCAGGGGTTCCCGCCGTTCTCTCTCACAAAGCCGGTGAGGTTGCCTTCGTCCCTTGCTCACTGCCGCGACGTGGGAAGTTGCCGCCTCCCGCCGCCCTCCTCAAGGTTAAATCACATCAACATGTCTGCATGCAAGCATGCACCGGTAGCATGCATGTAAGTGAGCTTTTAAGTCCCATTAACATGTCAAAAAGAAAAATATAATCCCATTATGCAGTAGGAGTTGGCTGATCTTTTTTTCTTACGTGGGATGATCTAAATGATGATGGGAGTTTATTTAGTTTGGCTACCACATTTGTCATGCGGTTACAGAGTTTTTTTAGTTCTATGAAATCGATAATTTTGCGCAGGGAGATATACCGCTGTTCCGCGGCAACGCGCGGGGAATCATCTAGTAATATTTAGGAATGGAGGGAGTACTATGTAAAGAGTTAGGTGTCGCACGGTGATAGTGTGAGGTGGGCCATGTAATCACTGAGCCTGCATGTTTTCACTACTCTTGCACACCTCCGCTGTAACAATGGAGAAAATTGTAAACTAGTAGTAGTACCTCCTTTCGCCGAAAGCGTGGGACATGCAGCAGTCCTACCACCTCAGTAATAAAGACCAATGAGCCGTCAAATCACATAGACCCAGTAGTAAGTTGGACGGATGAAGCAACCATCACTCTTGCGCCAGTGAGAGGTCGCATCCGCTCTGCCCGGGCATGAATGAGGCACCGATTCTTTGGAGCGGCGCTGACCATTTCGGGCGGGAAGCGCGTGCGGGCGATGGAGGGGCTTTGGGTGGGCCAGGCTGGTCAGGAGCGGGCGTGGCAGCTGTCCGCATGTCCCTACCGGACACGTCCGGAAACGAGAGGATGCACCGGCTCTCGCGGCTAAAATTGTACACTACACAACATCTCTTTGTAGGAGTAGGTCGATCTGTCGCTCTCTCTAACACACACATGCTGTTAAACACACACACACACACGCACAAGCACGCACCTTGGTCCCATTGCACCTTCTAACGTGACTTATTACACCTAGACGGAGGGAGTAGTAAGTATACGAGATACGGTGGCACACTGTCTTAAGTCGAATACAAGTGCCCAAAATTTGTGTGCATGTTATAATAAGGATTCACTTAAAATAGTACGTGAGCGAACAGAGGGATCAATTGGACAGTGTTCCTGAGCAGTAGCGGGATGTGTGAGGTAAGAAATACCGCTGGCGCTTTTAATTTTTCTTATTAATTTGTTTGTTTCACCCTCTGACTGGTGGGACCCAACGTACTACGTGGAGAGAGGTAAGGTGACTAAGGCTGCATTATTTCTGCACCACTGTGGATAGTCTTACCACCAAAGCCACATGACACGATTATGATTGAAATCCCAATGACTCCCACACACACACAAAAAAACACGGCATGCTTGTCACACGAATGCAGGAATGTATAAAAGGTTATTTCCCTCTCGTTGAACATAACGGGAGGGTTGTGTAGCTGGTTAGCCTATTCGCTCATCAAACTTGAGGTCTTGGGTTCGATAACTACACTTGAGCATAATTTGTGCCAGGAGGATTCTTTGACTGGTCAAAATGTTTTCTAGGGTTTGCATGCTTCACACTCTCTCTCCAGTATATATATACATGCTCGAGCCTCAGCGCTTGTAGTTGCTCTCTTCACACTCTCTCGCCCTCTCCCGCTGGAGCCTCAGTGCTTGTAGTTGCTCTCTTCACACTCTCTCGCCCTCTCCAGATCTAAACAAGACTTCGTTGGCCTCTCTCTCCCCTCACTGCTGCTCAAAGAGCTAGCAGGATCCGTCCACCGGGAAGGGAAGGTGGCTTAACGCTGTCGCTGTCGGTGAGGGACTACTGGCGCAGCTGTTCACTTTCCACCCAGTGGCGGCGCGGGAGGGCCTCTGACCCCTTCTTCTTCGCCGCCGTCCCGTCGCCCACCGAAACACGCCCCAAGAACCTTAAGGTATAATTTACTTACTCCACATGCATTGCTCTAGATGCATGTATACCATGAATCTAGGACATGGTTCAAAGAGGAAAGGAGTGGGGGAAAGTAGTGGGAAAAGTTGTATATAGCATGAATCTAGGACGTGGTTCAAAGAGGAAATGAAGGGGCAAAGTTGTATAGCATGAATCTAGGACATGGTTCAAAGAGGAAAGGAATGGGGGAAAGTAGTGGGGAAAGTTGTATCGCATAAATCTAGGACGTGGTTCAAAGAGGAAAGGAAGGGGTGAAAGTACTAGTTCAAAAAGGAAAGGAAGGGACAAGGCTGTAGAGTTTGAGCAGGACTAGATCTGCTGCGCTCACATAGGGAAAGGTGTCTAAAGATAACAAAACTGGGACCAACACAAATATGCTCCTTGGTTGTTTGTTCTTTGTTGCAACAGACTGTGCATGACCACAGTACATCGGTAGATGCACATGGTGCTGGTGCGTCCACTGTCCCGTGCAACTCATTAGCTGTTATTAATCTAAGGCCCTGTTTGGTTAAAAACTCCCTAGTCCCTACCTGCTTGGTTCCAGGGACTAAACATGGACTAGAGGTTATTAAATGACATGCTAAAAGATGATGTTACCCCTAGTAATGAACTAGTAGAGACAAGGTGCGATGCGTGGCAGGGGTAACTGTTGGAAAAAGTCCCAAAAAGACTCCCTCGGGGTCTTCTTTCTTTAGTCCCAAATCCCCACTTTTAGTCCCTAAAAGTCCCTCCTGTTTGGTTTAGATGGGACTGACACGGAGTTTTTTTAGTCCCTACACCAAAATGTCCCTGTAAACAAACATGAAAGTGCGTTATATCGACTAGAGGAGGGGGGGTGAATAGGAGATTTTTTATGAAATTCTTCACTGAGGAATTTGCCGGTGAGGAAATTCCTTAGCGAAGAACTACTAGCAGCGGAATACGTACTCAAAAGTAAACATAACAGAACACAAGCATAGTCATCATGATGAAATGAAGACAGGCACAGAGTACAGGAAGCGTAAGCACAGGATAACACAGGATGAAGGAAATCAGACTGAAGAAATTGAACTGAGGAAATTGAGAAAGTCTTCAGTCAAAGTCTTCAAGCACAGATATGAACAAGCACACAACACAGTTATGAGGAAATGAAAGTTAAGGAAATGGAACCAGTAAGCTTGGTGAAGACAATGATTTGGTAGACCAGTTCCAACTGCTGTCTCAGTTGTACGTCTGGTTGGAGCGGCTGAGTATTTAAACTCGACGACACACAGTCCCGGACACCCAGTCCTGAACACGCAGCTCAGGACACCCAGTCCTCACCGTATTCTCCTTGAACTAAGGTCACACAGACCTCGTCCAATCACTCATGGTAAGTCTTCAGGTGACTTCCAAACCTTCACAAACTCGGTCACTCGGCGATCCACAATTCCTCTTGGATGCTCTAGACCATGATGCCTAACCGTATGGAAGAAGCACAATCTTCAAAGGTAACAAGTGTCGGATCCACGCAGGATCAATCTCTTCAGTGATGCTCAATCACTTGGGGTTTGTAGGTGTTTGGGTTTGGGTTTTTCCTCACTTGATGATTTTCGCTCAAAGTCCTCAGAGGATGGATTGCTCTCAAATGACAAGTGTCAGTTTCTCTCGGAGAAGCCAACCAGCTAGTGGTTGTAGGGGGCGGCTATTTATAGCCTAGGGAGCAGCCCGACATGATAAGACATAAATGCCCTTCAATGATATGACCGTTAGTGGATAGATATTTTGGGACAGCTGGCGCATAGCACAGCAACGGTCGGAATTTTGAGTAGCAAAATCCTCAGGGCTATCATGTTCCTCACTGTGTAGGCAATCCGCACTGGCGAATTCCTAACTTAGTCAGAACAAATTCCTCAGAGACCAGAAGAACTTCGTCTCTGTCACTGAAGAATATGACTGAACTGTATGAGATTTCCAATGGCTTCACTCGAAGGGATTGGTAGGTGTAGGATTTTTGAGTTGAGCATCACATGGAAATTTTTCCTTAGTATTTCCTCGACCCCCTTTAACAGTACGGTGTTTCCTATGACTCAAGAAAGAGAAAATGAAACTACGAAAACAAAAGTCTTCATGCTTCATGTTCCTCGAATGAATACCAAGTCTTCAGGTCACACCAATTTCTTCACTTTCAAAGTCTTCAGAAGTCTTCAGAATCCAAAGTCTTCAGTCAAAGAACTTCATTTTTAGGGGTCGACTTTCTCTGTAAATATCAAACTCCTCATAGACTTATAGACCTGTGTACACTCAAAGCATTAGTCCTTAACCTATAAGTCTTCAATACACCAAAATCACTAAGGGGCACTAGATGCACTTACAATCTCCCCCTTTTTGGTGATTGATGACAATATAGGTTAAGTTTTCAACGGGGATAAACATATGAAGTGTAAATACTGATATTGAGGAATTTGATTGCAAGATATAGAAGAACTCCCCCTGAAGATGTGCATAGTGAGGAATTTGCTTTTGAAGCAATGCACACTTGAAGAGTTGAATCATGGAGATCTCCCCCTATATCTTGTAATTCATACACGCATTTGACATATAACAGTGAAGAATTTGAAATGCATGATGAAATATGGTGACTGATGTAATTCAGCATGCGTGCAATAATATTAACGAGGAATAAGCATGCAAAAAAACGTATCAAGAGTATCAGAGCACCATCGGGTTTAAGTTTACAACTCGATCCAATAAAGTTAGAAGAACGAGAGTTGTAACTTAACAAAAATGCCCATATAGAAAGACCCGCTTGAAGACTAACTCAAATCTCCCCCTTTGTCATCAAATGACCAAAAGGAACGAAAATGAGGACTAACGCCCCTGAAGAATATCAAGTTGATGAAGGAGCGAGCGTTGTTGGGGTCGTTTGTTGTAGTAGGGCCTGCCGCAGTGTCGTCCAAGTCTTCATTTTCATCAGTGTCGCGCGATGAAGAATATGAGCTGGCCACCAGAGAAGGAACCTTGACCTTCTTGAATTTCTTCGGTGGAGGTGCAGACCAGTCAAAATCTTTTGAGACCCATTTTCTTTAGATCTTCTTCACCATACAGATGTGACAGGATTGCCCAGGTGCGACCGAAGACTTGATGGAGGAGCTGAGGACTTTGGAGGAGCAGGAGCAGCATGAGGAATTGGCCGTGAGGGCTTTGAGGATTCTGGCCGTGAGGGCATTGCTGAGGAACTTGGCCTTGAGGGCATTGTTGGTGAAGCACTTGGCTTGCGCGCAGGCTTCTTTGACATAGCCTTCTTCGGCTTGACAGCAGAGGCCTCAGCAGAGGCAAGCAGCAGCAGCAGAGTCTTCATTGAATTTCCTCACTGCTTCTCTGGCTTGCTTAGCCAACTTGGCTTGGCGCTTGGCCCATTCATCAGGATAGTCCTCACCGCGCTTGAGGCTGGTGGGATCAGCGATTTGGCCAGGTGCCAATGGAGCTCTTGGGCATGGAGGATTGAGTGCGAATTTCTTCATGTACTTTGGAGTTACATACCTGTACTCCCTCCACTCTCTTGCCCATCTCCTTTCTATCTTTGAATGCGCACCTTGCGCTCATTCTTGGTTTCCTCAGTAGGTGTGCAGTACCCAGCATATATTTCATCAGGGATTTCAAACGCTGTATTGACCTCAGGCCTCTTTCCTCCCTTCTGTGGCTTCTTAGTCAGCCATTTTCTTCAGTTGAGGAATTTGGACAATTGAATTCTCTGAAGAAGTATGCAACTTTTCTTTGAGGAACGCTGCAAATGAGTTAAGTTGATGAGAACCTAGTGATTCAGCAGCTGACATGAGTACCTGTGAACAGAGTATAGTTGCGAGGAATTTGGAGAGGTCATATGCGTTCTCAGAAGGTTTTTCAAAAAGAACAAGTTTGAGGAATTTGACCAGATGAGTCTTGAAGAATTTCACTAAGCGTTCTTTGTCTTAGGTTCCAGAGTTGTATAGATCGAAGATCCACACAATTGAGGAATCTTGAAGAAAAATGATGCTTAGAGAAACGAATCAAGAACCAGATGACTTGTGAGGTGTTTAGTGTGTGAAGCTATGAAGAAAAACACCTTTGAAGATCTTGAAGATAATCATTCGAATCAACGAGGGCAATAAAAGTAACTTTTAATTACCCTGGACAAAGAACACGACGAACAGTGAGGTGTAGAGATGAAGTTCGTCCGTGTAGATCTTCCATGCCCTAACTCGACGGAGGAAGACGGCTACGGCGGCGGCGGAGTGAAGATTTCCGCGGTCGGCGCGAGTACGTTGGCAATGAGGTCGAGGCAGTGAAGCTCTTCCTCACCGGCGGCGATGAAGTAGCGGCAGCACTAGGGTTTGAGAAGCTCGAGCTGGAGAGAGATCGAGCGGAGTAAAAGAAGTGAGGAAGGGAAGGAGGGGTATTTATAGCCACGGCGAAAAACTGCTCGCCCGAAGAAATTGGACAAATGTGCCCCTGACCCTTCTCATTCGCTTGACATGTGTCACCCATATAGTGAGAAGTGGAGATCGTGTTAGATCGTGGGTGAGTGGATAAGTATATCACGGGATGCGGAACGGTTTGAGCGGCAAAGCCGAAAATTTAGATAAGATAGGTTTTAAAGTTCCGTTCGCAATTTCTTCAACTGACAAGGACATAGTGAAGATTATGAACGAGTTTCAAATAGAACGCACATGAAGAATTTGTGAATAGATTGGGTTGAGTATAGCATAGAGGGGAAGGGTCCGATCACATTCACTTAGCAGAAAACCAACTTGAAGAATAGCAATAAGTGAATGTTAGAGGACATAAATCTTATATAGCCAATGAAGAAAAACGACGGAACAGTGAAGACTAGTTGAAGAATATGAATATTGAGGAATTTCAACTTTTGGTGTGGTGTGACCCACCATATAAGAATGATGATTTCAGACACCGCGTACAATTGTCATAGGGTTCTGAGAATCAAATTCTTCGTTAATTTCTTCACACTTAGAGTGTTATTATTCATTGATTGAAGAAAAACGTTTCTTCATGTGTTGCACATCTAAGTCATCAATTTTGCATAAGTGTTAGGATGAGTTGTCCTTTTCAAGAACATTCGAAGATTCTAGGATATTTAGCTCACACCCGCAAATGCTAATCTCTTCTCATCCAAGGATTTTGGTGAAGATATCGGCTAGCTGTTCTATGTCTTCACATGCTCATAGAATGTCGCCTTCAACACATGATCACGAAGAAAATGAATGACGATCTGATGTGCTTTGTCTTCGAGTGCTGAACTGGGTTGTGAGCAATCTTGATGGGCACTCTCATTGTCACAGAAGAGAGGCACATTCTTCATGTTGACGCGTAGTCCTTGAGAGTTGCTTCATCATAGCAATTGACAGCAAGAAGCGGCAATGTACTCAGCTTCAGCAGTAGATAGTGATACGTTTGTTTCTTCAAGGACAACAGAAAATTCGTCCGAGGAAATGACATGTACAGATGTTGACTTGGTCCACACGATCACAGCATAGTCAGAGTCAGAATATCCAACGAGATCAGCCGAGCCCTTGGGGTACCATAATCCAAGTGTTGGTGTGTGAGCTAGATATCGAAGAATATGCTTCACAGCCTTATGGTGTGATTCCTTCGGTGTAGCTTGAAATCGGGCACACATGCAAACACTAAGCATTATATCTGGCCTAGATGCACATAAGTACAATAAAGAACCAAATCATGGAGCGGTATACCTTATGATCAAAGTCAATACCATTTTCATCAGTGCACAGATGGCCATTTGTGGGCATAGGAATTTTGACGCCTTTGCAATCTTGCATGCCGAATTTCCTCAGTACATCCTTGAGGTATTTCTCCTAAGATATGAATATGCCATTGCGTTGTTGACGAATTTGAAGACCTAAGAAGAATTTCAACTCTCCCATCATAGACATTTGATATTCTTCACTCATCATATAGGCAAATTCATCACTATAACATTGGTCAGTACAACCAAAGATAATATCATCAACATATATTTGGCACACAAACAATTCACCATCATAAGATTTAGTGAAAAGAGTAGGGTCGAGTGAACCGGGTTTGAAGCCTTTCGTCATGAGGAATTCCTTCAAGGTATCATACCACGCCTGTGGGGCCTGCTTGAGACCATAGAGGGACTTGTTGAGTCTGAAGACTTTGTCAGGATTCTTTGGATCTTCAAAACCTGGGGGTTGAGCAACATATACTTCTTCCTCAAGCTAACCATTGAGGAATGCACTTTTCACATCCATTTGATATAAAGTGATATCATGATGGTTAGCATAAGCAAGTAATATGTGAATAGCCTCAAGTCTAGCAACAGGAGCAAAAGTTTCATCGAAATCAATTCCTTCAACTTGTGTGTAGCCTTGAGCTACAAGCCGTGCCTTATTCCTCACCACAAGGCCATTTTCATCTTGCTTGTTGTGGTAGATCCACTTTGTGCCAATGATATTGTGCTTGCGAGGATCTGGACGTTTGACCAGTTCCCAGACATTGTTGAGCTCGAACTGATGTAATTCTTCTTGCATGGCCTGAATCCATTCAGGCTCCAGAAATTCTTCATCTACCTTAGTGGGCTCTGTAATAGAGACAAAAGCATTGTGCCCACAAAAGTTAGATAATGTGAAGCTTTTGAGTGTGTGAGAGGACCTGGCGCTTTGATGCCATTGATGATCTTTTCAACTCGCACTTCTTTTGCAATGCGAGGATGAGCTGGTTGTCATTGAGGAATTTGATCAGCATTCTCTTCAGCACCATTTTCTTTAGGTGCATTAGCTCGACGTTCTTCATGTTCTGGAATGAATTCTTCAGTAGATTCTTCAGTAGGAATGACATCCTCAGTAGCCTTGAACTTGATAGTTTCCTCAGGTGCTGGTTCATCTATCACAGTAGGTAGGTGCTCTCTTTGCGAGCCATTAGTTTCATCGAACCACACATCTACAGTTTCAACAACCTTGTGAAGAATGTTGTTGAAGACTCTGTAGGTGTGCGAGTCCTTTCCGTAACCAAGCATAAAACCTTCATGTGCTTTCGGTGCAAATTTTGAGTTGTGATGAGGATCTCTAATCCAACATTTAGCACCAAAGACTTTGAAATAACTTACATTGGGTTTCTTATCAGTGAGGAGTTCATAGGCAGTCTTCTTGAAGAATTTGTGAAGATATACTCTGTTGATGATGTGGCACGCACTATCAATTGCCTTAGTCTAGAAACGACGAGGCGTTTTGTATTCATCAAGCATAGTGCGAGCCATCTCAGCAAGAGTCCTGTTCTTGCGCTCCATGATGCCGTTCTGCTGAGGAGTATAAGGAGCAGATAACTCATGAGTAATACCAAGTTCATCAAGATAGTCATCGAGACCAGAATTCTTGAACTCAGTGCCATTGTCACTTCTGATGTGCTTGATCTTCACACCAAAGTTGGTTGAAGCCCTCGAGGAAAATCGTTTGAAGACTTCCTGCACTTCATGTTTGTAAGTAACAAGGTGTACCCATGTGTAACGAGAGTAATCATCAACAATAACAAAGCCATATTGAGATGCTTCATTTGAAATAGAAGAATAATGATTAGGACCAAAGAGATCCATGTGAAGCAATTCAAATGGGCGAGTGGTGGTCATGATAGTCTTCGCTGGATGCTTGGCCTTCATCATCTTCCCAACTTCACAGGCTCCGCATAGGTGATCCTTGAGGAATTTGACATTCTCGATGCCAATGACATGCTTCTTCTTCGCAAGCGTGTGCAAATTCCTCATGCCTGCATGACCAAGTCGTCGATGCCAGAGCCAGCCTTCTAAAGCTTTTGCAAGTAGGCACACGGCTGGTTGTGGTCCTGTAGAGAAATCAACAATATACAGGTCTCCTCTCCTAAAGGCTTCGAAGACTTTGGAACTGTCAGTTTCCATAACCACAACACAACGGTACTTGCCAAAGAAAACAACCATATCAAGATCACAAAGCATTGAGACAGACATAAGGTTGTATCCCAGGGACTCAACAAGCATGACTTTGTCCATGTGTCGATCCTTTGTGATCGCAACCTTACCTAGACCCAATACCTGACTTTTTCCTTTGTCAGCAAAGATGATATGCTTCAGATGCGACGGAGATAATGGAGCATCCACCAATAGATTCTTGTCACCAGTCATGTGATTTGTACATCCACTATTGAGGACCCACTCAGTGGCTTTGGGTTGATCATCCTGCAGATGAATTAGTGCAGCTTACAAACTCATATACTTCAACAGTGAAGAATATGACATCAATTCATCAGATCAATTTCATCAAGCAAGAGAACAGATAAAGCAATATGAGGACGTGAGAAATGAAAGTTCATTTCTTCATGATTAGCCTGCGTCCTATCAGGCATGCTCAGGTCTCTAGCAAATTCTTCAGACGATTACATACGTCTGGAGACCTGACTCTGCAGAAGAGATTAGTTCTTTTTCTTCACCACCCACATCTGAAGGGGTGGCAAAGAGTTCATCATTCTGCGAGCTCCATACGAGAAGGATGGCATAGAAGCCAGTCCATTTCGTTTCACATAAGAGGGGTTAGAATAAGCATAAGAGTAAGCAGAGAAATTCTTCGAGGACTTATGGACATAATGATTTGAAGAATAATGCACATATCCATAATCCTTAGATCTTCCCTACGAAACAGACGGGTTAGCACGATGATGTTCATATGAGGACTTTGATCCATATGAAGAATTTGGTCCATATGAAGAATTTGATCTGGGGTTCCTATTCTTCACAGGTGGCGTCATGATGACATTCACCTGAAGATTTTCAAGGCATCTTTTGGGAACCTAGATTTTCTTCATAGGGGGACCGGTCCTGCAGTTAGTGCCTACATATCTAGCAAATACTTCACCATTCTGATTTTTGAACAGTTTATAGTTGGAGTCAAATGACTCATCATCAGAATGAGGAGATTCACATGCAAATCCAGATAACTTAGATGGATCAACTGGAGGTCCCTTTGCAGCAACCCATGTAGTTTTGGGGTACTGCTCAGGCTTCCAATATGTACCATCAGCGTTGAGTTTCCTCTCAAAGGCAATACCCTCTTTCCTAGGGTTCCTGTTGAGGATCTGCTTTTTAAGCACATCACAAAGAGTCTGATGCCCTTTGAGGCTTTCGTACATGCCTGTCATGTACAATTCCTTCAGCCCTGCATCATCAGTGATACTAGCAATGACCTCAGATGAGGAATTAGTGATAGCAGAGGCATGTGAAGAATTTGAAACATTAGCAGCATTTGAACATTCAGGTGAAGAATTAGCAGATTCACGTTCAATGCATTTCAAACAAGGAGGAACAAATTCTTCCTGAGATGCGCTGATTTGTTGAGCAAGTAGTGAATCGCGCTCCTTCTAAAGATCTTCATAACTCACTCTTAGCTTCTCAAGATCTTGCTTTCTTTGAAGAAATTCATAAGAAAGCTTCTCATGATCGGATAAGAGAGTGTTATGATGACTTTGAAGATTGTCAAACCTAGTCTGAAATCTCTGAAGATTTTCAGTCAAGGCTTTAGTGCGATCCATTTCTTCACCCAACATATCATCACTTTTGTCTAGCATGTTTTGAACCTTTTCTAAAGCCCTTTGTTGTTTAGTGGCAAGGGAAGCAAGTTTGACATAGCTGGGTCCAAATTCATCACCAGATTCATCATCACTAGACTCGGATAGGTAGCATTCAGTTACCTTGGCATCATTTTCCATAAGGCATGATGCAGAAGATGATGATTCTGGTTCGAATGTCATAGCTTTGAGAGATTCCTTGAAGTCCTCAAACCAAGGATCATGACAGGTTCGATAACCTTCATAGACCTCAGAGAGACGGTCCTAGATGAGCTTCGCATGATCGAGATGCATGGTATTCCTAAACTAATTTTGTGACAGACTGGAGCAGATGACATCCTTCGCCATGAGGTTGAGAAGAGTGTACTTCCAAATGTCATCAGCTTCCGCCATCTTGCACAGATCGGTCAGACCAATCTCAGTGACGGTCCACAGCTCGCTGTTCATTGCCATGAGGCGTTTCTTCATCATGGCCTTCCACTTGGGATACTCATGACCGTCAAAGATGGGGCATGTCACTTTCGTCATACCTGTGGTCGACATAACTAAAACTCCAGGCGGTTAAACCAAAATCACACATAACAAGGGAGTACCTTGCTCTGATACCAATTGAAAGTGCGTTATATTGACTAGAGGGGGGGTGAATAGGCGATTTTTATGAAATTCTTCACTGAGGAATTTGCCGGTGAGGAAATTCCTTAGCGAAGAACTACTAGCAGCGGAATAAGTACTCAAAAGTAAACATAACAGAACACAAGCATAGTCATCATGATGAAATGAAGACAGGCACAGAGTACAGGAAGCGTAAGCACAGGATAACACAGGATGAAGACAATCAGACTGAAGAAATTGAACTGAGGAAATTGAGAAAGTCTTCGGTCAAAGTCTTCAAGCACAGATATGAACAAGCACACAACACAGTTATGAGGAAATGAAAGTTAAGGAAATGGAACCAGTAAGCTTGGTGAAGACAATGATTTGGTAGACCAGTTCCAACTGCTGTCTCAGTTGTACGTCTGGTTGGAGCGGCTGAGTATTTAAACTCGACGACACACAGTCCCGGACACCCAGTCCTGAACACGCAGCTCAGGACACCCAGTCCTCACCGTATTCTCCTTGAACTAAGGTCACACAGACCTCGTCCAATCACTCATGGTAAGTCTTCAGGTGACTTCCAAACCTTCACAAACTCGGTCACTCGGCGATCCACAATTCCTCTTGGATGCTCTAGACCATGATGCCTAACCGTATGGAAGAAGCACAATCTTCAAAGGTAACAAGTGTCGGATCCACGCAGGATCAATCTCTTCAGTGATGCTCAATCACTTGGGGTTTGTAGGTGTTTGGGTTTGGGTTTTTCCTCACTTGATGATTTTCGCTCAAAGTCCTCAGAGGATGGATTGCTCTCAAATGACAAGTGTCAGTTTCTCTCGGAGAAGCCAACCAGCTAGTGGTTGTAGGGGGCGGCTATTTATAGCCTAGGGAGCAGCCCGACATGATAAGACATAAATGCCCTTCAATGATATGACCATTAGATGGATAGATATTTTGGGACAGCTGGCGCATAGCACAACAACGGTCGGAATTTTGAGTAGCAAAATCCTCAGGGCTATCATGTTCCTCACTGTGTAGGAAATCCGCACTGGCGAATTCCTAACTCCTTAGTCAGAACAAATTCCTCAGAGACCAGAAGAACTTCGTCTCTGTCACTGAAGAAATTGACTGAACTGTATGAGATTTCCAATGGCTTCACTCAAAGGGATTGGTAGGTGTAGGATTTTGAGTTGAGCATCACATGGAAATTTTTGCTTAGTATTTCCTCAACCCCCTTTAACAATACGATGTTTCCTATGACTCAAGAAAGAGAAAAATGAAACTACGAAAACAAAAGTCTTCATGCTTCATGTTCCTCGAACGAATACCAAGTCTTCAAGGTCACACCAATTTCTTCACTTTCAAAGTCTTCAGAAAGTCTTCAGAATACCAAAGTCTTCAGTCAAAGAACTTCATTTTTAGGGGTCGACTTTCTCTGTAAATCAAACTCCTCATTGACTTATAGACCTGTGTACACTCACAAACGCATTAGTCCCTTAACCTATAAGTCTTCAATACACCAAAATCACTAAGGGCACTAGATGCACTTACAATATCCCCTTTTCTGGTGATGATGACAATATAGGTTAAGTTTTCAACGGGAATAAACATATGAAGTGTAAATACCAAGTTGAGGAATTGATTGCAAGATATAGAAGAACTCCCCTGAAGATGTGCAATAGTGAGGGAAATTTGCTTTTGAAGCAATGCAGACTTTGAAAGAGTTGAATCATGGAGATCTCCCTTATATCTTTGTAATTCATACATGACATTGACATATAACAGTGAAGAATTGAAATGCAATGATGAATATGGTGACTGATGTAATTCAGGCATTGCGTGCAATAATATTAACGAGGAATTAAGCATGCAGAAAAATTCACACCGACAACGTTGCTTGATTGCTTGATCTTAGTGGAACTGCACAAGAGGAGATCTTACTTCCTATCCGTTAAGGTGAATTTGGTTCAGATCTTCTTCTCGTCAGTTGTTTGAATTCCGCATCATGAGAGGTCAGTACTAGCCTTCTTTCACATGATTCTGCAGTGTGCTTTCATATGTTGTGCTACTTGTAAGATAATGTTGCTTGATTTTAGTGAACTGCACAAATGGAGACAAGACTTCCAATATGTATGTGCACCATAATATCCCATTGAGGTAAGATAAGGATATTTCACAACTGATGGCCTGTCTTTTGCCACTTTCATCATAAAATTAAGTTTAGTACTACACTTGTGCTCCCTAATTGACATGCCAAATCTTACATTGAAGGCGAAGCTTGTCTGTTATTGAACCAAGTGATGAAGGGGAAGAACAAGCGAAAGAAAAACAAAAATCAACTCCCGGTGCTGTAATGAAGCACTGGAACTGTGATGACACAAGTAATGATATAGTTTTGCATCTTAATTTATTGCTATGGCTGGAATGAGCAATTGTTTTGCCACTGATTTGATGCCACTCTTAATGTAATATGTAATTATCTCTACTTGTGCGAACAGGGATCTTCTTTGAAGATACCATATATTTTAGTGGAACTACACAAGAAGATGTTGGAAACATTAAAATAATTGAGGAGTATATAGTAAGCATGGCCACCACCATAGATAGCAACAGATGGTTCCGGAGAAGTGCTTCATCTGTATGCTCTACACAATAAGCGTCCTGTCAAAGGTTGGTACTCGCCCACTGATTTCATCCATATGATTGAGCTTTGCCATCTCTATTTGTGTTGTGCTATTGTTTAGATACTGTCATGAAAAAGTGGTATTGTCCTTGAGAAGTGCTTCATCTGTGTTGTTTTAAATATTTCCTTCCCTTTTTTTCGAGCAAACATGGATGCTAGCATTTAGTAGTCCTCTTGTCTTTGCACAATAGGATCATCTTCCTCTGAAGAAGAATATGGAGTACGTGAACTAGCTAGTTCCGATTATGCTAGGATGAAGAAGCCATGTCTATCTTCTCATCAGAAGGAGCAGTTGAAGGATGGTTACATTACTCCCCACAAGACCAAAGTAACTTCAGCTCAGAAGGACTGACAAATCTCCATTTTTTTGCTGTGATGCGTGAGTACAATGTTGTTCTAGGATTCTTTCTGGTGAGTTCCATTTTTCTAAAAGTGTGCTCTACATGGACCATGTATGTGCCTATTGAAACTGTCAATTCATAGTACAGTTTGCTTTATACTAATCACTTTTTTGTATTTGTGCAAACAGGGGTGCTCAGCTTGATTTCAATGGGAAATGCACAAAATGTTCATGAATACACCGAATCATTCATTTCCACCACAAGAAAGGAGGTGCCAATAAGTTCAAGGCGTTGCAACATATAAGGGTGAAATCATACAAGCTACGCGCGAATTTGGTTGGTTTTGGTGGAACTGCACAAAAAGAACAACTGGTTTATTTAGCACGAGGTGCCATGTCAATGTCTGAACTGATGGCAAACCCTGCTGAGGGAGTCCTGGATTATATCCGGACAGCCGGATTATATCCTTTGGCCGGACTGTTGGACTATGAAGATACATGATTGAAGACTTCGTCTCGTGTCCGGATGGGACTCTACTTGGCGTGGAAGGCAAGCTAGGCAATACGGATGTGTATATCTCCTCCTTTGTAACCGAGCTTGTATAACCCTAGCCCCCTCTGGTGTCTATATAAACCGGAGGGTTTTAGTCCGTAGGACAACAACAATCATACCATAGGCTAGCTTCTAGGGTTTAGCCTCTCCGATCTCGTGGTAGATCAACTCTTGTAATACTCATGTCATCAAGAATAAATCAAGCAGGACGTAGGGTTTTACCTCCATCAAGAGGGCCCGAACCTGGGTAAAACATCGTGTCCCCTGCCTCCTGTTACCATCCGCCTTAGACGCACAATTCGGGACCCCCTACCCGAGATCCCCCGGTTTTGACACCGACATTGGTGCTTTCATTGAGAGTTCCTTTGTGACGTCGCCAGAAGGAAGGATGTCTCGTCTCGTGTTTAAAGACGGTACTACTGTTGGGGGAGCTTTGGCTGTCGGCCAAACTCTCCGGCTAGGCGGTTTCATCATGACCGCCTGTTCGGCTGCCGCGCCGACGATGACTTCTTGGGTCCTCGAAAACAGCCTCCACGTCAAATCAGCACTCGCCGAACAGATGGATCCGGTGGAGCTCGCCTCCCTAAACGAGGTCTTGGATCACATCGCTGCCCTGGGAGTCGCTACGGACTATGATCGGATTGGGCTTAAACCCGATCGAAGGGAGATTAACTCTCCGCCGGTCACCCATCATATTGCAGTGGCGGAGGAACAATGCGACGACCTCTCCTCCATATTGAGGACCAACTATGTCTGGATTCTTGAGCTCTCCGAGCCGGATACCCATTCGCGGGAGGACAACATCCAATCCCTGAACTTAGAGTCAGGCAGCGGGCCAGGATTATCGGGCAATACCCCGGAACCAGAATTCCCAAAATTGGAAATTCCTCGGCCCCTGGATCCCAGATCGGGTAAGGGTTCGGATTCAATTCCACCCACCCACCCAAACATAAGCGATCTTTCCCACATCAGGCAAGAGCCCCAGGAAACAGTACATCACTATTGGGCCAGATTCCTCCATGCGATGAATAAGGTTAAGGACTGTCGCGAGGAAGACGCAGTACGAAAGTACTGTGCGATGGAAAGTGCCTGGAAAACTGAAACAAACTTTTGGGATAATCCGGCCCTAAATACGAACCCAGTCTGAAATAAAAGGGTGCACTATCAAAAGACACCCGGGTCAACTACCAAAAAGCAAAAACCCTCTATAGGGCATGGAACCGTACTGGAGGGATGGCTCAATGGACCCTGCAAAATTCATAGTATAGCGGATACAATACCAACGCACAACCTTAGAGCATGTTGGATACTCCGGCAGGTGGCCAAAAGTGGTGAGGATCTTCTTATCCCAAATGCCACAGAGCACCATCCCGTGGATAACAATACGGTATTAACAGTCTTTGAGACATTTGCGTCAAATAATAGGCGCAAGCGAACACTCTGCAGCATGGTCGAAATCTGCCACGTAGCAGCAATAAATCCATGGAGTGACACGGCTATTACCTTCAATGCCAGTGATGAACCTAAATTCCGAAAAGTCCGAGCACCAGCCGCACTGGTCCTCAGTCCAATTGTGGATGGCTTTCGACTTACCAAGGTACTCATGGACGGCGGCAGCGGATTAAACCTCATCTATGAGGAAACCCTTCAAAAAATGGAAATAGACTGGAACCGCACTTAGCGAAGCAGCACAACCTTTAGAGGAATAATCTCCAGTCGGGAAGTGCGCTGTACATGCAAAATCACACTAGATGTGGTGTTCGGCACGCCGGAGAATTATAGGTCCGAAGAGATTACGTTCCAAGTGGCCCTGTTTAGTAGCGGTTACCACACCCTGTTAGGGCGGGAGGCGTTCACAATCTTCCAAGCCATACCCCATTACGGGTGCATGAATCTCAAAATGCCCGGGCCCAACGGAATTATCACTCTTGCTAGCGATCCGGACACAGCACTCCGCGCCAAAAACAAGACAGCCGCACTGGCCCTCGAGGCATTATCCGAAGCCCTAGCGGCTGAGGAACTGACTGCGCTGCGCTCCACGGTGAACAGGGACGATGTGATACTCGATAAGAGATCCAAGTCCACCTCCTTTAAACCGGCAGATGAAATAGTCAAATTCCAAGTCCATCCAACGGACCCTACAAAAATAGCTTCCACCGGGGCACAATTAAACCCTGACGTAGATGCCGCACTACGAGAGTTCCTACACGAGAACTGGGACATTTTTGCTTGGCACCCTTCAGACATGCCAGGAATCCCACGCAGGCTGGCCGAGCACAGCCTCAATATTCTAAAGGGATTCAAGTCGGTCAAGCAGGCTCTTCGGCGTTTCTCTGAACCTAAGAGACAAGCCATGGGAGAGGAACTAGCCAAGTTATTGGAGGCCGGATTCATTAGAGAAATAAAACACTCGGACTAGCTAGCAAACCTGGTGATGGTACCAAAGAAGGATAAATCCTGGCGCCTTTGTGTCGATTTCAGGGACCTCAATAAAGCTTGCCCAAAGGATCCCTTCCCCTCCCCCGCATCGATCAAATTATCGATGCCACTGCAGGACACGAGTCATTGTGTTTCCTCGACGCATACTCCGGTTACCACCAAATCAAGATGGCGGAGTCCGACCAAGCCACAACGGCATTCATCACACTATACGGTCCCTTTTGTTTCAACACAATGCCTTTTGGGTTCAAAAACGCCAGCGCAACATATCAGCGCATGATTCAGACATGTCTGGAGAAACAAATCGGCAAAACAGTAGAGGCATACGTAGACGATGTGGTCGTCAAAACCAAGCACACCGACTCTTTGATAGACGACTTGAGGCTCACATTCGACAACCTCCGAACATACAACATCAAGCTCAATCCGGAAAAATGCGTTTTCGGCGTACCAGCCGGAAAGCCTCGGAAATGCCACTTAATGATGTTATAAACAACCGCGACGCTACGGGCCGGATTGCTAAATGGGCCATTGAGCTCCTCCCGTTCGACATAACATACAAACCTCGATGGGCCATTAAGTCGCAAGTATTGGCGACTTTGTCGCCAAATGGACGGAGGCCGAACTCCCTAAAGAGTATGGAGCATACTCGAATTTGATCATGCACTTCGACGGTTCTAAAATGTTGGCTGGTCTAGGGGCTGGCGTCGTCCTGACGTCCCCAACCGGAGATACCGTTCAGTACGTACTGCAAATATTGTATACAGACTCCAACAACGTAGCCGAATACGAAGCTCTGTTGCATGGTCTTCGGATGGCAGTCTCCATGGGCATTCAACGCCTGGAGGTGCATGGGGATTCAAACCTTGCAATATCCCAAATAAATGGAGACTTTGATGCCAAGGATCCGAAAATGGCGGCTTACCAAAACACCGTCCTAAAAATGTCAGCTCGGTTCGAGGGACTCGAATTTCACCATGTGGCTCGGGAAAACAATCAAGCAGCGGATATCCTCGCCCGCATCGGCGCAAAACGCGATGCGGTCCCCCCCCCCCCCAACATATTTATGGAAAGGCTGTTCAAGCCATCCGTAGTATGGGATGGGGACACCGGTAACAATAGTCCGGACACGGCCAAAATGCCCGATACCGAATACTCTGACACAATCAGAGGCTCCGCCACCGAAATAACACCTTCAGCCCACGGAATAATGGCCATTATCGCCCCGTGGACAAAACCATTCCTGGCCTACCTAACTAGGCAGGAACTTCCGGAGGACCAAAATGAGGCATGCTGCATAGTGCGGCGATCTAAGGCCTACAGGGTCCACGAGGGAGAATTGTATAAAAAAGCACTACCGGAGTCCTTCAAAGGTGAATCTCCGAAGAGGAAGGGCGAAACCTTTTGGCAGAAATCCACGCCAGACTCGGTGGTCACCATGCCGCAGCCCGGGCTCTTGTAAGCAAGGCCTTCCGTACAGGATTCTATTGGCCAACGTCCCGGGCAGATGCACAGGACTTGGTCCAACATTGCGCCGGTTGCCAGCTCTTTGCAAATCAAAGCCACATGCCACCCACCGCCCTCCAAACAATCCCCATTACATGGCCCTTCGCGATCTGGGGGCTTGTCGGGTGGTAGGTGCGACATATGCCAACGGGTGGCTTATCATTGTGGGAGCCAGTAAGACATCGCCGGTGCCTGGAAACGGGATAAGGCGAAGACATGCACGCCGGCGGATCTTACCCAGCTTCGGGGCTCTCCATGGAGATAACACCCCTACTGCTGCTCTGCGGGGTCTCCGCATGATCACTAGATCAACAAGTAGCTACACAATGCTCCTTGAGCTGTTTGGGTGGGAGGAGGAAGAAGAGCACGGCTAGCCTGCTTCCTCTCCTTGTATGGTGTCTAAGACTAGCAGGGGGTCGAACCCTTTGCATGGGTGCCCCGGGGGGTTTATATAGGCCTACCCCCCGGGGGTACAATGGTAATCCGACTAGGCGGGGGGCCCAGCCGTCTGTGACTGCGCTTGCCGGCTTCTGTGCCGGCTGCTGGGGCCCGCCGACTGGTGGGTCCCGCCGGCTGCTGGCCCCTTGGTCGACAGGCAGGCCCCACCGTCTAGGGCCTGGTCGGCGGCTGGTTACTGTGGCTCCATCTTGGTGACGTGGGCCTCATCGTGGTAGGCGCGGCTACAGTGCCGCCGCCCGTCGGGCGATCGCTGTAGCCTCACCGCGTCTTATCTCCTAAATGGGGCGTTTCCTTCGAGGGAGGCGGCAAGCCGGCTGCGGGGAGCCGGCTCCGTCTTGGGCCGACTGGCTGGAGGCGTGGCCGCCTTCAGGCGTCTCTCTGCCCAAAGGGGCCCACCGTCTGTGGGCCACGCTGGCGGCCCGTCGTGGGTGACACCGAAGTCAACATGGCAACAGTGCCGCACCGGACGGGTCATGCCTACTCCGTACGGCGCACTGTGCCAGGCATGCTCCGGGATTCGGGGGCGGTAGGCTTCACTGTAGCCACGCCCCATCGCACCGCCGTTAGGTGGGTGCAAACTCTGAGGGTACGGTCTCGACCGCTTTATGGGAGCCGGCTTCTTGGAGTCGGCCTTCTCATGGCCGGCTTCCCAAAGTCGGCCCTCCCGTGGCTTTCTTCAGGAGAGCTAAAGTCGGACCACCTTCCGAAAGCCGGCCTGGGTGGCAGCCAGCCAGGGGAAGGCGGCCCCATGCCTTGGATTCTTGAGAGCCGGACGGGCTCGTAATTTTTTCAGAAGGGCCAGGGGAAGCCGGCTAGGCTACCCATGGCTATTTACTCCGACAGTAGTCCCCGAAGCTGATCGAGCTTCGAGGCGGACAGAGGGACGAGAAGCTTGGTCAGCTTCTTACCCTGAGGAGCCGGCTCTGCTGGTGTAGGCCGATTTCAGAGAGGTCCTGTGTCTCATGGACGGGGCGGTGGTTGACTTGCGCGCTGACTGCGGGCCCTCTCATGGGCCATGTGGCGGAGGAAACCCGCCAACGCACGCGCGCGACGGGACGCCGCCGCAGGCCCAGGCCCGCCACTCCCTGGCCTCGGCCCGAGCGCTGATCTTCCATGGCCTAGGGGGACTGCTCGCCTTCCTGTGGCGACTTTCAATTCGCCATTAGGGCGTAATAAACGCGGGACGTGGGAGGAGGGGGCTCGATCGATCCCCACGTTCCCCCACGCCGCGTCTCCTCGGCTCCGCCACGCGAGCCTACAAGTAGGGGGAAGAGGGGGAGAGGCAGAGGTTCGCTCGCTCTCCCCCACTCCGTCCCTCCTCGTCTTCCTTCCTCTTCCTCTCGCTGCCGTCGCAGCTTCCCATCGCAGCACCCCCACATCGTCCTGCTCCCATGGCGTTGTCAAGCTCGTGGGACGGCTCCAACGTCCATGAAGACCATGTGGAGTTCCTCCGCCAGACTCGGCGCCTGCCTGGCGCCAACCTCGTGCAGGTCCGCCTGGCGCCGGAGAAGGAGATCTCGCCGGCGCCGGAGGAGGGCGAGCGGGTCGTCTTCCGCTCGCACTGCCTGCGCGACTTCGGCCTTCCGGCGAGCGGATTTCTGCGCTCCTTCCTCGAGTTCTACAACCTCCAGCCGCATCACCTCACGCCCAATGCGGTGATGCTGCTATCGGCCTTCGTCTCCCTCTGCGAAGGCTTCTTGGGGCTGCTCCCCACGCTGGAGCTCTGGGGAGAGTTCTTCCAGAGCAAGCTCGGCACCGTCGTCGCCGGCGTGCCCGCCCCCTGCGGGGCCTTCATCTCCATGAGGAGGGCGAGCGAGAACAACCCATTCCCGCCCATCCCCCTGATCCAGTCGGTGAAGGTCTGGCAAAGATCGTACTTCTACGTGAAGAACGTCGCCGAGCAAGGAGACTACATCAACCTGCCGGCTTACGTAGCCGGCCCGCCGGCTGGGAGGCAGCCCTCGTGGAGTTTCTGGTCCCGGTCACTGTCTCCGGCCGGGAACGCTGTCGTCTCCCGGCTTCGGGTGATGATCCAGTCGGAAGGCCTGCGCGGGGCCGACTTGGTGGCCGCCTTCGTGGAGCGCCGGATTCTTCCTCTCCAAAGCCGGCCCCATATGATGTGTCAGATGAGCGGCCGCTTCGACCCAAGCCGACTGAGCACATGGGAAATGCCCCACGCGGAGGTGGCGCTCATGGTTAATTACATCGCCAACTACAAGCTCGCCGGGGACTGGCAATATGGCAAGGCGCCGTATTCTCGCGCCAATCCTCTGCCCGTGGTAAGCTTCTCTCTCTATCTTATTTTTGTCGTCAACCGGCTTCATGACGGCCGCCTTCTGACCAGTCGGTTCCTTTGAGAAGAACCCTCTTCTTCCGCTGCCGGCCGGGGCGGCAGGGATTGAACGCCAGTATGCCCCTGACCGCACGGTGGACGACGTTGACGACCCGGACTTGGGGGCGGCCGCCATGGAAGACGCCGTCGTGGGGGACAACGCCGAGCCCGGAGGCTCAAGGTTCACCGCGAGCTTCGAGGACTGGCCGAACGATGCGGAAGCCGCAGTCGCCCCGCATCGCCAGCCGGCGGCCGACTATCAGGGCGCGGGCTCGTCCATCGCACCGGCTGCCGGCGACGCGCAGAAGCGCCGGGCCGCTTCAGGCCTCTTCGGCAGTCGGCCAAAGAAGTCCATGCCCTCCATCGCGGCGACAAAACGAGACGAGGCGGCCGCGAAGGCAGCCCGCTTCCGCAAAGCGGTCAAGCAGCCTCAGGCGGTCTCTGCGTAAGTCACCAATCGCCTTGTCGCATGCTCTTCATCCTTCTCTTTCTCTTTGAATATTCTTCTTAACTTTTTCTCGCTTGTTGGACAGGGCGCCGCTTTCCCTTGAGCAGGGTCCGGGCGGCTCCGTCGTGGGGCCGGCTGGAGGGTCTTCGAGCTCCCGCCGCGTGGACCCCCGCGTCGACCTCAGGGAGGCCACAGATCGGAACGCCCGCGAAGCGCGGGAGGAGCGCGAGGCGGCGGAGAAGGCGGCCGCCCAGGTGGCGAGGGAGCAGGCCGACGCAGCAGCCAAGGCCCAAATGGAGGCGGCAACTGCGGAGACGGAGGCGGAAAGCTCGCGCAACCAGCCTCCGCTGCTCGCCATTCCCCTCCGAGCCGTAGCCCCCAACACCCCATTGCCCTTGGCGGAGGAGATCGTCCAAGACCCGCGGCTGATGGAGAGGGGGGAGGACCTCGTGGCCTTCGCGAGGAGAGCGCCGCCAGCAGCGCCAACTGGAGCGGGCCAAGGCGGCCAATCGTTAGCGGCGCCAGAGGGGCCGACCGGAGGTGAGCCAGAGAACAGGGCCGGCCTCGAGGTGCAGCCGGCGACGAGCCGGCGCACGGGGGGAGGCGCCGCTCCGCCGGAGTTGCGCCGAGTCGCGGGCGCAGGCCAGTTGGCGGAGGATCTGGAGGCGGCCAGCACTGCCACGTCCGAGTGGACTCCCAGCGGGGGGACTGGCGAGCTGAATGTGGCGGCTCAAGGGGTCCGGAGCCGGCTACAAGCTCAGGCCGCCCTGCTGCAACAGTTCACCTAGGAGTTCTTGTCGACGCGAGCCACCATCCGGGTGGGTCCTTCGTTCTTGGCTGCTTTGCTTTCTTAATTTCTTCTGTGGGGGCGCGTCAGCGCACCCACTGGGTGTAGTCCCCGAGATTCGGGCCGACTGCTGCGCAGTCGGGTCGGATCTTTCTCGACGGCTACCTTACTTTGCTTTTGGTCTGAATTTTCAGGAATATCACAACCTCCGTGCTGCCGCGTTCAACTCCCAGGCTCGGGAGTTGAGCCGGAGGACCGACGACCTGGCCGACAGCTGAAGTAAGTACTCGATCTTGTCTGTCTCCTGTGGGGGCGCGTCAGCGCACCCACTGGGTGTAGTCCCCGAGATTCGGGCCGACTGCAGAGCAGTCGGGTCGGATCTTTCTTGACGACTCTTTCCTTATTGATTTTTCTTTTTCTTTGTCTTCAGGGGCCAACGCCGACTTGAGGAAGGAGCTCGGTGAAGCGAGGGCCGCCCTTCATACGAAGGAGGCCGAGTACGCCGCCTTGGTCCAGGAACGGGATCGCCTAGCCAGGAAGCTAGCCGACCAAGAGAAGAGCCACCAGGCGGCCCTGCAGGCGGCGCAGGATAGCGAAGTCGCCTTGAAGGCGGAGTATGAGACCGAGGCGGCGAGCTGGGCTGAGACCCGGCGAGCCCTGGATGAAGGCTTCGGCCGGATCGAGGATTTGATCAATGGTAAGCCGCCTTCCTCGCCCCTCTCCTGCCCCTTGTCGCCTGGGTTTTTGGCTTATCTTGAGCTGTTGCTTGTTTTTTGGTGCAGACTACTTCCCCGGCTACTCTGCCTTCGCCGCCCAAAGCATTGAGGCCCATCGCGAGGCGCATCGTCAGGCGGGGGCCAACATCGCGCCGGATGCGAACCGGACGCTTGAGGAGAAGCTTTTGGCTGTCCAGGCGCGGTTGCAGCCGGCTCATCGGATGCTTCACCGGCTCCAACATGCCAGGGCACAAGTTTTGGCCGCCCTCTGGCCTGGCGAGACGATCCCCCGCACCCCAAGCCGAACCGCCGACTGGCTAGAGGTCGCAGTCGGTCGTTTTGAAGCTTGGAAGGCGTCGGCGGCCCGCCTCGGAGCCGGGTGGGCGTTGGAGTTCGTTCGGGCTTGGTACCCAGGGCTGAGCCTGGACCAGCTGCGCACTTGGCAGATGGAGGCCGACGCGGAGCTGGAGGAGGTGAGGCCGGCTATCGCCCAGCGAGCTTCGACGATCGCCGAGTGCACCGACATCAGCGTTTTCGCACCCGAAATCGATGATGATGGTGTTGCTCAGCTGGAGGAGTGGTTCGGGCTGAACTCGGCGGTGGGCGAGGACTCGGCAGAGGAGATTGCCTCCTGCGACGAGGGCGAGGATGACGAAGAGGAGGACGGCGAAGACGTCGAGCCGGCTGGTGGAACAACCGGCCGACCTCAGGCCGACCGTGCCTCCAGCAACGAGGCACGTGGAAGCGCGCCCTCTGCAGGAGGCAGTGACCAAGCCGAAGTTCGCCAGCCGGCCGCTCCTTCAGCCGGCACGACCGTCTCCGCCAACCAGCCCGGCTCGTCGGTCGCTCCGCCAGCTTGACCTGTCGGCTTTGTCTTTCCTGCTTGTTGTCTTTTGAACAATTTTCATTAAGTTTCGCAGTTCCACCCACTGGGGGTGTATCCAAACTATGTTGAATGCTGGCCTCTCGGAGGTCTTTTATGTAAATATTATTATGTGCATGTTTGGTTTCCATTCGCGTATGCTTTTTATCCTTAGGCTTTTTCCTTTGCCGCCTTCCCTCTTTGGGGAGGCAAGTACTTGAGCTTTCTTGGATTGAAGTGAAGCGGATGGAAACCGGTCGGCCGGCTACTCTGGTAGCCAGTCGGCGGTGTGAGAAAAACCGGCTTTTGTTATATTAGTCCGTTGGTCCCTAGCCGTTTTTCGTGTGGGCGCCCGTTCCTGCCTTTAACTCTTGCCAGCCAAACAGCCGGTTCTTCGAACTGCGACTTTTGGCAAAAAAGGCTTGGGAGCCGGCACACTACTTGTCTGGCTGCGGGTAGGACTTCTAATATAACTCCAGTCGGCCAGTCCCCGAGCCGACTAGTCGAACCCGGTGCCGGACGGAACAAGTAAATGAAATGACAAGGTCATAAGCATGATACTTTTCATTCATAAATAAGGGATGGCAGTCCCCGAGATCTCCTCGGGGGGCCTATTGTCTCGTACTTAATACAAAAGTTGGCGTGATACATACTGCATTTCAACTATAAAATCTTCGAAGGAGGTTGGCGTTCCATGGTCGCTCCGACTCCTTGCCGGAGTCGTCTCTCTTGCGTGCCTTCGGCTTCTGTGCGTCAATCAGGTAGTAGGAGTCGTTGCCTAGAGTTCTGCTGATGACGAAGGGGCCTTCCCAAGGGGCCGAGAGCTTGTGCTGGCCGGCTGTTCGCTGGATTAGCCGGAGCACAAGATCGCCCTCTTGGAAAGATCTTGGCCTGACTTTCCGGCTGTGGTAGCGGCGCAAACCCTGATGGTAGATGGCAGACCGGCTGAGGGCTAACAGCCGGCTTTCTTCCAGCAGGTCGACGCCGTCTTCTCGTGCTTCCTTGGCCTCCGCTTCCGTGTACGTGGTTACACGAGGCGAGTCGAACTCGATGTCAGTTGGGATGACCGCCTCGGCACCATACACAAGGAAGAAAGGGGTGAAGCCCGTTGACTTGTTTGGTGTAGTGCGCAGACTCCAGAGGATAGCCGGCAGCTCATCGAGCCAACAGCCGGCTGAGCGCTCCAGAGGTACGACCAGTCGGGGCTATCGGAGTCGACAGGCATCGGGTCGGTGGAGCCAACCGACTCCAGGTCCACAGCGGGCTTGCTGGAGACATGAAGCTGATCGAGGAGATCGGCGAGGCGGCTCGCCGCGCAGATGCTGGTGACACCTTGCAACGCGTCGTGGCGAGCGCCATCGGGCGTGCCGGGCTGGCTACGCTCGCGGGGGAGGAAGAGGGTTCCCGTCCAGAACAGGTCTCCGGACGACGGTGCACCTGGCCCCACGGTGGGCGCCAAATGTCGGGTGGTAGGTGCGACATATGCCAACGGGTGGCTTATCATTGTGGGAGCCAGTAAGACATCACCGGTGCCTGGAAACGGGATAAGGCGAAGACATGCACGCTGGCGGATCTTACCCAGCTTCGGGGCTCTCCGTGGAGATAACATCCCTACTGCTGCTCTGCGGGGTCTCCGCATGATCACTAGATCAACAAGTAGCTACACAATGCTCCTTGAGCTGTTTGGGTGGGAGGAGGAAGAAGAGCACGGCTAGCCTGCTTCCTCTCCTTGTATGGTGTCTAAGACTAGCAGGGGGTCGAACCCTTTGCATGGGTGCCCCGGGGGGTTTATATAGGCCTACCCCCCGGGGGTACAATGGTAATCCGACTGGGCGCGGGGCCCAGCCGTCTGTGACTGCGCTTGCCGGCTTCTGCGTCGGCTGCTGGGGCCCGCCGACTGGTGGGTCCCGCCGGCTGCCGGCCCCTTGGTCGACAGGCAGGCCCCACCGTCTAGGGCCTAGTCGGCGGCTGGTTACTGTGGCTCCATCTTGGTGACGTGGGCCTCGTCATGGTAGGCGCGGCTACAGTGCCGCCTCCCCTCAGGCGTTCGCTGTAGCCACACCGCGTCTTATCTCCTTAATGGGGCGTCTCCTTCGAGGGAGGCGGCAAGCCGGCTGCGGGGAGCCGGCTCCGTCTTGGGCCGACTAGCTGGAGGCGTGGCCGCCTTCGGGCGTCTCTCTGCCCAAAGGGGCCCACCGTTTGTGGGCCACGCTGGCGGCCCGTCGTGGGTGATGCCTACTCCGTACGGGTCATGCCTACTCCGTACGGCGCACTGTGCCAGGCATGCTCCGGGATTCGGGGGCGGCAGGCTTCACTGTAGCCACGCCCCATCGCACCGCCGTTAGGTGGGTGCAAACTCTGAGGGTACGGTCTCGACCGCTTTATGGGAGCCGGCTTCTTGGAGTCAGCCTTCTCATGGCCGGCTTCCTGAAGTCGGCCCTCCCATGGCTTTCTTCAGGAGAGCTAAAGTCGGACCGCCTTCTGAAAGCCGGCCTGGGTGGCAACCAGCCAGGGGAAGGCGGCCCCATGCCTTGGATTCTTGAGAGCCGGACGGGCTCATAATTTTTTCAGAAGGGCCAGGGGAAGCCGGCTAGGCTACCCATGGCTATTTACTCCGACAGGGCTTGACATGGTTGGACCCCTTAAAGGGGGAACCCACAAGAAAAAATACTTACTGGTCATGGTGGATAAATTCACCAAATGGATAGAGGCCAATCCTGTTAAAACAGCCGAATCCGGACTAGTGATTGACTTCATATCTGGGGTCGTACACCGTTATGGCGTCCCCCACAGCATCATCACTGACAACGGCACAAACTTCACAGCCGATGAGGTAAAACTCTGGTGCAGCAAAATGGGCATTAAGCTTGATTATGCTTCAGTTTATCACCTACAAACCAACGGTCAAGTCGAGCAAGCAAACGGTCTTATAATGAGCGGCATTAAACCCAGATTAGTGTGTTCCTTAATGGAGTATAACACGCACTGGGTAGAGGAGCTCGATTCCGTACTCTGGGGGCTGCGGACCACGTTGAATCGTAGTACCGGATATACACCCTTCTTTATGGTGTACGGCGCAGAGGCAGTCTTGCCCTGTGACATAATTCATGACTCACCTCGAGTGCACATGTACGAAGAAAGAGAAGCCGAGCTTGATTGGCAGGACAGCCTGGACACCCTGGAGTAGGAGCGTGACGTAGCCAAAGCCCGTTCCGCATTTTATCAGCAACAGGCTCGCAGATACCAAAGCAGAGAAGTACGGGCCACAACTTATAACGTTGGCGAACTAGTTCTATGCCTGTCGGATAAGAAAAGAACAAGCTCGATCCCAAATGGGAAGGTCCCTTCATTATTGACCAAGTTCTGACCGGTGGAGCGTACCGACTGTAGGATGCATCGACTAGTCGACTCGAGCCGAACCCATGGAACGCGGCTAGGCTCCGAAGATTCTACGCCTAGCACCGGACTCTATGTTCGTCCCCTCCCTTTGTCCATTTTTTTGCATATACATTATCTTTCTTGTTTTTCTTTCTTCCTTTCTTTTATTCTTTCTCTAGGCCTTCAAGGGCCAACTTGTGCCTCACTTGCACATTATAGATGCGCCAGCAATGCTCATCATACCTGGGGGCTTCTTTCACAGAAGCTTAATTATTTACTGGGCCTCAGGCCCCGCACATGTGTCATGCTTCTGCATGTACCTTTTTTCGCCATTATATGCATCGACATGACTTAAGTTTTGGCCAAGCTGGGTTTCCTGGATCTTGTATTTATGCCCTACGTTCCCGTTAATTCAGCTAGGGCATAAGGGGAGCACCTCTGCGATTGTTACTGCCGGGTCAGCCGGATGTGTACCTCAGACTGGGTGAAGCCGAAAGCTAGCATTCTTAAGGGAATATTCGGTCGGTGAACAAAAGATGATTTTTATTTATTGTCCATATCTGCCCCCGGATGTTTTTCCTGCGTTTCCTATCGCATTCCGGACATGCACTTTAGGGCATGCTTACCCAGGGAAAGGAACCCTTAACGAAACTATTCTCCCTGGAAGATGTTTCTTACTACCCATGTAATGTAACATAACTAGTTGGGCACTTGTCTGTTCAAGCACTAATGACCACTACGCCTGGTCTCCATGCATACCCCGGTTCTTATATAACTGCGCGGGTATTCGGATACACTCCGGACTATCGGGTCCCGAGGTTGAAGCGAAAAGGTCCGCCAAGACAAATGATCTACAAATCCGGCTAGAAGGCATTATACATGTCACTTTCATTACATAGTCATGCAGACTGACTAAATTCCTCTTCTATACCATCCAACAGGCGGTCTAGCTTACAATCCTGTTGGGAATACTTTGTGGCTAATTCTACTTGCCCATAAACTAAGCTAACGGGGATCTCTTTTCCGTCGGGCCCCACAGGTCTGACCTCGGCCATGTGATTTGGGTCTGCCTTGGTATACAGCGTCTTCACCATGGCCCAGGCTTCTCTGGCACCTTGTCGGCAGGCTGATATCTTCCATAATCGGAAGCGCCGCCATGCTCCCTTGAGCTTCTCCTCAAGCTCTACAACGCCCTCTGGCAGGGAGACGGACGGCCACAAGGCCTGGGCAACACCCTGCATCACCTGCCGAACTTGTTCGTGCAGATGTGACAGCTCGGATAGAAGATCACCTGCAGACCCGGGCATTTCCTCCGCGGGACGACCCGTCAGCATACCTACAGACATAACGCTATTAGTCGGCTTCTTCGCCGAACTCCTTTAAAAGGATTCGTTCAATCACTTACTGAAAATGCCGCGCCGAAGCCGCTTATTCTCCTTCTCGGTGTCTGCAAGCTGGCCCCGAACGTCTTTTAGTTCCACGTTCAGCTTAATATTGGCATCTTGGAGATTGTTTTTCTCCCGCCTAACCTTAGTCAGCACGCGTTTGCCAGCCTCTAGCTGTCGCATAACATGCTGGTCCTCCGGATATTCTCCGGATTCATATGCAACATCTGTTGTTAGATCTGCAGCCATGCCGCACATTATATGGTAACCATCATTCTTAAAAGTAAATGTTACTAGTAGGTGACTTTTTCGGTTCCTGCAATGCGGCCACAGCAGCCCGCAGTTAGGTCTTGCATTCCTCTAGCTCCTGTGACAGCCTAGTAATCTTCTCTGTAAGAACCTGCACAATAAAGATGATCCTTAAATCAGTTCTACTAACTGTTTCAAGTCTCAGGGGCTACTAATACATATAAATCGTCAAATTTACTTACCCGTACATCCTTTACATACTGATCCATGGCTCTGGCTAGACCATCTTGAGCAGCTCGGAGGTACGCCTCTCCAGAATTGAAGGCATCAAATGCCTCTGGTGAGAAACAGGCGTCGCGGAGTACGGCCCGGCGGTGCCTATGATTCATGGCGCTTTCCACCTCTGAGTTTGTAGCGGATAATCTATCTACATCCTCTGTAGGGGGATTATCCGGTGCCCGCCCCATATCGGCTTCCGCCTCTATGTCTGGTGCTGGCACCCGGCTGGTGGAAGCGTGATTAGTATCATCGCCGGACATATTCTGGCGAGCGTTTTTTATGTTAAAGAAACACGGGCGTAATTATATTTTGAGAAAGACGACAACCACGGAGCGGGGTTTGTTATACCTTTGCGCCGGCATCTCTGTCCTGACCGCCTTCCTTTTTGGCCTACCCGGCCTCGGTGCCTCCTGTTGTTGCGCGGCTGCGGGTTCGGCAGGGCGTCTTGAATGCCTTGCCTGTAAAAATGCCATGTGTATATGGTGGGTGAAGTGTCTAAAAGGGGATCCTAGTTTTGGAGTTGGGATTTTTGGTTTTTCTTACGTGCGATGCAGGGACCAGTCCGGGATAGTCGGCCGTAATGGCCACCATGGCATTGTCGCAGCTTAACTGATAGAACTGCCGGTCTATCAGCTCCACGAATATAACCGGATCTTCTTCAAGTCCGGAGTTGAGGGCCCGGTCAGGGTCCTCTGGTTGTGGAGAAGGGCTGCTGACCTCCTTTATGGCTTTTCGCAGTTCCTGCCGCAAAGTGGCAAGGTGAATACTTACGACAAAGAATGCGGGAAAAATGGGAGTAGGGAGATATAACTTACCCAGCTTGGAGGATTGTACATGGAGAATCCATCCCGTGGCTTGATGCGGGTGAACTCCTCTTCTTCACCCTTGAACAATTTAGACAGAATTCTTGCTAAAGCGGCAGCATTGTCCGGACCCTTACGCCCGCAGCGGGTGGCGTCATCCGCCCTGTTATAACACCACAAGGGGTGCCCACGATATTGAAGTGGTTGCACTCCCCGCATTATGCAAATCGGCATAACTTCGATTACTGTCAATCCTGATCGAGCCAGTGCTTTAATTCGGTTCATCAGAAAGAGGACTTCTCCATTGTCTTCCACCTAGGGGCTCCGTGGGCGCCAACTTCAGTGTTTCTTCAGAGGAGCATTGTTGAACTCACGAAGACCCCACCGAACAGGGTTCGGAAGGGGAACGTCCTCCAAATAAAACCATTCTGAAGGCCAGTCTTCGAGTGACTTTTTCGGAGTACCGGACAGGTATCCGGTATCGGCGATGCGCCATATTTCGGCTCCGCCCACTTGATAAAGTGACCCCCTGTGTGTCCGAGGGATGAGGCAAAATAGCCTTTTCCACAGCTCGAAGTGAGCCTCGCAGCCCAGGAACAACTCGCAGAGAGCCACATAGCCGACAATATGTAGGATGGAGGGGGGTGAAATTATGTAATTGGCGGCCGTAGAACTCCAGGAGCCCGCGGAGGAACGAATGAATTGGAAATCCGAGTCCCCTTAATAGATAGGGAACAAGGCAGACCCGTTCCCCCATAGAGGGATAGGGAAAGCTCTCCGCTTGCTCCCCGCCATTATAGGTGGCAAGCCCGGCTCAAACGGGCACCATGTACGCCGGAGGGAGAAATCCCTTAGTCTGCAGTTCGACTAAACGACTGTGTGGGACTGAACACCTCTCCCAATCACGGGGCTTAGGGCTTTGGGGCGGGAGAAGGAGCTGCGGAGGTTGGCCATGCTGGAATGGATCTTTCCGGAACGCGCTCTGATGGACTCTCGCTGGGGGAGGGTGGTATGGATTGGATCTAAGGATCCCCAACGCTTTAATAGACAATTTATTTATCTGGCTAGGGGGGCGAATGTAAAAATGCCCTGGCGCCTCGTATTCATTCGACGCGAGGGAGAAAGCCCTTATTGGGCACAGAAGCCAAGAGGTCCAAACATTTATGGGACCGGACACTGCTTTACAAACGTTCGAAAGATGGAGAAGAACCTGCCTTGCAATGCCGAAGACAATACTGCGCGTCGGACTCATCGTCATTGAAGCCTGGTTCGGGGGCTACTGAGGGAGTCCTGGATTAGGTGGTATCCGGACAGCCGGATTATATCCTTTGGCCGGACTGTTGGACTATGAAGATACATGATTGAAGACTTCGTCTCGTGTCCGGATGGGACTCTACTTGGCGTGGAAGGCAAGCTAGGCAATACGGATGTGTATATCTCCTCCTTTGTAACCGACTTTGTATAACCCTAGCCCCCTCTGGTGTCTATATAAACCGGAGAGTTTTAGTCTGTAGGAAAACAACAATCATACCATAGGCTAGCTTCTAGGGTTTAGCCTCTCCGATCTCGTGGTAGATCAACTCTTGTAATACTCATATCATCAAGAATAAATCAAGCAGGACGTAGGGTTTTACCTCCATCAAGAGGGCCCGAACCTGGGTAAAACATCGTGTCCCCTGCCTCCTGTTACCATCCGCCTTAGACGCACAGTTCGGGACCCCCTACCCGAGATCCGCCGGTTTTGACACCGACACCTGCCCATTCCACAATCGTAGGCATTTGATATTTTTGAGTGGGACAACCTTGTCAAATTTTGCTCATTGATTTTAGCAAGACATGCGTTTGATATTTTTGAATGGGACGCCCTTTGCTGTCAGCAGCGTCGATCATTTTTTTATTTATTCTTTAGTTGTGAAGTATGCCTCTGACATGTGAGTCGCTGAGATACATAATCATCGATTGTTTTGAATGTTCTCTATGAATTGCCAGGCCTGTGTGTTTGATTGCAATGTACTGAAACGCTAAAAAGGTGCTCAAACTCTTTGTACTCCTTATGTTCCTTTTTACTTCGCACAATGTGAAAGTGCATACTTTCTTGTATAAGATTGGCCAAAGTAGAGATACTTTGACTGCAGACAAAACATGTATGCAGACTAGAATGGACCGGAGGGAGTACATGTGAAACTGTTGCAAACGAGGTGATCACCCTGGGAATAATGCTAGTACGTATTGTTTTGCATGTTCATCCAATGCCAGTGATACAGGAATTTGAACTAATCAAAATAAATTCATTCATACACGGTCGGATTTCATACAAACATGCCGGATTTTATTACATTTCATACATTCTTCAACTAAAAAGGGGTGTGTTGGAGGTATAATTAATTAACCAAAGCTACCCACCTGTGTCCCGCTGAGCCGAACAGAAGCTTCAGTGACTTAACTGCAGGTGCAGTTGCGTAACTGACATGTGGCCTGTTGGGCCCATGTGTCAGTCAGCCAACTACACCAGCAGTTAAGTAGAAGCAGCGTTCTTCTCCAGCGCAGCTCTCCGACTCCACGTCATCGCCAAGAAGCTAACCGGCCGTCAATGGTCAACCCGCCTAGCTTGTCTTCAACCGGAGGGTAGCAGCGGTGGCCTTACTGGGACCTGAGCGGCGGCGACCTACCGTGTTCTACTCTTCCTCGTTTTCTGTGTGGCGCGGCCTCGTTGGCAGCGGGGCGGGGCCTCGGCGGAGCCGGCGATGTCCTCTGTCTCATTGCCGGCGGGCGGCACCTCAGCGGACCAGTGGAAATCCTGCCCCACGTTGCCGGCAGGGTGGGGCCTCGACTGAGTTGGTGATGTCCTCTGCCTCGTTGTTGGCGGGGCGGGGCCTCGGCGGAGCCGGCGGTGTCCTCTGCCTCGTTGTTGGCGCCGCGGGGCCTCGGCGGAGCAGGGCCTCATCGACGCCAGCGGAACGGGGACTCGTCGGAGCCGGCATTGTCATCTGCCTCGTCCTCGGTCTCCACAGTGCCTCGCCAGCTTCATCGCCCTCTTTGCTAGCCTCTTTGTATGCGGCCGCAACCTCTGCCACCCGCATGCAGTACAGCCAGCGCTCGAGGCGGCCCTTGCGGGCGGAGCAGTACGAGTCGAGCAGCGCCTCCTGCTCCTCCCGCTCCGCGGCGATCTACTCCTCCGCCTGCAGGTGCTCCTGGAGAATATGGTGGTTGTAGGCGGCGTCGGCCTGCGCCTCCCAGAACTGCTCCTCACGCATCTGCCTCACCCTATCCATATATTGGGCACGGGTCTCGCCGATGGTCATGGTGCAATGCACCGGCGAGGATGGCGCGGAGGAGGGGGTTGGTGCCGGATCGTCGATTACCATGTTCTCCATTGGGACGTCGTCGTCCTCCGGCTGCCTGCCGGCCAGCCGGTCGGCAGCAATGGCTGCCATCTCCTTGTGGTCCATCGTCCGCCTGTCCCGAAGAGCGCTGGAGCGCGAGGAAGCCATGGTGGGCAGTAGTGGTGTGGACATGAGAAAGGGAACGGATGCGGATGACTGCGTCTATGGCCGGCGCAGCAGTTTATATAGCAATGGTGGGCAGACGGAGGGACGGGCGTGTGGCGCCGGAGTATCCGCCTCGGCAACCGCGTATAATTAATGTGGGCGGCAGATGGACGGATGGACGGCACTTGTGTCGTTTGAAGGCGGAGCAATCGCTGCACCGTGAAGCGGGGCGGGCGGCGCTGACTGTTTCGGGCGGAAAGCGCGCGCGGGCGAGGAGATGACTTTACTTGGAGAGGATGACAATGGGGACCCACCAGTTCCATAGCCTCACGTACGCAAGTGCCTCCTTATTATATATATAACTATAATTTATTTTGCTTCCTCCTGGTTTCCTGACATCACGGTACCACACCATTGTCAACCTATGTAGTAGTCAATAAACGAGAGAATTGCACAAGAAGCGGCCGACAGCTGGGATCAAGCAACTCGAGCAGTATTTGTGTTTTTGAGGTGTGAGCACTGTAGAGTTTTTCGATGTTTAGCCCAGATATTAATTTTTGTCCTATGAACAACAATGAAAACATCGCTGCAGGTATTAACTGGGCGGGCTGTGGCCCGTCTAGCCCAGGCCAGATATCCAGCCCATATATTAATTTTTTTCAAGCTGAAAATGGCTAGCCTAGCTATACTTTTTTAGGAATACCCAGGCAAGGTCAAGTTGTTATTCTCCGCCCTGCTGGGCTGCAAATCTTTCCTAGGAGGGATGCATTAGGCTTAACAAGAATATGGGCTTTAAGAAATAATAAATGGGATGTAATTATAAAAACTGGGCAGTAACTATAAAAAAAGTGCACCAATCATGTGATTACTTTATAAAATATTATTTTTGGATATTGAAAATTTTAATTTCATTAATTGTTGCGAGCGCAATATTTCGTTCGATTTTTACATAATATAAATTTATATTGAAATTGTATTTAATCTGACTAGAAATTTCAGAATAAAAATATTTCGGATCCCATCAAAATGTGGGAAATTTTATTGAATTATGTTTTGAACGGTTGGTTGAAATGGGCTGTACTATTAACAAACTGTAAATGGGCTGTAGTAAATTCAATTAGAATTCAAAAATGGGCTACACATTCTTACAAATCTCAAATGGGCTATAAGTTCTCTGCCACACACTTCTGGCCTTGCTAAGTTGACGCGTCCCCTAAAAAAACAGAGTTGACGCATATGCAAGGCTTTTTCAACTTATAGTCAACACACGGTTCTAGCAGCAGTGGCCGTTGGATGTCCATCCAACGGATGCCGTGCTTCTTATTCAATCTCGGATATTCTAGCTTCACCCGCCCAAAAAATGATTCCTCCCCCTGACATCTGGGGCGCACCATTTCGGAAGCTGACCTGTGGGCCTACTAAGTTGACGTACCAAGGGCTTTGTCAACTTAGTCAATATAAATGATTCTAGCTGCAGTGACCATATGATGTCCATCCAACGGCTGTCGTGCTTCTTCAACCTCTGGTCTTCTTGCTCCAGCCGCCCGAAGCAGCGTCGGTCGTGCCGCCTGCTCCTGCCTCCCGTGGCCGGCTGTGCTGCCGCGGAGGCCTCACCGCCCCCTACTATTCCCACCGCTGGCCAGGCCATCCCTCCACTCACCCACACCCCCTGTTATTCTGCGGCGACGGCAGCGCAGCCGAACCAGTGAACCCTCGTACTCCTCTCCGCGTGTGCATCCACTGCCGTGTCTTCCCCGGCTCCACGTTGTCCCCTTCCTAGACCTCGCCGTTGTCCACTGTCCTGGTGCTCTTGGCGCGGCGTGGTCAACATGGTTAAGGAACGACTTCCATCGGACATGGACTGTACGTGGAGAGGCGGACAGCTGGGTCCACGGCAGCCGCAAGGAAGTGCCTCCTTATGACGTGCAAAATAATTATTCCTCCACCTGATAGCAGGGACCCACCGGACAGGCCACCGTATTTCACGAAAAAATGATTCGCCCCCTATCTGCTGGGACCCACAAGCTACATCTTCGCACGCAAGGAAGTGCGTCCAGAAAAAAAATGATTTGTCCCCTGACTGCTGGGACCCACCAGCTACATCTTCGCACGCAAGGAAGTGCGTCCGAAAAAAAACCATTCGCCCCCTGTCGGTGTCAAAACCAGCGGATCTCGGGTAGGGGGTCCTGAACTGTGCGTCTAGGTCGGATGGTAACAGGAGGCAGGGGACACGAAGTTTTACCCAGGTTCGGGCCCTCTTTATGGAGGTAAAACCCTACGTCCTTCTTGATTAATATTGATGATATGGGTAGTACAAGAGTAGATCTACCACGAGATCAGAGAGGCTAAACCCTAGAAGCTAGCCTATGGTATGATTGTTGTTCGTCCTACGTACTAGAACTCTCCGGTTTATATAGACACCAGAGAGGGCTAGGGTTACACAGAGCGGTTACAATGGTAGGAGATCTACATATCCGTATCGCCAAGCTTGCCTTCCACGCCAAGGAAAGTCCCTTCCGGACACGGGACGAAGTCTTCAATCTTGTATGTTCATAGTCCAGGAGTCCGGCCGAAGGTATAGTCCAGCCATCCGGACACCCCCTAATCCAGGACCCCCTCAGTAGCCCCTAAACCAGGCTTCAATGACGATGAGTCCGACGCGCAGATTGTCTTTGGCATTGCAAGGCGGGTTATCCTCCAAATTCCGTGTACCTCTTGAATAGTGTCCGGTTTCTTGTAAATGTAGTGCTGCTTGGCTTCTACGCCCAATAATGGCCGTTTTCCACGTGTCAAACGAATACGAAAAGTCAGGGTGTTTTTTATATTTACACCCCTAGCCGCGTGAGTGAGCCGCCTATTTAAGGGGACGAGGATTTAGATCCAAACCACACCTTCTCCCTTCTGCGAGTATTCATCGGAGCGTATCCGACAAAGGTCCATTCTATCATGGCCAGCCGCCGCAACTCCTCCTCTCGCCCTTCCAGCCCTCAGCCCGGAGATTGGAAGAGGTGCTCCATCCCGCACAGCGAGCTAATGAAGCTCCAGACCAAGGGATTTCTCCCCCCGGCCTATATGGTCCCGGTTCGAGCCGGACATGCCACCTATAATGGCGGAGAGCAAGCGGAGAGCGGGTATGCCTTGCCCCTTACTTAATAAGAGGGATCGGATTTCCAATTCATCCGTTTCTCCGGGGGCTTCTGGAGTTCTATGGCCTCCAGCTGCACAACCTCACGCCTGCCTCCATATTGCATATCGCGGGCTTCGTAGCCCTTTGCGAGCTGTTTTTGGGCTGCGAGGCTCATTTCGCGCTGTGGAAAAGGCTATTCTGCCTTGTGCCCCGCTCTAAGGAGGGGTCAATATATCAAGTGGGAGGAGCCGAACTGTGGCGCATCGCCGGGACCGGATATCTATCCGGAACCCCAAAGAAGGCGTCCGAAGACTGGCCTTCGGAATGGTTTTATATAGAGGACGTCCCGCTGCCGGATCTTGTCCGGATCAGCTTCCCTGAGTTCGACAATGCTCACCTAAAGAAGCGCCTAAGCTGGCGTCCATGGAGCCCTCAAAGGGAAAGTGACACGGACGTCATTTACCTGATGGGCCGGATAAGATTGTTAGCCCATTCCGGACTGACCATGATCGGGGTTATGGCCGAATGCATCATGCGGGGGGTGCAGCCGCTTCAGTATAGAGGCCACCCCATGTGGGACTTCAACGGGGAGGACGACGCCACCCGCTACAGCTGTAAGGTGCCGGATTTGGCTGCCGCTCTACTAAAGATCTTGTCCACTTTGTATAAGGGAGAAGAGGAGGAATTTCTCCGCGTCAACCCACAGGGTGGATTTTCTATGGACAATCCCCCAAGCTGGGTAAGTGGTCACTTTTACTTGCCCATCCGTTTCATATTCCCATTGTTAAATATTCAGTCTAACGACTTCAACGCAGGAACTGCGCCAGGCTGTTAAAGAAATAAACAGCCCTCCTCCACAACCTGAGGACCCAGGAAGGTCCCTTGACCCGTCCTCTCAAGAGGATCCGGTCTTATCTGTGGAGCTGATTGATGAGGTATTTCACCAATTGAGCAAGGACAACGCCTTGGTGGCCATTATGGCCGATTACCCAGGGTTACTCCCAGCCTCACAGGTAACTCAGACCGAAGTTCCAGCACTTTGAAAAGGGATCTGTCCTCGCGTGTTTTTGACTGCCATGTGACAACCATGTTTTGCAGGGGAGGTCCTTGAGATGGGAGGCCGAGCCTGCGGCGACTAGCCAACGAGGGGCGGCGAGGCCCCGCGGGCTGAAAAGAAGTGCGGTCCGGACTGAGACGCCGGCGCAAAGGTATAGTGCGCCATCCTATTCCCAGGTGTTATTCCTTCAAGGCATATTAACGCTCGTGCTTTCTTCAGGACGAAGAGACATCGCCAGACAATATCCGGAGAGGTTGCCAATCGCGCCTCTACTAGCCAGGCTCCAAAGCCTGGTCCGAAAGCGGAGGCGAACACAAGGTGCGCACCGGACGCTCCTCCGACAGAGGATGCGGACAGGCTGTCTGCCACCAATTCCGAGGTGGAGAGTGCCATGAACCACAGGCGTCGCCCGACTGTTCTTTGCGATGCTTGTTTCTCCCAAGAGGCATTGGATGCCTTCAATTCGGGAGACGCGTACCTTCGTGCCTCTCAAAATGGTCTAGCCAGAGCCAAGGAGCGGTATGTGAAAGACATACGGGTAAGAAAATTTTGGTAATTATATATGTATACCAGTAGCCCCCAAGACTTGAAACAGTTAGAATAACTGATTTAAGGATCAAATGTTACGCAGGTTCTTACAGAAAAGAATACCCTGCTGTCCCAGGAGCTGGAAGAGTGCAAAGCCCAACTTGAGGCTGCACTAGCCGCGGCAGGGGAGCCCAAGGAGACCCCCTCTGGTAATATACACTTCGAAAGATAAGTATTTTGCAAAGTGCGGCGTGGGTGCAAATCTGACAAATGAAATTGCAGATGGCGCCGGATTAAATCCGGAAGTGCAACAACTCCGACGCCAGCTAAAGGCTGGTGAGAGCGTGCTGACAAAGGTGAGGCGGGAGAAGAACGATCTCCAAGATGCCAACACCAAGCTAGGCATTGAACTGAAGGACGTTCGTGCCCAGCTGTTGGACTCCGTGAAGGAGAATAAGCGGCTTCGACGCGGCATATATAGTAAGTGCTTAAACGAACTTTGAAAAAAAGAGTTCGGCAAGGAAGTCAACTAACAGAGTAATGTCTGTAGGTATGCTGACATGTCGTCCTGCAGAGGAAATGCCTGGTTCTACGGGTGACCTTCTTCCCGAGCTCTCCCAACTGCATGAGCGAGTTCGGCAGGTGATGCAAGGCGTCGCCCAGGCCTTGTGGCCGTCCATCTCCATGCCTGAAGGCCTTGGAGAGCTTGTAGAGAAGCTGAAGGGAGCGCGGCAGCGCTTCCGATTGTGGAAGATGTCGGCCTGCCGTCAAGGCGCCAGGGAGGCCTGGGCCATGGTGAAGACGCGGTACACGAAGGCTGACCCAAACCACATGGCCAAGGTCGGACACGTAGGGCCCGATGGGAAGGAGATCCATGTGAGCTTAGTATACGGCCAAGTAGAGTTGGCCGCAAAGTATTCCCAATAGGACTATAAACTAGACAGCCTGTTAGATGGGATTGAAGAGGAATACAATCAGTCAGATTGACTATGTAATTTTAATTGACATGTGTAATGCCTTCTAGCCGAATTGTAGATCATTTGTCATGGCCGACCTTTTCGCTTCAACCTTGGGACCTGACGGCCCGGAGTGTGTCCGAATACCCTCGCGGTTATGTAAGAACCGGGGTATGCATGGAGACCAGGCGTAGGGGTCATTAGTGCTTGAACAGACAAGTGCCCAAATAGTTATGTTATATTACATGGTTAGTAAGAAACATCTTCTAGGGAGAATAGTTCCGTTAGGGGTTCCTTTCCCTGGGAGGCATGCCCTAAAGTGCATGTCCCTTCTGCGAAAAGAGACGCAGGAAAAACATCTGGGGGCGTATAGATAAATAAGTGAAAGAAAAGATCATCTTTAGTTCACCGACTGAATATTCCCTTAAGAACGCTAGCTTTCGGCTTCACCCAGTCTGAGGTACACATCCGGCTGACCCGGCAGTAACAATCGCAGAGGTGCTCCCTTTACCACCTAGCCGAACAATCGGGAACGTAGGGGTAAGCACAGGAGCCAAGCAACCCAGCTTGGCCAAAACTTAAGTCATATCGATGCATATAATGGCGAATAAAAGGTACATGCGGAAGTGTGACACATGTGTTGGGCATGAAGCCCGTATAAATAAGCTTCTGTTTAAAGAAGCCCCCAGGTTTAATGAGCGCGGATAGCGCGTCACTTTATGAGCCTTTAAAGGCTATAAGAGAGAGAGGAGAATGAGAGAAATGTAAGACAGAAAGTATATAAAAATGGACAGAGGAAGGAGACGAACACAGAGTCCGGCGCTAGGCATAGAATCTTCGTAGACGGGCTGCCTTCCATGGGTTCGGCTCGAGTCGGTTATCCGATGCATCTCGCAGGAGGTACGCTCCACCAGTTAGGACTTGGTCGATTATGAAGGGACCTTCCCACTTGGGCTTGAGTTTGTCCTTTTTCTTCTCCGGCAGGCGTAGAACTAATTCGCCAACGTTGTAATTTTTGGCCCGTACTTCTCTGCTTTGGTATCTTCGAGCCTGCTGTTGATAGAATGCGGAACGCCCTTTTGCCACGTCACGCTCTTCCTCCAAGGCGTCCAAACTGTCTTGCCGATCAAGCTCGGCTTCTCTTTCTTTGTACATGCGCACTCGAGGTGAGTCATGAATTATGTCACAGGGAAAAACTACCTCTGCGCCGTACACCATGAAGAATGGTGTGTATCCGGTGGTGCGATTTGGCGTGGTCCGCAGCCCCCAGAGTACGGAGTCGAGCTCCTCTACCCAGTGCATATTAGATTCCTTAAGGGACCGTACTAATCTGGGTTTGATGCCGCTCATGATAAGAACATTTGCACGTTCGACCTGGCCGTTGGTTTGTGGGTGATAGGCGGAAGCATAATCGAGCTTGATGCCCATGTTTTTGCACTAGAGTTTTACCTCATCGGCCATAAAGTTCGTGCCATTATCAGTGATGATGCTGTGGGGGGCGCCATAACGGTGTACAACCCCGGATATGAAGTCTATCACCGGTCCGGATTCGGTCGTCTTAACAGGCTTGGCTTCTATCCATTTGGTGAACTTATCCACCATGACCAGTAAGTATTTTTTCTTGTGGGTTCCGCCTTTAAGGGGTCCAACCATGCCAAGCCCCCAGACCGTGAAGGGCCAAGTGATGGGGATAGTTTGGAGGGCGGTGGGTGGCATATGGCTTTGGTTTGCAAAAAGCTGGCAACCGACGCATCGTTGGACTAAGTCCTGGGCGTCTGCCCGGGCCGTCGGCCAATAAAAGCCTGTACGGAAGGCCTTTCTTACAAGGGACCGAGCTGCAGCGTGATGTCCGCCGAGTCCGGCATGAATTTTAGCCAGGAGGTTCCGCCCTTCCTCTTCGGAGATGCACCTTTGAAGGACTCCGGTAGTGCTTTTCTTATAAAGCTCTCCCTCATGGACTTTATAGGCTTTAGATCGCCGCACTATGCAGCGTGCCTCATTTTGGTCCTCAGGGAGTTCCTGCCTGGTAAGGTAGGCGAGGAATGGTTCTGTCCACGGGGCGATGACGGCCATTATTACGTGGGTTGAGGGTGTTATTTCATTGGCAGAGCCTCCAATTGTGTCAGAGTGTTCAGTGTCGGGCAGTGCGGTTGGGTCCGGGCTGCTATTGCCAGGTTCCCCTTCCCATAGTATAGACGGCTTGAACAGCCTTTCCAAGAAGATGTTGGGGGGGGACTACATCGCATTTTCCCCTGATGCGTGCCAGGACATCTGCCGCCTGATTATTTTCCCGGGCTATATTGTGAAATTCGAGCCCTTCAAACTGAGCTAACATTTTTAGGACGACGTTGCGATAAGATGCCATTTTTGGATCCTTGGCATCAAAGTCTCCATTTATTTGGGATATTGCGAGGTTCGAGTCCCTGCGCACCTCTAGGCGTTGAATGCCCATGGATACTGCCATCCGGAGACCATGTAAAAGGGCCTCATATTCGGCTGCGTTGTTGGAGTCTGTGTACATTATCTGGAGTACATATTGAACAGTGTCTCCTATGGGGGATGTAAAAACGACGCTAGCCCCTAGACCGGCCAACATTTTGGAGCCGTCGAAGTGCATGACCCAGTTTGAATATGTGTCGTACTCTTTAGGGAGTTCGGCCTCCGTCCATTCTGTGACGAAGTCGGCCAAAACTTGCGACTTGATAGCTCGCCGTGGCTTGTAAGTTATGTCAAACGGGAGGAGCTCAATGACCCATTTTGCAATCCGGCCCGTCGCGTCACGGTTATTTATAATATCGTTAAGTGGCACTTCCGAGGCTACTGTTATTGAACACTCTTGAAAGTAGTGTCGCAGCTTCCGGGATGCCATAAACACCGTGTACGCAATCTTTTGATAGTGCGGGTACCGCGACTTGCACGGAGTAAGGAAAGTGGCCACATAATAGACCGGCTTTTGAAGGGGGAATTTGTGTCCGTCCATTTCTCGTTCAACGACGAGCACTGCGCTTATGACCTGATGGGTTGCTGCAATGTATAATAGCATTGGTTCGCCAATGTTTGGCGTGGCCAGGACTGGGTTTGTTGCCAAGATGGATTTTATTTTGTCGAGTCTGGCCGTGGCTACATCCGTCCACTCGAAGTGTTCGGTGTGCCGAAGGAGGCGGTAAAGGGGTAGGGCCTTTTCTCCTAAGTGGGAGATAAAGCCGCTTAGAGCCACCACACATCCAGTTAATTTTTGTATTTGTTTGTGGTCCTTCGGGATATCCAATTGTGACAGAGCTTGGATCTTGGTTTGATTTGCTTCAATTCCTCTACCGGATACAATGAAGCCTAAGAGCTTTCCGGCTGGAACGCCGAAAAAGCATTTTTCTGGGTTGAGCTTGATGTCGTATGTTCGGAGGTTATCGAATGCTAGCCTCAAGTCGTCTACTAGAGATTCGACATGTCTTGTTTTAACGACCACATCATCTATGTATGCCTCCACTGTTTTGCCGATCTGTTTTGCCAGACATGTCTGAATCATGCGCTGATATGTTGCGCCGATGTTTTTGAGTCCGAAGGGCATTGTGTTGAAGCAGAATGGGCCGTATGGTGTGATGAATGCCGTTGCGGCTTGGTCTGACTCTGCCATCTTTATTTGATGGTAGCCGGAGTATGCGTCGAGGAAACACAACGAATCATGTCCTGCGGTAGCATCGATAATTTGATCGATGTGGGGGAGAGGGAAGGGATCCTTTGGGCAAGCCTTGTTAAGGTCTTTGAAATCAACGCACAGGCGCCAGGATTTGTCCTTCTTTGGTACCATCACCAGGTTTGCTAGCCAGTCTGGATGTTTGATATCTTTGATGAATCCGTCCTCCAATAGCTTGGCTAGTTCCTCTCCATGGCCTATCTCTTAGGTTCGGGAAAACGCCGAAGAGCCTGTTTGACTGCCTTGAATCCTTTTAGGATATTTAAGCTGTGTTCGGCCAGCCTACGTGGGATTCCTGGCATGTCTGAAGGGTGCCACGCGAAAATTTCCCAGTTCTCTTGTAGGAACTCTCGCAGTGCGGCGTCTACATCAGGGTTTAACTGTGCCCCGATGGAAGCTGTTTTATTGGGGTCCGTTGGATGGACCTGGAATTTGACTATTTCGTCCGCCGGTTTAAAGGAGGTGGACTTGGATCTTTTATCGAGTATCACATCATCCCTATTCACCATGGAGCGCAGCGCAGTCAGTTCCTCAGCCGCTAGGGCTTCGGATAGCGCCTCGAGGGCCAGTGCGGCTGTCTTATTTTCGGCGCGGAGTGCTATGTCCGGATCACTAACGAGAGTGATGATTCCATTAGGCCTGGGCATCTTGAGCTTCATGTACCCGTAATGGGGTATTTCTTGGAAGACTATAAATGCTTCCCGCCCTAGCAGAGCGTGATATCCGCTACTAAACGGGGCCACCTAGAACGTGACCTCTTCGGACCTATAATTATCCGGCGTGCCGAACACCACATCTAGTGTGATTTTTCCTGTACAGCGCGCTTCCCGACTGGGGATTATTCCTCTAAAGGTTGTGTACAGCGCGCTTCCTGACTGGGGATTATTCCTCTAAAGGTTGTGCTGCTTCGCTCAATGCGGTTCCAGTCTATTTCCATTTTTTGAAGGGTTTCCTCATAAATGAGGTTCAATCCGCTGCCACCATCAATGAGTACCTTGGTAAGACAAAAGTCGTCCACTATTGGACTGAGGACCAATGCGGCTGGTGCTCGGGCTGTTCGGAATTTAGGTTCGTCACTGGCGTTAAAAGTAATAGCCGTGTCACTCCATGGGTTTATTGTTGCTACTTGGTAGACTTTGGAAAGGCCGCGGAGTGTTCTTTTTCGCATAATTTGATGCGAAAGTCTCGAAGACTGTTAATACCATACTGGTTTCTCTGGCGTGCCTTTCTGTGGCTTCTGGAATTAGAAGATCTTCGCCAATTTTTGCCACCTGCCGGAGTATCCAACATGCTCTAAGGCTGTGAGTTGGTGTGGCGCCCTCTACACTGTGAATTTTACAGGGTACATCAAGCCATCCTTCCAGTACGGTTCCGTGCCCTGTAGAGGGCTTTTTCTTTTTGGTATTGAACCTGGGTGTCTGACGATGATGCACCCTTTTATTTCGGACCGGGTTTGTATTCAAGACCGGATTGTCCCAAAATTTTGTTTCGGTTTTCCAGGCGCTTTCCATCGCACAGTACTTTCGTACTATGGACGCCAAGTCAGAAAAGTGTGTACTATCACGACGACTTATGGCATTGAGGATTCCCTTGTCCGTGCAATTATTGCAGAAGAATGAAATTGCGTCTTCCTCGCGGCAGTCCTTTATCCTGTTCATAACCAGGAGGAATCTGGCCCAATAATGATGTACTGTTTCTTCGGGCTCTTGCCTAATTTGGCATAGATCGCTTATGTACAGGTGGGTGGGTGGAATCAAATCCGAAACCTCACCCAATCTGAGACCCAGGGACCAGGGAGTTTCCGAACTCGGGCATTGGGATTCTTGGATGCGGCCCAATGAATCTAGTCTGTCGCCTGACTTTAAGTTCAGGTCTTGAGTGATATCCTCCCCTCCGCGCGTATCCGGCTTGGAGGGATCGGGAATCCGGACATAGCTAGTCCTTAAGATAGATGAAGGGTCTCCGCACTGTCCCTCTACCACGGCAATGTGATGGGTGACCTGGGGAGAGTTAATCTCTCTTAGATCGGGTTTAGGCCCAATCTGGTTGTAATCCGTAGTGACTCCCAGGGCGGCGATGCGATCCAAGAGCTCGCTTAGGGAAGAGAGCTCCATTGGATCTAGCTGCTTGGCGAATTCCGAGCTGACGTGAAGATTGCTTTCAATGACCCGAGAAGTCATTGTCGGCGCAGCAGCCGAACAGGCGGTCATAAGGAAACCGCCTAGCTGGAGAGTTTGGCTGACAGCCAAAGCTCCCTTAGCAACGGTGCCGTCTTTAAAGACGGGATGAGGCATCCTTCCTGATGGAGACGGCACAGAGGAACTCTCAATGAAAGCACCAATGTCGATGTCAAAACCAGCGGATCTCGGGTAGGGGGGCCCAAACTGTGCGTCTAGGTCGGATGGTAACAGGAGGCAGGGGACACGAAGTTTTACCTAGGTTCGGGCCCTCTTGATGGAGGTAAAACCCTACGTCCTGCATGATTAATATTGATGATATGGGTAGTACAAGAGTAGATCTACCACGAGATCAGAGAGGCTAAACCCTAGAAGCTAGCCTATGGTATGATTTTTGTTCGTCCTACAGACTAAAACTCTCCGGTTTATATAGACACCGGAGAGGGATAGGGTTACATAGAGTCGGTTACAATGGTAGGAGATCTACATATCCGTATTGCCAAGCTTGCCTTCCATGCCAAGGAAAGTCCCTTCCGGACACGGGACGAAGTCTTCAATCTTGTATCTTCATAGTCCAGGAGTCCGGCCGAAGGTATAGTCCGGCCATCCGGACACCCCCTAATCCAGGACCCCCTCACCCCCGCGACTGCTGGGACCCACCAGCTACACCTTCACACGCAAGGAAGTGCGTCTGGGAAAAAAAAACGATTCGCCCCCCTGACTGCTGGGACCCAGCAGCTACACCTTCGCACAAAAGGAAGTGCGTCCGGGAAAAAACAAAAAAAAACGATGCGTCCCCTGAATGCTGGGACCCACCAGCTACATCTTCGCAGGCAAGGAAGTGCCTGACAGTCGAGACCCACCTGGTCGAAGCGTACGTAGCGTTGTCATTCTGGTCGCGAACGTGTACGTACATACTCGTCGATCTAGAGGCGCGCACGTGTCATAGTAGAGGCGTGCACGTGTCGTAGTAGAGGCACGCACGTAGCATGTACACGTACGTACAGCGGCCAGGGTGCAAGAAAGAAAATACGGCCACGTATGTGTACATATGGGCAGGGTCTCGAACGCCTACTCGCGCATACGTACGGCGAGGGCTCGTGTACATGGCTGGGATGGAACGGAGAAACAGCGTCGTCGTGGTGTTCATGGGGAGGCAACGGAATGCGTTGTGTTCATGGGGAGGCAACAGAATGCGTCGTGTTCATGGGGAGGGGTGTGGCGTACCACAAAACAGAGGAAACAGACCTCCTATGGTTGAAACAGGGGTCCTGTTGATCGGGAGGAGTGTGGCGTACCACAAAACGGAGGAAACAGACCTCCTACAGTCGAAACGGGGGTCCTGTTGATCGGGAGGGGTGTGGCGTACCGCAAAACGGAGGAAACGGATCTCCTACGGTCAAAACGGGGGTCCTGTTGATCGGGAGGGGTGTGGCGTACCGCAAAACGGAGGAAACCGACCTCCTACGGTCAAAACGAGGGTCCTATTGATCGGGAGGGGTGTGGCATACCGCAAAACGGACTAAACGGACCTCCTACGGTAGAAACGGGGGTCCTATTGATCGGGAGGGGTGTGGCGTACCGCAAAACGGACGAAACGGACCTCCTACGGTCGAAACGGGGGTCCTGTTCATTGGGAGGGTGTGGCGTATCGCAAAATGGGATTCCACGGGATACTGTTCATCTCCACCGTCGACCTCCTCCAGCCTCCACGGGCTACCGTCGACCTCCTCTAGCCTCCAGGGGCTCCTGTTCATCCAGCCTCCACAGCGCACTACTCCACCGGCTACTGTTCAAGCACCCCTCCACGGGCACCCCTCCACCGTCTACTGTTCATCCAGCCCTCCACACCACGGGGTCCTGTTCAAGCACCCCTCCACGGGCACCCCTCCACCGTCTACTGTTCATCCAGCCCTCCACACCACGGGGTCCTGTTCAAGCACCCCTCCACGGGCACCCCTCCACCGTCTACTGTTCATCCAGCCCTCCACACCACGGGGTCCTGTTCAAGCACCCCTCCACGGGCACCCCTCCACCGTCTACTGTTCATCCAGCCCTCCACACCACGGGGTCCTGTTCAACCACCCCTCCACGGGCACCCCTCCACCGTCTACTGTTCATCCAGCCCTCCACACCAGGGGGTCCTGTTCATCCAGAGGCAACGCCACCGCTCACTGTTCATCCAACCCCCCCGCAACACTCACTGTTCATCCAATCGATCGGCTTCAGTTAGCAGCAGTAGCGAAGGAATCGCTCGATCGGGCTCAGTTAACAGCCATCGATCGATAGCTCGGGTTCAGTAACGCGTAGCCTGCAGTGCAATCGCTCGGGTTCAGTTAGAGCCCAACGCCTCGCTCGGGTTCAGTTAGAGCTAATGCCCCGCACACACGTGCGTACGTGTAAGAGAGAAACGCGCATCGCTTGGCCCCGACCTCCCACCGTAACCGGGAACTCCCAGAAATTTTCCTCGCCCTCGCTTCTACCACAGTTTTTTCCATCATGGACGGCCCAAAGAATGTCATGCAGCTGCGTCTCCGGCCCGCCCAGGACGAAAAGCCCATTTTCTGTCATGATTTTTTGTCATAAAAGTAGGAGCCCACCACATCTATGAGGATACTGGGTTTTGTCACAATTATCGTCATAGAAGTGTCATATGTATGACAGAAATTTTTTCGTTCGGCCCAAAATGTCACGGATGTATCTTTTTTTGTAGTGGGAGCCAAGTGTGGTCTTCAGTTCTTTAGGGGTGCCATGTCTTACCCCTGCTTTGCACAATGTACGACTGCCCAAGGATTTTAAGGGCCCTCGTAAGGTACCCAATTACACCGCCGATTTGCAACCAGAGTCATGGGTTGAAAGTTATGAGATGGCAATGGAGATGTTGGATGTGGATGAATCGGTGTGTGCTAAATACTTCACCATGTTGTTGGAGGGGACAGCTCGTACTTGGTTAAAGAGCTTACTAACTAACTCTGTCGGATCATGGGCCGAATTAAAACACCGTTTTATCCATAATTTTAAGGATACTTGTAAGTAGCCTATGTCGATTGTGGACCTGGCCGCTTGTGTTCAAGAGGATGGGGAGTCTACAACCCATTGGGTGAAGAGGGTCTCAGCTATTCTGCATTCGTCGGATCGCATCAATGCAGATACAGCAATGTTAACGTTGGAGGGCAATTGCTGTTTTCTACCGCTAAAACAGAAGTTAGGAAGGCTCAAACGTCACTGCAATGATATGTCAACGCTTATGGTCGCTTTGATTAAATCTGCCGATTCAGATAATACCAAAGACCCTGACTCAGAGGAGGACAAACTGGGGAAAGGGAGAAGAACGACAACTCCAAGGGGCAGCAGCATAACCCGGTAGGTCATGGGAACAATGGTAAGCGCAAGGCAAACAATAGTTTGGACTTTGTGGCTAACACCAATGCTCAGGATAACTGTCAGCGTCGTAAGGGAAAACAACCCCAGAGGGGTGGAGGTTCAGGCCCCAATCTGGAGTGCCTGTTAAATCAACCTTGTCCAAAGCATGGATCTAAGGAGAGGCCAACTTCACATCTTTGGAAGGATTGTTATATCATGCGAGACTTCAAGAACTCCAATATGTTTCAATACGACAATGGCCCGCCCAACGGTTCAGGAGGTGGTTTTCCTGGGCCGAGTTATGGAGATGGTAGCTCCGGTTCAGGATTTCAAGGCAATCAAACCGGACATAGCAATCAAGGGAAGCAGGGCAACCAGGGAAGTTATAACCATCAGGGGAATCAGCAGCAACAGCAGTCGGGTTATCAGAGCAATCCGAAGCAGTTGAATAGTGGGCAGTATCATGTCTTCACCACTAGCTTGTGTAAGTGTGATCAAAAGCTTCACAAGAGGGCCGTGAACTTTGTTGAACCGGCAGTGCCTCAGTATTTGCGCTGGTTTGAGCAACCCATTTTATGGAGTAGAGAGGATCACCCACCCCGGGTTGATAATCCAGGTCATCTGGCTTTAGTGGTGGCACCTCAAGTTGGGGGGTATAAGTTCACCAAGGTGCTAATGGATGCGGGAAGCAGTATCAATATTCTTTACTCTGACACCTTCCGCTGTATGAGGTTGACAGATAAGAATCTTAAACCGTCGAACACCATTTTTCATGGTGTGGTGCTCGGTAAGTCTGCATATCCAGTGGGCAAGATAACCCTAGAGGTGGCCTTTGGAGATGATCATGATTCAAGGTCAGAAACATTGACTTTTGAGGTGGTGAAAATCAAGAGTCCGTATCACGCCCTATTTGGGTGACCGGCTTATGCCAAGTTCATGGTGAGGCCATGTTATGTTTATCTGCAGCTTAAGATGCCAGGTCATAAGGGGACCATCACAGTACATGGGAGCAGGAAAATTGCTTTGGAATGTGAGGAAGGTGATGCGGCCTACGCTGAGTCGGTTTGTGCCATGGAAGAGCTGAAGTTTTATAAAGACAAGGTTGATCCGGCAGACATGACTTCTTTGAAAAAGCCAACTACGGAGCACGATCCGGCGTTGAAGTTTAAATCAGCCACAGACACCAAGATGGTTGATTTTGTTCCTGACGATTCATCCAAGCAGTTCAGCATCAACGCTAACCTGGATCCCAAATAGGAAGGCGCACTCATCGAGTTCATCCGTGAGAACTAGGACATCTTTGCATGGAAGCCTTCTGACATGCCAGGTGTACCGAGGGAACTCGCTGAGCACACACTTAATATAGATCCTAAGTTTAAACCGGTCAGACAGTTTCTCCGCCGCTTCAACGAAGAAAGGCGGAAGGCTATCGGCGAGGAGGTAGCTCGGCTGTTGGCCGCAGGGTTTATCGTGGAGGTCTTTCACCCGGAGTGGTTGGCTAATCCGGTGCTGGTTCTTAAGAAGAACGGCACTTGGCGTATGTGTGTGGACTACACAGATTTGAACAAGGCTTGCCCAGCAGATCCCTTTGCCCTCCGTCGTATTGATTAGATTATTGATGCTACAGCGGGTTGTGACCGTTTGTGTTTTTTGGATGCTTATTCTGGTTATCATCAGATCAAAATGGCAGTTAAAGACCAGGAGAAGACAACTTTTATAACTCCCTTTGGAGCCTTCTGCTATGTCTCCATGCCCTTTGGGCTCAAGAGTGCCCATGCGACTTATCAACGCTGTGTTCAGAATTGTCTACATAAGCAGATTGGGCGTAATGTTCACGCATATGTGGATGATATTGTGGTAAAGTCCAGGAAGGAGGAAACATTGATAGATGACTTGAGAGAAACCTTTGATAACCTCCGGGTTTATAAGATGATGCTTAATCCGGACAAATGTGTCTTTGGTGTTCCGGCAGGCAAGCTCTTGGGTTTTCTGGTGTCTAACAGGGGCATTGAGGCTAATCCGGAATTTTTTTCAGCAATTACGTCTTTGGCTAAACCGGCGTGTATCAATGACGTTGAACGTTTAGCCAGCCGGATTGCGGCTTTGAGCCAATTTATCAGCCGTCTCGGGGAGAAAGCTATCCCTTTATATCATATGCTAAAGAAAATGGATGACTTTGTCTGGAGCGATGCGGCTGATAAAGCGTTTGAGGATCTGAAGAGGCAGTTAGCTAAACCACCCGTGCTTGCAGCTCTAATAGATAAAGAGCCTTTACTACTATATGTGGCTGCTAATGCCAGGGCTGTTAGTGTGGCTATTGTTGTGGAGCGCAAGGAGGCCGGAAAGGAATATCCGGTTCAACGGCCAGTTTATTATATCAGTGAGGTACTTATCTAATCAAAGCAGAGGTATCCACATTAGCAGAAGCTGGTGTATGGGGTGTTTATGGAAAGCCGGAAGCTCAAACATTATTTGCAGGGCCATCCTATCACAATGGTCAGTTCAGCCCCTCTGGGAGATATCATTCAAAATAGGGAAGCAACTGGCCGGATTGCCAAGTGGGCTATTGAGCTTGGACCTCACGGGCTGAAGTATACACCTCGCACAGCGATTAAATCTTAGGCACTCGTGGACTTCATCAACGATTGGACAGACTTGCAGGCACCAGAGGAAAAGCCGGACAATACTTATTGGACTATTAACTTTGATGGGTCCAGGAAATTGGAGGGATCGGGGGCTGGAGTCATATTAACTTCCCCACGAGGTGATAAGTTCTGTTATGTTCTTCGCTTAATGTTCCCTTGTACTAACAATGCAGCTGAATACGAGGCCTTACTTCACGGTCTTCGGATGGCTAAGGAGATGAACTTAAGCCGGGTTAAGTGCTTCGGTGACTCGAACCTGGTGGCCCAACAAGTATCTGGCACTTGGGATTCTAAGGACCCGCTCATGGCTGCATGTCAACGAGAGGTGGACATAGTGGCTGGTCATTTCAAGGGTTATCAAGTTGACCATATAGACCGGCAAAAAAATGAAGCGGCGGACGCTTTAAGTCGCCTAGGCTCTCAGCGTAAACCGGTGCCACCTAATATCTTCCTTGACGTACTGCATAATCCGTTGGTCAAGATACCCACAGAGGAGGAGTTGGCTATTCCTGACCCAGAGGCCCAATTGGTGACAGCTTTGCATGTTATACCGGATTGGACAGTCCCGTACTTGGCTTACATGAACTGGGGTGAGTTACTAAAGGACGAAACCTTGGCCCGGCAGATAATCCGGTGTTCCAAGTCAATGACCATAATCAATGGGGAGTTACATCGTTACAGCGTCACAAGAGCAATTCAGCGTTGTGTGTCTCCTCAAGAGGGTTGTGATATTTTGCGAGAAATCCACGAAGGAGATTGTGGTCACCATGCCGGTTCAAAATCCTTGGTGGCTAAGGCTTTTCGTCACGGTTTCTATTGGTTGACAGCTCATGCTGATGCTGAGGAATTAGTCAAAAGGTGTGACGGTTGTCAAAAATTTGCATGCCGCACTCATGTTCTGGCTCAAGAGTTGAGAATGATTCCAATCACTTGACCGTTTGCAACTTGGGGGCTCGATATGGTTGGACCCTTTAAGAGATCCAAGGATAAAAAGACCCACCTGTTAGTGGCAGTTGACAAATTTACCAAATGGGTAGAAGCAGAGCCAGTCAGTAAGTGTGATGCAGCCACGGCGGTTCAATTCATCAAAAAGGTGATATTCCGGTTTGGTTTTCCACATAGTAGTATAACTGATAATGGCACTAATCTGTCAAAGGGTGAGATGGAGGAATTTTTCCAACGTGAGCACATCCGGCTTGATGTAGCATCAGTGGCTCACCCCCAGTCTAATGGTCAAGCAGAGAGGGCAAATCAAGAAATTTTGAGAGGTATTAAACCCCGGCTTATGTTTCCATTAAAGCGGACACCGGGTTGTTGGGTGGAGGAGTTACCTTCTGTGTTGTGGAGTATTAACACCACACCTAACAGATCTACGGGTTACACACCTTTCTTCATGATTTACGGAGCAGAGGCAGTTCTCCCTAGTGACATCCGTCATGACTCATCCCGTGTGACGGCTTATGTTGAAGCTGAGAATGAGATAGCACGTCAGGACTCACTAGACCTGCTAGATGAGGAGCGTGATTTAGCAGCAGCACGCTCGGCGATTTATCAACAAGATCTCCGACGTTATCACAGCCGCCGGGTTAAGACCAGAACTTTTCAAGAAGGTGATCTAGTGCTCCGGCTCATCCAGGATCAGATTGATATGCACAAGTTATCCCCACCTTGGGAAGGACCTTTTGTGGTCAGCAAAAATCTGCACAACGGGTCATACTACCTCATTGATGTTCGAGAGCACAAAGACTCACGTAAATCGGAGGATGAGACCAAGCGGCCGTGGAATATAGCCCTTCTTCGGCCTTACTATACTTGAGCCACAGGCTCTTCTTATGTACATACTTATGACAATGTATATATTATATAATAAACCGGAGCCTCGGCTAAAGCAGGGTCTCTGTTCTTTTTTACATCATGTGTGGTTTCACAAGGGTTCCTACTGACAAAGAGTTTTATTAACCCGGCCTATAAGGCCACATAGATTTCAAGCAAGTCACTAGGGGCCTTGGTCGTATCCGAACCATCGCTACGCCTCTTGATCGGTTTAAAAACCAAAAAGGGATATCACTAGGGGGCTTGGTTGTCTTCACACCATAGCTACACCTCTTGATAGGCTTCAAAGCCAAAAGGAAATTATGTGGAACCAAAGAGAGTCTGTAGCATCAAGCACAACTCAAACATAGGTAACCACTGAGCACAACTCAAATATTACCTGGGGCCCCTTGCTTCTCAAAGAATAACGAGTTTGCACCCTTGTAATAGGCTATCAAGCCAGGCTTGGAAGCCAGGTGTATTCACCTAAAACCCCGGGTTATCCTGCCTTTTTAAGTAAGCCACTCCATCCAGGTAAACCTGGTATGACCCATCGGACGTTTGACAAGTTAATCCCATGGACCCTGAACTTGTCAAAGTTAAAACGGTGATTGGTTAAAGATTTATGTCCATCTTAAAAGGCTTTGCAAAATCGTTTAACTCAGCGGCCTGGCAGCCCATGAAAAGCCTCGATTTAGGGCCTGACAGCCCATGAAAAGCCTTGTCTATTTTCTTTTTGATTTGCTGTTTTTTATATATCTTTTGTTAAGGGATTTATGAATATTTTTCTGATAAACCGGTGTTCATTACAACCCGGCGTGACTTTCAACATTTAGTTGTCAGTACATGATCAATTTTAAACCGGTAGCATATTGCTCCGGTCTGGTTTTGACTAGATGTCACCAGCACTATACGAACAAATCAGTGGTTGTTATGGCCCACTATGGTTTTTATGTGAACCGGCAAGAAGGCAAGGAGTCATCAACACTCCGAATTGGTGTTTTTCACCGTTACTATACAAGCCGTTGGTCAGCCAACGAGGTGTGTCACATATATCATCTATTGTATTTGGTTAATATAAATCTTAGTTATCCATCCAAGTTATGTATATATTTTTGGCATCATGACCCGTCCAGTGGTAAACCACTAGGACACTTTCAGGTTCTTATATGCAGGAACACAAATCATACTGGACTATGCATAAATAGATCACAAAAAGCGGAACAAGTTTTCAAGGTATCAAGCAACACAAACATGCTCGATGGCATGGCAGATAAAGGTGTTCTTGCTATCCTATTACAAGGCACTTCAAATGGCCCAAATTGCATAATTGTTTTCACAAAGTAGCAGACTGTAACTGCTAAACCGGCCACCGGTTTAGGATTCCTCATCTGGACGGCTTGACGATTGAGGGTCATCTAGCACGGTCACATCCTCTTCATTCCTCCCGAGACGCTGGAAATCAACCGTTGGCCAATCAATTCCGGTTAAAGCATGAAACACGGCCTCTTCATGGATAAGGCTAGAGGGGTGAATGTCAGGAGCGTAAGTATGCCTACGGATTGGAGGCACAAGCTCTTCAACATCATGGATCACCGCAGGCTGTCTCTTTCCCTCAGCATCGTAAACTGGTTGGAAATGAGATAAATCTGTGTCTGCCACCAGTTTGCTTGCTATTGTCCGCATCTCCTTTGTCAGCCTTCGCAGATCGCCATTATTGAAGTCTGAGCCGTCTTCTTTCACGCCAGGATACCCTTTGATGATATCTACCGGTTCAAGATCCGGAATCCATGCCTTGGCCCGGATTAGCCCGGTTAGTGCTCCTGATCTTGCGGCTGATCTCTTCAGTTCATTGATCCGGGCAGGTAGCATGGCCAGCTTCTCAATTGTTTCCTTTATCAACGATGGCGCCAGCTTGTTATACGCTACAGTGCAAATGGCATGCTGGGATCCAGAGAATAGCTGTTCTATCAAGGTGTACGCCGCTTTAAGTTTCATCCGCATGTCCGAGCCCAGATGAGCAATGCGGGTCCCTGTCATGGTTCAGCATCAGTAAACTGGCCATTGATAAGATCTTATGATTAGACAAAGTGTTTGAGCGAAGCACTTACCAAACATAGCGGAAGTCATGGTGTTAATCTGCCGCTTTAAGCTGGTTAGTTCTTCCACCACCGGTTTCAGGGCTGCCTCTGCGTCCTTGGCCTTTTTTGTCAAACCGACCTTTTCTGTTTCCCAGTCAGCACACTCCTTGTTGAAGGTCTCTTTCCATAGCTGCCAAGGCATTGGTTAGCTCTTCTTTGGCTTTGGAAGCCTCTTCTTGTTGAGATTTTACATTCTCTTGAAGGTCCGCGGTTTGAGCATCCTTCTTATTCAGCTCAACCTACAAAGGTGAGTGAAAGTGCAACTATCCCTAGGTGGTTTTGGTAATTCATAACAACATATAGCTCATTGAGCTAATGCTATTCCAAGATGACTATTTCAGGAAAGCTCAATGATTGGCATGGCATGGATGTGAAAGTGGAACCCTCAAAATGCTAAGGACAAAGGATTGGCTCAAGCTCAAAAGCTCAAGACTCTTCATTTTATATTTTAGTGATCCAAGATCACATTGAGTCTTCAGGAAAAGCCAATACTATCAAGGAGGGATGAGGTGTTGCTTAATGAGCCTCTTGCTTCATGTGCTTAGTGATATGCTCCAAAACCCTCAACTACTTTCCCATATCCACATATGACCTAAACCCTAAGCCAAAATCGGTCCTACCGATTCTTTCTATCCGGCGCCATCGAGTTTCACTTGTCATAAGCCACTGCCAAACCCTAGCAATTCGGTTCTACCGATAGGGATCTCGGTCTCACCGAGATGGGATTGCAAACTCTCTGTTTCCCTTTCGTAACTTTTCGGTCTCACCGAAAGAGCGAATCGGTCCCACCGAGATTGCAATGTAAACTCTCCGTTTCCCTTTTGTAACTTTTCGGTCTCACCGAAAGAGCAAATCGGTCCCACCGAGTTTGCCTGACCAACTCTCTGGTTAGCTTATTACCAAACTCGGTCTCACCGAGTTTGTGTAATCGGTCTCACCGAGATTATGTTATGCCCAAACCCTAACCATATCGGTCCTACCGAGTTGCATGTCAGTCCCACCGAAAATCTCTAACGGTCACTAGGTTTACCTTTTCGGTCCAACTGAGTTTGTTGATTCGGTCCCACCGAGATTAGAAAACTGTGTGTAACGGTTGGATTTTGTGTGGAGGCTATATATACCCCTCCACCTCCTCTTCATTCATGGAGAGAGCCATCAGAACACATACACAATTCCAACTCATATGTTCTGAGAGAGAACCACCTACTCATGTTTTGAGACCAAGATATTCCATTCCTACCATATGAATCTTGATCTCTAGCCTTCCCCAAGTTGCTGTCCACTCAAATCTTCTTTCCACCAGATCCAAATCCTATGAGAGAGAGTTGAGTGTTGGGGAGACTATCATTTGAAGCACAAGAGCAAGGAGTACATTACCTACACACCATTTGTTACTTCTTGGAGAGTGGTGTCTCGTAGATTGGCTAGGTGTCACTTGGGAGCCTCCGACAAGATTGTGGAGTTGAACCAAGGAGTTTGTAAGGGCAAGGAGATTGCCTACTTCGTGAAGATCTACCGCTAGTGAGGCAAGTCCTTCGTGGGCGATGGCCATGGTGGGATAGACAAGGTTGCTTCTTCGTGGACCCTTCATGGGTGGTTGCTTCTTCGTGGACCCTTCATGGCTGGAGCCCTCCGTGGACTCACGCAACCATTACCCTTCGTGGGTGGAGCCCTCCGTGGACTCGCGCAACCGTTACCCTTCGTGGGTTGAAGTCTCTATCAACGTGGATGTAGGATAGCACCACCTATCCGAACCACGGGAAAAACATCTGTGTCTCCAATTGCGTTTGAATTCTCCAAACCCTTCCCTTTACATTCTTGCAAGTTGCATGCTTTATCTTCCGCTGCCAATATACTCTTTGCATGCTTGCTTGAATTGTGTGATGATTGCTTGACTTGTCCTACAATAGCTAAAATCTGCCAAGAACTAAAATTGGGAAAAGGTTAAGTTTTTATTTGGTCAAGTAGTCTAATCACCCCCCTCTAGACATACTTTCGATCCTACAGTGAGATATATCATCAAAACAGGTTATGAATTACCAAGCGTATAACAAGTTTTGCACTTTGTAATTGGGGGCTAATGCCTATTTGTTCTATCATCAACATATTTTTTACAAGTCTCAAGTACAATGCAAGCATTATCCTTAACACTTGGGGGCTAATGTACATATGTTCAAAGCTAACACATTGATTCAAGACCCGGTTTACCTTGCAAAGCTAAACCAACCCTTGGGGGCTACACAGGCGAAACACTACAGGAACATAATGATCACGTCTGATTTACTTCACACGATCAGTTGGTATATGGAGGACAAGTTTGTAAAAGTTAAATGTATTCTACAGTCCCGGTTTATGATTGTCATCATAAACCGGCCCTTGGGGGCTACTTGGGTTGATGTTTGTACTTTGGATTCAAGAAAGCAAAGTGATGAAAATACCTCATAGCGCTCTTTCATCAGGTTCACCAAACCGGCTTCATAATCCCGGTTTGAGTACAGACGGTTTAGAAAACTGGAGTGGAGTTCTTGAGCACTGAGATGGGCGTAGCTTGACAAGACAGTGCTCCATTTTCCTTTTTCCATGGCAGCACACTCTTCCTTGGCACTATGTTTGGCCAAGATTACAGGATGGCCAGGAGAGGTGTGACCAATACCAGTAATGATAACTTCGCCCTCTTTGTGTCCAGCAGCTTTTTCTAGAGTTGATGGAGTTTCAGTAGCTCTCACCGGACTAGAATGCTTGTCATCAGCTCAGATTGGATCGGCCGGTTTAGCATTAGGTGCAGCAATGTCAACTTCTGGTTGTTCATCGAGATTGTGATCTTGAGGGGGTGGCTCATCAAAAGTAGCTTCAGGATTGGGACCCTCCGGTTCCATAGTTTGTTCCGGTTCAACCGTTTGCTCTGGTTCATGAACCACCTAGTCTTCGGGCGGATTGTTCACCCGAGCCTTTTTGCTGGGTCTGGCTTTGGCTCTAAAAGCAGGACAAGATGCAAAAGTTAAGCATAGTATACAAAGTATGGAAACATTCAAAGAAGGGGTTTAAGTACTTACCCAGCTACATTTTTGAGAGGAGGAAGTTGGGTCGCTGTTGACTCGCTAGAAGATGAGGGAGGTGTCACCTGATAATTTGAATCGGACGGATTAAGAGGTTGTTGGAAATAACATGCCTTGGGATAAGAATTGTCAGAAGGAGGTGAGACCTCAGATCGGCGCTTTCAAACCGGGGTGTCAGGTAAACCGGCCGAAGTGACCTTTTGGCCGCTGTGCTGGGTTGTGCGGCGAGCCTCGTGTTGCCGCTTCTTCAAAATAAATGTTGGATCCAAGTGAGCAAGAGGATGTGAAAAGCTTACTTTCCGGATTGCTTGACGGATTTTTTGTGTTGGCAGAGAGTCTGAAACGGAGGAAAGGATAATTACCTCTATATCATCAGCTTGGCTGCCCTCCACGCCCTCCTGATAAATATCATTGTTAATGAGATGCATAAAAAGGGAACCAAGTGAATCAAGTTCTACCTCAGCTTCCGGTTCATCCAGGTCGTTATCCAGTTCCATGCTGATACGTTCAGCTGCCTTCCGCTCTGAGGTTTTCTTGACGGCTTTTGTCTTAGGACGGGAAGGCTTTGTCGCTTTTTCTTGAGGTTTCTTGTTCCAGAACGGATCATCACCCTGTTTATAAACAAGTGGAAGGGTATTCACAGGTTGTATAGTCTACAAGGTATCAAGTGTGAAGCGGAAGGACAGTACTTACAGCAGGCGGTTTGTTTTTTGCGTAGAAGGGGTTCAAGCCGGTTTGGCAGCAGACAGATTCCGATTCATTCAAAATCTTCTTGACACCCTCAGCGACTTCTTCATCGGTTAGCTGAATGTTGATGTGACGTTGAGAGTCTTCTACTTCACCAGTGTACTCACACATTAAACCGGAGCGGCGACTTAATGGTAAGATGCTCCAGGATATCCAACAACGCACAAAGTCGACGCCTGATAAAACGTTGGCCATAAAGGCTCAGAGCTTGGCGAGTTGAGGGGCATATGAGGCCCGTTCCTGGGCACTTAGACATTGCGGCAGTGGGTGAGTGTTGGAAAGCCGGTGGGCACGGTACCCGGCAGAGGGTTCTTGTCTTCAGGAGAGGTGTCTTTACAGTAGAACCAAGTTTGGTTCCACTCTTTGGGGTGACTATGCAGCTTGGCATGAGGAAATTCAACCTCTTTCCTTTTTTGAATGGAGACGCCACCAAGTTCAGTGTTGGGTCCGTCTACAAATTTAGTACGCCGGTTCAGATGAAAAAAATCCCGGAACAGCTCAGCAGTTGGTTCTTCTTGTAAGTACACTTCACAGAAGACTTGGAAATTGCATATATTGGATACCGAGTTAGGTCCAATATCTTGAGGGTGGAGCTGGAAACTGGCAAGCACATCCCGGAAAAACTTTAACCTGGGCGGTTTGAAACCACGGCCTATGTGATCAACAAATACCACTACCTCACCCTGTTTAGGGGTGGGAGGATTCTCCGGTCCAGGAACTCACCACCGGATCTCATTCTTTTTTGCTAAGGTACCAATTCTGACCTTTGCATTAAGCTGCTCCTCGGTAACCCGGGAAGGAGCCCAGTTACAGGCATAAAACTGTTTGGCCATTGCAAGTGAAAAGCTGAAAAATAAATACCGGTTTACAATTCATTCATGGTGGTGCATGAGGTACAACGAAATAAAGATATACAAGTATATAAATTTCGTAAACCGGAGGCTGATACAATAATGCATGACAGAACAATATCGGAACAAAGGTATACGCATGCTGTTAAATCGGAGTATGACAACGGAGCTAAAGGGCTTGCCAGTTCACCAGGGGACTAATGGTATGTGATAGATTGCTTTTAGAAAGGTAAATCGCCTATGGGATAAAGAGGATACAGATCTAAGGCAAGAATGACTAAGTAAGGTAAAACAGGTTTCACAAGGTTGCATGGAAATTTTGGATCTACCGTAAGACAGGAAAGCAAAAAGATTTAGACCTAAAAAAGATTGGTCCCGAAGCAATTCACAAAGGACCAGATCAGTTTTTATGCGCATAAGGGTTTGTTGTGGTAACAGAAGATAAGCCATTACATGGAATACATCAAGTTTGAGGTTTTTATCCATAGAATAAGGAGAAACAGGGAAGAACAGTGCCAGAGCTTCGATGAACTTCGATGAATAAGGAAACCCTAGACAGATCTACAAAGAAGAAAGGAAGGGACTTACAACGGCTGTTGAAGCAGCGGAGGTACACCGCGGATCTCTAGTGCAACCCGGTTGATGCAGCGGCCAACGAAGAGGCGGAGGCGAAGTTCGGCGACGACGGCGGCGCTCGGTTGCAGAGGTGTCGCAAGGAGGAAGAAGAAGCGAAGGAGACGAAGGGGGAAAAGGGAATGGCCCTTGGTCCTATTTATAAGGTGAACCGATAAGCGACAAGTGCGTGGATCGAGGAGCTTAAAATGGATAGTTAATAAAGATGTCGCCTCGATGGTTGGATATTCATTAATCAAGGGTATCTTCGGCTTCAACGAATAGATGACGTCATGGCTATTTACTATGGATCTAAAGGATGACGTCACGACGGTTTACCAGATCCATATGAAGGTGCCAGTGCAGGAATTTTTCTAAGTATTGAAGATTGACATGAACAAGTTCAAATCAATCTGGGGCCTAATGTTGGGGATATGACTACTGGAGGTAAACCGGATATGAGTGGCCGGGTTAACTCCATCAATATAGAAGCCCATGAAGACGTGAGGATGGTGGCGCTTTACGAAGGCCCAAGGCCCAAAGGCGAGTTAAGGCCTGTAGACATAAACCGACTCTTTCATGTAACTTGTATTGCAAGGAATAGAGACCGAGCCGGACACGTGTATGATCCGGCCTCGGGACTCTGTAAACCGGCGTGCGTCAACCTATGTATATAAAGGGACGACCCGGCAGCGGTTTAGGGACAACAGATAACAACTCGAGAACCAGGCAAAGCGGATTCGCTCCCTGGTCATCGAAACCCTAGCAATACCAATCACAACTAGACGTAGGCTTTTACATTCATCGAAGGGGCCGAACTAGTATAAAATCCCTCGTGTCCCTTATCCGGTTTAACCCCTTTGAGCTAACCTCTAGCGATGGCTCCATGACTAAGTCCTTTCACGAGGACATCTGTCGTGACAAATCCACGACAACGGTCTCATGTTATGCTTGAACGTAAGTAGCTCCAGGATCACTTCTTGATCACTATTAGCTTCTCGACCGTGCTTTGCTTCTCTTCTCGCTCTCTTTTGCGTAAGTTAGCCACCATATATGCTAGTGCTTATCGCAGCTCCACCTCACTACCCTTTCCTACCCGTAAGCTTAAATAGTCTTGATCCCGCGGGTGTGAGATTGCTGAATCCCCGTGACTCACAGATACTTCCAAACAGTTGTAGGTGCCGATGATACCAGTGCAGATGATGCAACCGAGCTCAAGTGGGAGCTCGATGAAGATCTTGTTCATTGTGTTGTTTCGGTTCCCATTAATCAGTAGTGGAGCCCAGTTGGGACGATCGGGGATCTAGCAATTGGGGTTTTCTTCTTTTAGTTGGTTCCGTAGTCAGACCTTGATTGTATTCTGGATGATGTATGTTTAACTTGTATTTGTGTGAAGTGGCGATTGTAAGCCAACTCTTTATCCCATTCTTATTCAGTACATGGGATTGTGTGAAGATTACCCCTCTTCCGACAAACCTACCATGCGGCTATGCCTCTAAGTCATGCCCCGACACGTCGGAGATATAGCCGCATTCTGGGTGTTACAAGCGGGTCATCGATGACCACCACGTTGGTGGGGAAAGCGTCGAGGGAAGCCGTGTCGGAGTCGACAAGCATCGGGTCGGTGGAGCCGATTGACTACAAGTTGAAGGTCGACTTGTTGGCGATGTGGATCTTGTCAAGGAGGTTGGCGAGGCGGCTATCGAGGCCATCGGTGCCTCCGTCGGACACAGGCTCGTCGGAAAGGCAGACCTCGCCAATAAGGTCGGCAAGGCAGCTCGCTGTGCATGCGACCTCCGCGTCATGCAGCGCATTGGTGAAAACGCCGTTTGGCATGCCAGGCTAGCTACGCTCGCTGGGGAGGAAGAGGGTTCCCGTCCCGAACAGATCTCCGAACGACGGTGCACCTAGCCCCACGGTGGGCGCCAAATGTCGGGGGTGTCGTGCGACATATGCCAAAGGATGGCTTATCATGGAGGGGGCTCATAAGACGTTGCTGGTGCCAGGAAACGGGATGAGGCGAAGACATGCACGCTGGTGGATCTTACCCAGGTTCGGGGCTCTCCTAGGAGATAACACCCCTAGTCCTGCTCTGCGGGGTCTCCTCATGATCACTAACTCAACAAGAGTGGCTACAAGATTGCTCCTTGAGCTGTTTCTCTAGAGGAGGAGGAAGAACAAGGCTAGCATAACTCCCTCTCTATGTGTGTGTGTTTCTCTAAGAGTCCGAACCCTTTGCATGGGTGCCCTTTCTCTAAGAGACCTTGTTTGTATTCTGGTTGATGTATGTTTAACTTGTATTTGTGTGAAGTGGCGATTGTAAGCCAACTCTTTATCCCTTTCTTATTCAGTACATGTGATTGTGCAAAGATTACCCCTCTTGCGACAACCTACCATGCGGCTATGCCTCTAAGTCGTGCCCCGACACGTGGTAGATATAGCCGCATCGTGGGTGTTACAATAGGATACCCTAAGGAAACTATTGGTTATACCTTCTACCTCAGATCCGAAGGCAAGATCTTTGTTGCCAAGAATGGATCCTTTCTAGAGAAAGAGTTTCTCTCGAAAGAAGTAAGTGGGAGGAACGTAGAACTTGATGAGGTACTTCCTCTCGAATCGGAGAGTAGCGCAGCTCAGGAAGATGTTTCTGTGGTGACTGCACCGACTAGAGAAGAAGTTAATGATGATGATCATGAAACTTCGGATCAAGTTGCTACTGAACTTCGTAGGTCCACAAGGACACGTTCCGCACCAGAGTGGTATGGCAACCCTGTCCCAGAAATCATGTTGCTAGACCACGGTGAACCTTCGAACTATGAAGAAGCGATGGCGGGTCCGGATTCCAACAAATGGCTTGAAGCCATGAAATCCGAGATAGGATCCATGTATGAAAACGAAGTATGGACTTTGATAGACTTGCCCTATGATCGGCAAGCCATAGAGAATAAATGGATCTTTAAGAAGAAGACTGACGCGGATGGTAATGTGACCATCTATAAGGTTCGACTTGTCGCTAAGGGTTATCGACAAGTTCAAGGGGTTGACTACGGTGAGACCTTCTCACCCGTAGCGAAGCTGAAGTCCGTTTGAATCATGTTAGCAATTGCCGCATTCTATGATTATGAGATATGGCAAATGGATGTCAAAACAGCATTCCTTAATGGTTTCCTTAAGGAAGAATTGTATATGATTGACCTGGAAGGTTTTGTCGATCCTAATAATGTTGACAAGGTATGCAAGCTCCAGTGCTCCATTTATGGGCTAGTGCAAGCATCTCAGAGTTGGAACATTCGCTTTGATGAAATGATCAAGCCGTTTGGGTTTATGCAGACTTATGGAGAAGCCTGTGTTTACAAGAAAGTGAGTGGGAGCTCTCTAGCATTTCTCATATTATATGTGGATGACATACTATTGATGGGAAATGATATAGAACTTTTGGAAAGCATAAAGGCCTACTTGAATAAGTGTTTTTCAATGAAGGACCTTGGAGAAGCTGCTTACATATTAGGCATTAAGATCTATAGAGATAGATCGAGATACCTCATTGGTCTTTCGCAAAGCACATACCTTGACAAGATATTGAAGAAGTTCAATATGGATCAATCCAAGAAGGGGTTCTTGCCTGTATTGCAAGGTGTGAAATAGAGCACGGCTCAATGCCTGTCCTCGGCAGAAGATAGAGAAAAGATGAGTGTCATCCCCTATGCCATAGCCATAGGGTCTATTATGTATGCCATGCTGTGTACCAGACCTGATGTGAACCTTGTCATACGTTTGGTAGGGAGGTACCAAAGTAATCCCGATATGGAACACTAGACAGCGGCCAAGAATATCCTAAAGTACCTGAAAGGGACTAAGGATATGTTTCTCATTTATGGAGGTGACGAAGAGCTCGTCGTAAAGGGTTACGTCGATGCTAGCTTCGACACAGATCTCAATGACTCCAAGTCACAAACCGGATACATGTATATTTTGAATGGTGGGGCAGTCAGCTGGTGCAGTTGCAAGCAAAGCATCGTGGCGGGATCTACATGTGAAGCGGAGTACATAGCTGCCTCGGAGGCAGCACAGGAAGCAGTCTGGATGAATGAGTTCATTACCGACCTAGGAGTCATTCCCAATGCGGCGGGCCCGATGACTCTCTTCTGTGACAACACTGGAGCTATTGCCCTTGCCAAGGAGCCCAGGTTTCACAAGAACACCAGGCATATCAAGCATCGCTTCAACTCCATTCGTGAATATATTCAAGATGGAGACATAGATATTTGTAAAGTGCATACGGATCTGAATGTCGCAGATCCGTTGACTAAACCACTTCCGTGAGCAAAACATGATCAACACCAGAACTCTATGGGTGTTTGATTCATCACAATGTAACTAGATTATTGACTCTAGTGCAAGTGGGAGACTATTGGAAATATGCCCTAGAGGCAATAATAAAGTGGTTATTATTATATTTCCTTGTTCATGATAATTGTCTATTGTTCATGCTATAATTGTATTAACCAGAAACCGCAATACATGTGTGAATACATAGATCGTAATATGTCCCTAGTAAGCCTCTAGTTGACTAGCTCGTTGATCAATAGATGGTCATGGTTTCCTGACCATGGACATGGGATGTCATTGATAACGAGATCACATCATTAGGAGAATGATGTGATGGACAAGACCCAATCCTAAGCGTAGCACAAGATCGTGTCGTTCATTTGCTAAAGCTTTTCTAATGTCAAGTATCATTTCCTTAGACCATGAGATTGTGCAACTCCCGGATACCGTAGGAATGCTTTGGGTGTACCAAACGTCACAACGTAATAGGGTGGCTATAATGGTGCACTACAGGTATCCCCGAAAGTATCTGTTGGGTTGGCACGAATCGAGACTGGGATTTGTCACTCTGTACGACGGAGAGGTATCTCTAGGCCCACTCGGTAATGTATCATCATAACGAGCTCAATGTGACTAAGGAGTTAACCATGAGATCATGCATTATGGAACGAGTAAAGAGACTTGCCGGTAACAAGATTGAATGAGGTATAGAGATACCGACAATCGAATCTTGGGCAAGTAACATACCGATAGACAAAGGGAATTATATATGGGATTGACTGAATCCTCGACATCGTGGTTCATACGATGAGATCATCGTGGAACATGTGGGAGCCAACACGGGTATCCAGATCCCGCTGTTGGTTATTGGACGGAGAGGTCTCGGTCATGTCTGCATGGTTCCCAAACCAGTAGGGTCTACACACATAAGGTTCAGTGACGCTAGAGTTGTTATGGGAAATAGTATGTGGTTATCGAAGATTGTTCGGAGTCCTGGATGAGATCCCGAACGTCACGAGGAGTTCCGAAACGGTCTGGAGGTGAAGAATTATATATGGGAAGTCCAGTTTTAGTCGCCGGAATGGTTTCAGGGGTTATCGGTATTGTACCGGGACGATCGAAAGGTGTCTGGGGGTCCACCGGGTGGGGCCACCTGCCCCGGTGGGCTAAGTGGGATGAACAAGGGTGGGAACCATCCCCTAGTGGGCTGGTGCGCCCCCAAGGGCCCAAGGCACCTAGGGTTGAAAACCCTAGGGGATGGGGGCGCCTCCCACCTGACTTGTGTGGCAAGTCCCCCCCTTGGCCGCCGTCCCCCTCTAGATGCATCTAAGGGGGGTCTTCCCCCTCTCCCTTCACCCTATAAATAGAGATGGGGTGGGAGGGCAGCCACACCCTTCCCTTGGCGCAGCCCTCCCCCTCTCCAACACCTCCTCCTCCATAGTGCTTGGCGAAGCCCTGCCGGAGAACCGCAAGCTCCACCACCACGCCGTCGTGCTGCCGGAGCTCTCCCTCAACTTATCCTCTCCCCTTGCTGGATCAAGAAGGAGGGGACGTCCTCGGGCTGTACGTGTGTTGAACGCGGAGGCGCCGTCCATTCGGCGTTAGATCAGATCTTCCGCGATTTGAATCGCAGCAAGTACGACTCCATCATCCGCGTTCCTTGTAATGCTTCCGCTTAGCGGTCTTCAAGGGTATGAAGATGCACTCCCTCTCTCTTGTTGCTAGCATCTCGTAGATTGATCTTGGTGACATGTAGGAAATTTTGAATTATTGCTACGTTCCCCAACACAAAAGACAGCTACGGTAGCGATGGAGATGAAGAAATCTGAGTCTGGCATGAGTACGATGATGAAGAACATGAGGCAGTGAAGCTCTTCTTCTCTAGCGGCGATGAAATCCAGCGGTGGCGCTAGGGTTTGATAGTGAGAGCGACGGGAACAGAGAAGTAAAGTGAAGTTAGGTTGACAGAGTCAAGGCTACTTATAGCCGCGGTGAAAACTGAGTGGTCCAAAGATTTTGGACGGACAAGTCCCTCACCATTCGCATCTCAGTGACATGTGTCGCACATGCATTTTCACATGCTTATCCATGCGAGTGAAGCGCGGGATAGATTTAAAGTGGCAATGGCCAAAAAAATCTTTTTGGAATTTCAAAATGTGTTCTCAATTTCTTCAGCTGTCAAGGACACAATGAAGACATTGAACATTGTCAAGTAGAATGCATATGAAGAATTTGTGAACGTAGTGGGTTGATCTTAGCATAGAGGGTCCGATCACATCCACATAGATGAAGGAAAGCAACTTCAAGAATTGCCAATATGTGGGTGCTATTGAGGACATGAAAAACTCAAGAATATATATATATATATCTCTCTCTATGTGTGTGTAATCAACTAAAGCAATGAAGAATGACCTCAAATGAGGAATTTCAAAAATTTGAGGAAATTGCAAATGATGAAAAACTCAAATTTGAAGAATGTCATAAAGAGGTGGTGGCGTTACCCACCGTATAAGAACTATAATGACTACAGATACCGCATATAATTATTGTAGGGTTCTGAGAGTCAAGTTATTCATTAATTTCTTCACACTTAGGGGATAACTCTTCATTGATTGAAGAAATACATTACTTCCTGTGTTGTGCATCAAAGTCATAAAAAATGCATAAGCATTAGGATGTGTGTCCACTTCAGAGGACATTTGAAGATTGTAGGATGTTTAGCTCACACCGCAACTTGTAGAACCTCTTCTCATCCAAGGGCTTAGTCAAGATATCAGCAAGCTTGTCTTCAGTCTTCATGTGGTCGAGGACAATGTCTCCCTTCAACACATGATCACGAAGAAAGTGGCGACGGATCTGAATATACTTCATCTTAGAGTGTTGCACTGGATTATCAGCGATCTTGATAGCACTCTCATTTCATAGTAGAGAGGGAATTTCTTCACATTGACTCCATAGTCCTTGAGGGTTTGCTTCATCCATAGTAACTGTGAGCAACACGCACCAGCGGCAATGTATTCAGCCTCAGTTGTGGAAAGTGCGACGCTGTTCTGCTTCTTTGAGGGCCAATAGACAAGAGATCATTTGAGGAAATTACATGTGCCTAATGTAGACTTGTGATCCACATGATCTCCAGCATAATCAGAATTAGGAAATCTGGCCAGATTAAGAGATGAGCCCTTGGGATACTGTCGGTGTCAAAACCGGCGGAACTCGGGTAGGGGGTCCCGAACTGTGCGTCTAAGGTCGATGGTAACAGGAGGTAGGGGACACGATGTTTTACCCAGGTTCGGGCCCTCTTGATGGAGGTAATACCCTACGTCTGCTTGATTGATCTTGATGAATATGAGGATTACAAGAGTTGATCTACCACGAGATCATAATGGCTAAACCCTAGATGTCTAGCCTGTATGATTGTGATTGCCTCTACGGACTAAACCCTCTGGTTTATATAGACACCGGAGGGGCCTAGGGTTGTACAGAGTCTGTTTACAAAGGAAGGAATCTACATATCCAAAGGCCAAGCTTGTCATCCATGCAAAGGAGAGTCCCATCTGGACACGGGAGGAAGTCTTCTGCCTTGTATCTTCATAGCCCATTAGTCCAGCCCATGTTACATAGTCCGGACGCCCGAGGACCCCTTAATCCAGGACTCCCACAGTAGCCCCTGAACTAGGCTTCAATGACGATGTGTCCGGCGTGCAGATTGTCTTCGACATTGCAAGGAGAGTTCCTCCTCCGAATACTCCAAAGCAGCCTTCAGACACAGAAAACGTGTCCGGCTCTGCAAAACAATTACCACACACACACACGCAGAGAATATGATATTTAACAAGTCCAATCTACTAACAAACTTTGTAGCGTGACATCACGTCACTGCCCGGTCATTATTTCGAACCGTTTTTAGCCTCCCGCTCCATGTTTCAAGATGCGGTTTTATTGGCACGTCTTGTCGAAGCAGAGATCGCGTCCCCTTATTGCGGGATTCTCATCAATACGGGCGTGGGTAATCCAACCGCGCCATCTGCACGACCCTTGGGGAATAGGCGAGTTTTAAGGCAAGTGGGGAGGCGCTTGATATTCGCAGCCTTTATAAAGGGATAAGGATTTCACCTTTTCACCCACATCCTCTTCCTCTCTGCGCATCCATTCTCGAGCTCCGGTGTCCAAGCTTCCATCCTTTCCACCTCAAAAAAGCACTCCAGCCATGTCCAGATCTGGAGTGAAGGGCAAGTGGATGGTTTCCTTCATCAAGGAGAAGGACATCACCAAGCTCCGGAAAGCTGGGTACTTAGCGCAGGAAATCGCCCACCAGCTTCCAGCAACGGGGTAGATCATCCCCACCCCGGAGCCCCATGAGAGGGTGGTATTCATCCCCCACTTCGTTCGCGGATTAGGATTCCCTCTCCACCCATTCGTCCGCAGACTCATGTTCTACTACGGGCTGGATTTCCACGATCTGGCCCCCGACTCCTTCCTCAACATCTCGGCATTTATTGTCGTTTGCGAGGCCTTCCTCCGCATCCCACCCCACTTCGGATTGTGGTTAAAGATCTTCAATGTGAAGCCGAAGGTGGTGGGCGGTCAACATGCAGAGTGCGCAAGCGCCATGGTGAGCAAGATGCCCAACGTCTCATGGCCCAAAGGTACCTTCGTGGAGATTGTCAAAGGGTGGCAACAACAGTGGTTCTACGTCATAGAGCCTCACGACGCCACCTGGGCCGCGGCTCCCGAATTCCAGTCCGGAGCCCCGATGCGGCTCACCTCCTGGCTAGAGAAGGACCTGGACTGGTCTTCGTCGGACGAGCTGATAGTGCTTCAGACGCGCATCAGGAGCATGGTAGACAAGAACATCAAGCTTGTCAATGTGATCCAGGTGATGCTTGTTCGCCAGATCCTTCCATGCCAAAGCCGGGCTTGCCATTTGTGGGAGTTCGATCCGGCCGAGCACCAGACCTTGCAACAGTTCTTCGGCACTACGCACGAAGACATCTGGAAGGTGCTCTTTAAGGCCAACGAGACATGGCCGGCGACGACCGAGGACCGCGGGCATGACCTGGCCCATCCTGCCAGTTCGGTAAGTTTTTCGTATTTCATGGCGTGTCCTTTACTTGCATACTCAAGGAAGACGCCTAAGCTTCCCCATTTATTTTTTTAGGGCTGAACAAAGAAGGCGAAGCGGATCCAGTGTCCGGCTCCGCTGCCCAAAAACCAAGCAATCCCTCTTTTGACGAAGATGCTGGTTCCGGCGCCCTACCAAGCGCCGGAGAAGAAGGCCAAGGAGACCAGGAGTGGTCTTCGCCGTAAGGGCACTTCGGACGTGACGTCCGAAGACGCCGAGACCCACTCCTCCCACACCGAGGACGAGGAGGAGGAGGAGGAGGAGGAGGAAAGCAACTCTCCCCGGAGGGGGGAGGAAGAAAAGGGCGGCCTCCACGCATCTGGAGGCAGAGGCGTCCAAGAAGGGGAAGGTCTCCCCCGCGGACAACTCCGCGTGGGACATCGATAACAGCTCCGAGTAGTGCCCTAGGGATAAGCCCCTGGCCGAATCGTAAGTACTCAAAGACGCACACATATATCCAGCTCCTTTACTTCATGGTTTTAACATGTTGAATTATGCACCGCAGTCCGGCTCATTCCGACCTCCAGCGATCCTCATCTTCGGGGAATTCGCTGGATCCGAAGGGGATGGACAACGGGTCCCTTCCGGTGGCCTCTTCTCCCAAGGCCATGGATGACACCAAGGTGCTGTCCTGAAGGACCTCCACAGGCCAGGGAGAGACGCAAGAGGCCGTCAGGGTGGTGCCAGAGGGTGAACCCTCGGCCGTCGGACACATGGGGGGAGAAAATCCCCATGGAGACTGGCGATGGGGGCCATATCCAGTCCGGCCCCCAGTCGATTACAATTCCGGAGACCTATACGGCTCTGGAATCCGCAAGCAACCTCCTTCAAAAGAAGGAGGTGCACCGATCCCACCGGTGACCTCTGTCCATCCAGAGGCACTGGATACTCTACTGGAAGCGCTGCGAAGTGCTTCCATTGTTGAGGAACACCGTACCCTCATGGGTACAGTGGTTGAGAGGATTCAGTCCGCAAAGAGCAGACTGACCGAAGCCTGCACAAGCCTTCTAACAGGCTTTGAGGTATGAAAACGCAATTTATGCAAAAAGGAATGTGATAGTATAGATAATAGCCCCTGAGACAATGTCCGGTGTTCGAAAAGAAAAGCTGGAAAGAGGATCAACTAATTTTCACAGGAGACTAACCATATGTGTCAATGTGAATAAGCAGGCGTCTTTGCTGACTGCGACCTCTCATGCTGCTGAGGTCTCCGGACTGAAGCAGAGTCTGGAGTGGACCGAGGAAGAGCTCGGCCGCGTGAAAAAACAGCTGGAGGACCATCAAGGTATGCAATGACCTATGTAGATTTAGAAAGGATGAATGATTTGTGTTGACCATAGTGCCATGATATTTTGTAGGAATGGCGACTGAGGTGGAGACCCTCAAGAAGGCACTGGCCGAAGCCCAGGAGAGAGCGGCAAAGTCACAAGCCACTCACGAAAAACACAAGGCCAGGGTTGGGGAGGAATAGCAGGAGCTCCAGGACGCCGTGAGGAAGTGCGAGTCCTTGGAGCACAATATTGCGGATCAAGAGTCAGAACTTGCCAAGGCCCGCCAAAGCGCACACGATGCTCGGTTTGAAGCCCAGGGCGCCCTCCAGGAAATCCAGGACGCCAGAAAAATCACGGTGGGTAAGGCCTTTATTATGCAGGGCAAGTATGTGAAGAAAAGGTTCCTCTTACTGACCCAGATTTGGAGTTCTCCAGAGCCGTTTATGGATCTGTCGCACAGTGTTGCCGGCGCTACACAATTCTTCCGAGCCAAAGAAGGGAGCTCAATGGAGAAGCTGTTCTGGTCGCAATACCTTGCGCCAGAGAATCCGGTGCCCTTTAGCGATCAACTAAAATAGCTGACCGAACTGCATAGGATGGCCGAACTGTCCATGAAGGATTTGATAGTCCGTTTATGGCCTACCGAAGCCATACCCAACAGCTACTTCGGGCTCATGAAGCGGCTGGTCAATGCCTGCCCTCGGCTTGATGCTATCAAGCGGTCGGTCTGCATTGAAGGTGCGCGGATGGCCTTCACCCGTGTCAAGGTGCAGTGGGCGAAGACGGACGCCGTCAAGCTCGCGACCGAGGGACCGCTCACGGGCAAGGAGCACCGCATGCCCGAGCGGTATTTTGATGATGTCTTGAAGGGATCCCGCATTGTAGAGGGCCAGTGTTCAAAAGACATTATCTTTGAATGAATTCATTCATGTTATCCCTTCCTGTATTATGAAACAGAGCCGTTATGTAATATGATGTTTGTTGTTTGAAAATTTTACCTCCTGTGCGGCCGTTTTGTTAAATCTGAGAGTTGGCCAGTCGACGGCTTCAGCCCCCACGTAGGTAGTACGGGGGTGTCCGCGATGGAATCTAAACACTCTTGATCCAAGAGTTTGGTCCTTGAAGGAGGTGTTTAGCGCAATGAACCAGGCAATCGGACTATGTGGATTTATCACTCTCACTTAGCCATAGGAGTTTGACAATAGAAAGGTAGGCGCAGCCCCTAGTTAGTATTTAATCCAGACTAGGGTGCTGTAGACACCTGATCGAGTAAAGGCCGATTCGTCGTATAATGCGGAAAAAATCGCAAAAGATTTTTAACCTCCAAATAGTTGACCAGCTCTCGCCGTATCATGACAGTCAGTTTTCGGCTTTCTCTACTGAGGTGTTTGCTCGGATAAATCAGAAACACAATCGCAGTAGTTCTCCCTTTAATACCCTAGCCGATAGGACGGAACGTAAGGTAGCAAGCACAGGAGCTGGGCAACCCAACTATTGACCAAAGACATGATTCGGAGCTGATGCATATAATGCTAAAATTCAGGGTGCCGAACTATACTGTAAAAAGTGTTTGGACTTTGTTGCCGTAGTATGGAGCACAATGAAGCCCCTGGTGAATTAAAGCATACTAGAGTGTACGGGTGCAATTGATAAGAATGGCGAAATAAAATGAAGTAGTAAGATAGTGCCACGTAGGTTGGGCCGCAAACTGTTTCCATTATAATTTGATTAATACGTCAAAGAGTATTTGTACAAATAGTGCGATAAGCAACAGGTCTATTTAACATGCCAAGACTGAGGGGGAGCTGCATGCGGGTCCTAAAAACAGGTAGAATGATTGTCAAGAAGAACATCTAGAGATTCCCCCACACGTCTGTGCTGCTTGCCGCCTTGGTATATCCGTCCTTCGAAAGGACCGATGATCAGGCCGTCGAGAGGGGCCTGTAGAGAAGAGACCAAAAAATGGTTAAAAGGAAAAGGAAAAGTATGTGTGGGAGCCGTTGATAACCCACAAGTATAGGGGATCACAACAGTTTTAGATAAGTAAGAGTGTCGAACCCAACGAGGAGCTAAAGGTAGAACAAATATTCCCTCAAGTTCTATCGACCACCGATACAACTCTACGCACGCTTGACGTTCGCTTTACCTAGAACAAGTATGAAACTAGAAGTACTTTGTAGGTGTTTTCGGAAAGGCTTGTAAGAAAGTAAAGAGCACGAAAATAAAACTAGGGGCTGTTAAGGTAAAGAAGTAACTAAAGTACATATAGCGAGTGTGGAAAAGTGGTGGTAGGAGTTACGAAATTGTCCCTAAGCAATTGACTACTTTACTAGACCGATAGCAAGTATTATGTGGGAGAGGCCACTGCTAGCCTCTCATCCCTTACTTGGAATTCCATGCACTTATGATTGGAACTATTAGCAAGCATCCGCAACTAATAATGTTCATTAAGGTAAAACCCAACCGTAGCATTAAGATATATCGGTCCCCCTTCAATCCCGTATGCATCAATTTCTATGCTAGGTTGAAGCTTCTGTCACTCTTGCCCTCCAATACATAGTCCTATCAACATACAACTAACCCTATGGTGTGATCCACGCGCGCGCTCATATGATGGGCACCAAAGGACAGCAACATAACCACAAGCAAATTAAATCAATCATAGCAATTCATCAACCACCGATAGGACAATGAAAATCTACTCAGACATCATAGGATGGCAACACATCATTGGATAATAATATGAAGCATAAAGCACCATGTTCAAGTAGAGGGTACACCGGGTTGCGGGAGAGTGGACCGCTGTAGATAGAGGGGGGAAGGTGATGGAGATGTTGGTGAAGATGGCGGAGGTGTTGGTGAAGATCGCGGTGATGATGATGATGGCCACGGCGGTGTTTCGGCGCCACCGGAGGAGAGGGGGAGAGGGGCCCCCTTCTTCCTCTTCTTCCTTGACCTCCTCCCTAGATGGGAGAAGGATTTCCCCTCTGGTCCTTGGCCTCCATGGCATGGGAGGGGCGAGAGCCCCTCCGAGATTGGATCTATCTCTCTGTTTCTCTCTGGTTCTGCGTTCTGTTCTGGCTCTGTTTCACCGTTTCGTATATATATGGAGATCCGTAACTCCGATTGGCCTGAAACCTTCGCCGTGATTTTCCCCCCCAAATATTAGCTTTGTTGTGGCAAAAGAAGAGCGTCAACCGCCTTACGATGGGCTCACGAGGGTAGGGGCGCGCCCTAGGGGGGGTGCACCCCCCTGCCTCGTGACCACCTCGGGCATTGGTTCGCGTTGATTTTTCTTCCGAATTTTCCATATTTGCCAAAAATAAGCTTCGTCCGTTTTTATCCTGTTTGGACTCCGTTTGATATGGATATTCTGCGAAACCAAAAACATGCAACAGACAGGAACTGGCACTAGGCACTGGATCAATATGTTAGTCCCAAAAATAATATAAAAAGTTGCCAAAAAGTATATGAAAGTTGAATAATATTGGCATGGAACAATCAAAAATTATAGATATGATGGAGACGTATCAGCATCCCCAAGCTTAATTCCTGCTCGTCCTCGAGTAGGTAAATGATAAAAAATATAATTTTTGATGTGGAATGCTACCTAGCATAATCTTGATCATATGTCTAATCATGGCATGAATATTAAGACACGAGTGATTCAAAGCAATAGTCTATCATTTGACATAAAGACAATAATATTTCAAGCATACCAACGAAGCAATTATGTCTTATTGAAATAACATAGCCGAAGAAAGCTCATCCCTACAAAATCATATAGTCTGGCTATGCTCCATCTTCACCACACAAAGCATTCACATCATGCACAACCCCGATGACAAGCCAAGCAATTGTTTCATACTTTGACGTTTCTCAAACCTTTTCAACTTTCACGCAATACATGAGCATGAGCCATGGACATAGCACTATAGGTGGAATAGAATATGATGGTGGGGGTTATGTGGAGAAGACAAAAAAGGAGAAAGTCTCACATCAACTAGGCGTATCAGCGGGCTATGGAGATGCCCATTAATAGATATCAATGTGCGGAGTAGGGATTGCCATGCAACAGATGCACTAGAGCTATAAGTATATGATAGCTCAAACTGAAACTAAGTGGGTGTGCATCCAACTTGCTTGGTCATGAAGACCTAGGGCATTTGAGGAAGCCCATCGTTGGAATATACAAGCCAAGTTCTATAATGAAAATTCCCACTAGTATATGAAAGTGATAACTCAAGAGACTCTCTATATGAAGAACATGGTGCTACTTTGAAGCACAAGTGTGGTAAAAGGATAGTAACATTGCCCCTTCTCTCTCTTTCTCTCTTTTTTTGTTTTTTTGGGCCTTCTCTTTTTATTTTTTATTTTTTTGGCCTTTCTCTTTTTTATATATATTATATATATATATTTTTCGTCTGGAGTCTCATCCCGACTTGTGGGGGAATCATAGTCTCCATCATCCTTTCCTCACTGGGGCAACGCTCTAATAATGATGATCGTCACACTTTTATTTACTTACAACTCGATATTACAACTCGATATCTAGAACAAAGATATGACTCTATATGAATGCCTCTGGCGGTGTACCGGGATGTGCAATGATCTAGCGTAGCAATGACATCAAATAACATCATGCTAGCTATCTTACGATTATGCAGAGCAATATGACAATGATTATGATGATGATGAAAGTTGCATGGCAATATATCTCGGAATGGCTATGGAAATGCCATGATAGGTAGGTATGGTGGCTGTTTTGAGGAAGGTATATGGTGGGTTTATGGTACCGGCGAAAGTTGCGCAGTACTAGAGAGGCTAGCAACGGTGGAAGGGTGAGAGTGCGTATAATCCATGGACTCAACATTAGTCATAAAGAACTCACATACTTATTGCAAAAATCCATTAGTCATCGAAACAAAGTACTACGCACATGCTCCTAGGGGGATATATTGGTAGGAAAAGACCATCGCTCGTCCCCGACCGCCACTCATAAGGAAGACAATCAATAAACACCTCATGCTCCAACTTTGTTACATAACGGTTCACCATATGTGCATGCTACGGGACTTGCAAACCTCAACACAAGTATTTCTCAATTTCACAATTACTCGACTAGCATGACTCTAATATCACCACCTTTATATCGCAAAACTATTTCAAGGAATCAAACACATCATATTCAGTGATCTACAAGTTTTATGTAGGATTTTATGACTAACCATGTGAATGACCAATTCCTGTCATCTCTCTAAATAGATATAAGTGAAGCAAGAGAGTTTAATTCTTTCTACAAAAGATATGCCTGTGCTCTAACAAATATAAGTGAAGAAAAAGAGCATTCTATAAAATGGCGGTTGTCTAAGTGAAGAGAAACAGGAAATCCAAACTTCAAATGATATAAGTGAAGCACATGAAGCATTCTATAAAGCCATACTCAAAAGATATAAGTGAAGTGCAAAGAGCATTCTATAAATCAACCAAGGACTATCTCATACCAGCATGGTGCGTAAAAAGAAAAATAAAAACCTAAATGCAAAAGAAGCTCCAAGACTTGCACATATCGCATGAACGAAACGAATCCGAAAACATACCGATATTTGTTGAAGAAAGAGGGGATGCCTCCCCAGCATCCCCAAGCTTAGACGCTTGAGTCTCCTTGAATATTTACCTGGGGTGCCTCGGGCATCCCCAAGCTTGAGCTCTTGCCTCTCTTCCTTCTTCTCACATCGAGACCTTCTCAATCATCGAACACTTCATCCACACAAAACTTCAACAGAAAACTCGGTAAGATCCGTTAGTATAATAAAGCAAATCACTACTCTAAGTACTGTTGAAAACCAATTCATATTTTATTTTTGCATTTTTTCTAGTGTAATATAACTTTTTCGTGGCTTAATCCACTAATATAAACTGATAGTTTCATCAAAACAAGCAAACTATGCATCAAAAACAGAATCTGTCTAAAACAGAACAGTCTGTAATAATCTGAACATTCACCATACTTCTAATGCTTCAAAAATTCTACCAAAATTAGGAAAATAAACAATTTGTGTAGGAAGACAGTGCAAAAAGAATCAGAACCATTTGACGTTCCAGTAAAAAATTAAAATTCATGCACTACAGCCAAAGTTTCTGTCCTGCACCATACAAACCATCAAGCAAATGTAAACATCCTAAAGGCTAACCTTGGCACATTATTTTTATAATACAATGGAATTGTACAAGGGGATAATTATTTTTGTTGAAAATTTTCTGTAATCAATATTCACAAAGTTGCCATGAGCATGAACAAAGTTCAAGGAGCTCTCCCACTTCAACAGTGCTTGTCTTTTTCACTTTCACTTTCCTTTTTGAAAAGTTTTGGGTTCCCCTCTTTATTTTTGTTGTTTTTAAACTATATGAAACCACTCAACAGAAATAAATGACTCTCTAAAACTTCCAGGTTGTCTCGCTGGCAGAGCTTTCTTTAAAGCCATTAAGCTAGGCATATAGTGCTCAAGTAGTGAATCCACCTGGATCCCAAGGTATATCAAAGCCAATTTTAATTAACAATGATTTGTAATTTAGTAGTGAGCACAAAGAAACATATATCAAGCAATGACGAAGTCTAACTCTCTTCCTATGCATCGGCATGTCATAAAAGAACAATTCATGCACACCTAGTAAAGGCCAATGCATAGTATAAATAGTTTCTTGCAATTTTATCATGTTGGAAACATAGAGAGGTGGAGATATAGTTCCTCTCTCATAATAATTGCAAGTAGGAGCAGCAAGCACATGCATATTATATTTATCAAAATCATCATGTGCAACGGTAAAAGGCAACCCATCAATGTAATCCTTAATAAGTGCAAACTTCTCCGATATAGTGTAGTTTGGAGAATTCAAAAAGATAATAGGACTATCATGCGTGGGTGCAATAGCAACAATTTCATGTTTAACCTAAGGAACTATAGCAAGTTCATCTCCATAAGCATCATTCATATTGGCATTTTGGCCACAAGCATAGCAAGCATCATCAAAAAGGGATATTTCAAGAGAATCAATGGGATCATAACAGTCATCATAGCAATCATCCTTCGGTATGTACGAAGGGGAATTAAACAATGTATGAGTTGAAGAGTTACTCTCATTAGAAGGTGGGCACGGGTGATCAATCCGCTCTTCCTCCTTTTGTTCTTCGCTCTCCTCCTCATCTTTTTCATCCAATGAGCTCACAGTGTCATTAATTTATTCTTCCATAGACTCCTGCGAAATATTAGCCTCTTCTTGGACAGCGGAGTATTCCTCAATATATTGTTTAACATAGGTATTAGAAGCATAATTATCATAGCAATATTTAAGTATAGCAAAATTTTCAGATTTGTGAAAAGTAGCATCATACTTTTCAATCGAAGAAGCAATTTCATAAGCACCCTCAAAAGAAACAAATTCTTCAATTTGTTAAACATCATAGTAACTATAAACACCTTTAGCATAATAAGATAAGATTCCATTATCAATAAACTCACATTGGTAGGGAAGGTGTTTCTTAGGGTTTTCAGAACAACAAGTAAAATCATATAATTCACATAAATTCCAAGCATAGCATTGCAAATGTTGAATTTGAATCCATAATAATTTCCCTTTTTCAGATATACGGTGTCACACATAACAAGCAAGCTCATCTAAGGATTTTCCCTCAACTAAGCTAGTTGGGGTTTCAGCATGAGCACATAGGGATCGAAGATGATCCAAGTAATAAGCTTCAGAAGTGTGATAGATTTTGATAGGTTCTTCAACCATTGGTTCAGTAGGTACAACTAATTTTTTTGGTATTTTGCATTTCCTACCCATAACTAAAGATAGAAAACAACTAAGAACAAAAAATAAAAATTACTTAGTGATAGAGCAAACAAGCACACACGAGAATATTCACCCCACGCTATTGCTCCCCAGCAACGGCGCCAGAAAAAGGTCTTGATAACCCACAAGTATAGGGGATCGCAACAGTTTTCGATAAGTAAGAGTGTCGAACCCAACGAGGAGCTAAAGGTAGAACAAATATTTTTTCGACTATAAAGGTAGAACAAATATTCCCTCAAGTTCTATCGACCACCGATACAACTCTACGTACGCTTGACGTTCGCTTTACCTAGAACAAGTATGAAACTAGAAGTACTTTGTAGGTGTTTTCGGAAAGGCTTGCAAGAAAGTAAAGAGCACAAAAAAAAACTAGGGGCTGTTAAGTTAAAGAAGCAACTAAAGTAAATATAGCGAGTGTGGAAAAGTGGTGGTAGGAGTTGTGAAATTGTCCCTAAGCAATTGACTACTTTACTAGACCCATAGCAAGTATTATGTGGGAGAGGCCACTGCTAGCATGTCATCCCTTAGTTGGAATTCCATGCACTTATGATTGGAACTATTAGCAAGCATCCGCAACTACTAATGTTCATTAAGGTAAAACCCAACCATGGCATTAAGATATATTGGTCCCCCTTCAATCCCGTATGCATCAATTTCTATGCTAGGTTGAAGCTTCTGTCACTCTTGCCCTCCAATACATAGTCCTATCAACATATAACTAACCCTATGGTGTGATCCACGCGCGCGCTCATATGATGGGCACCAAAGGACAGCAACATAACCACAAGCAAATTAAATCAATCATAGCAATTCATCAACCACCGATAGGACAACGAAAATCTACTCAGACATCATAGGATGGCAACACATCATTGGATAATAATATGAAGCATAAAGCACCATGTTCAAGTAGAGGGTACAACGGGTTGCGAGAGAGTGGACCGCTATAGATAGAGGGGGGGGAAGGTGATGGAGATGTTGGTGAAGATGGCGGAGGTGTTGGTGAAGATCGCGGTGATGATGATGATGGCCACGGCGACGTTTCGGTGCCACCGGAGGAGAGGGGGAGAGGGCCCCCTTCTTCCTCTTCTTCCTTGACCTCCTCCCTAGATGGGAGAAGGGTTTCCCCTCTGGTCCTTGGCCTCCATGGCATGGGAGGGGCAAGAGCCCCTCCGAGATTGGATCTATCTCTCTGTTTCTCTCTGGTTTTGTGTTCTGTTCTGGCTCTGTTTCACCGTTTCGTATATATATGGAGATCCGTAACTCCGATTGGCCTGAAACCTTCGCCGTGATTTTTTTCCGAATATTAGCTTTGTTGCGGCAAAAGAAGAGTGTCAACCGCCTTACGGTGGGCTCACGAGGGTAGGGGCGCGCCCTAGGAGGGGCACCCCCCTGCCTCGTGACCACCTCGGGCACTGGTTCGCGTTGATTTTCCTTCCGAATTTTCCATATTTTCCTAAAATAAGCTCCGTCCGTTTTTATCCCGTTTGGACTCCGTTTGATATGTATATTCTGCGAAACCAAAAACATGCAACAGACAGGAACTGGCACTGGGCACTGGATCAATATGTTAGTCCCAAAAATAGTATAAAAAGTTGCCAAAAAGTATATGAAAGTTGAATAATATTGGCATGGAACAATCAAAAATTATAGATACGACGGAGACGTATCAGCCGTATGATGGACCACAATCAAGTTATGCTTCCGTCTATGCCCATGGTATTTTGAGTGCGTAATTATGTACGTGCGGTATGTATGCCTCCATTTGGTCGGGACTGAGCCGGAGGCCGAATTGCTAGTCGAGCTCCTGACGGGCTGGACTGTTCTGTTGCAGAGTAGTCCGGACTCGTTTGACTGTGTCCGGGAGCTTGGCCGCCGAATTAAGGTTCTGCTTGGTAAGGCCGCTCTGTACTTCTGTTGCAAGGGCCATGGTGTGCTCCTCAGTGCGGAGGGAGAGCTCCGTGTTTCCATTGACTGTTATGACACCGCGTGGTCCGGGCATCTTAAGTTTGAGATAAGCATAGTGTGGTACCGCATTGAATCGAGCGAATGCAGTTCATCCAAGCAGTGCATGGTAGCCACTGCGGAAGGGGACGATGTCGAAGATCAATTCTTCGCTTAGGAAGTTGTTTGGGGATCCGAAGACAACTTCCAATGTGATTGAACCCGTGCAGCGGGCCTCTACACCTGGTGTCACTCCTTTAAAGGTAGTTTTTGTGGGCTTGATACTTGATGGATCGATGCCCATTTTGCAGACTGTATCCTGATAGAGCAGGTTGAGGCTGCTGCCACCGTCCATGAGGACTCACATGAGGTGGAATCCATCAATGATTGGGTCGAGGACCAATACGGTCGAACCGCCATGATGTTTGCTGGTCGGATGATCCCTGCGATCAAAGGTGATCGGACAGGACGACCATGGATTGAATTTTGGGGCGACTGGCTCTATCGCATAGATGTCCCTGAGCACTCATTTGCACCCCCTTTTGGGTATATGGGTAGCATATATCATTCTCACCGTTTTAACCTCGGGGGAAACTTCTTCTGTCCCCCTGTGTTCGGCGGACGGGGCTCCTCGTCGTCATTCTCACTTTGAGACCCCTTCTCCTTGTCTTTGACATTTAACTTGCCGGCCTGTTTAAAGACCCGACAACTCTGGTGGGTATGATTGCCTGGTTTATCAGGGGTGTCGTGGATCTGACATGGACGATCGAGTATGCGGTCCAAGCTAGAAGAGCCCGGGTTGTTCCTTTTATATGGCTTCTTCCCCTGACCGGACTTGGAGCCACTGAATCCGGCGATGACCATTGTGTCATCAGTATTGTCACCATTGTTTTGACGCTTATGCATGTTGCGTCGGGGCTTGCTATTGCTATTCTTGGCTTCAGAGGTGCCAGGTTCACTTGCATTATGATTGCTACGGGGTAGACAACTATCTTCGCCCACAAAAAAGCGGGTCATAAGTGTCGTGAGGGCCGCCATGGACTTCAGCTTTTCTTGGCCTAGGTGTCGGGCGAGCCATTCGTCGCGGATGCTGTGCTTAAAGGCCGCTAGGGCTTCGGCATCCGGGCAGTCAATGATCTGGTTCTTTTTAGTTAAGAACCTTGTCCAGAATTTCCTGGCCGACTCTCCGGGCTGTTGAACTATGTGACTTAAGTCGTCAGCATCCGGGGGTCGGACGTATGTGCCTTGGAAGTTGTCGCGGAAGGCGTCTTCCAAGTCCTCCCAACTGCCAATGGAGTTTTCGGGCAGGCTGTTCAACCAATGCTGAGCTGGTCCCTTGAGTTTTAGCGGGAGGTATTTGATGGCATGAAGATCATCACTGCAGGCCATATGAATATGGAGAAGAAAGTCCTCAATCCATACTGCAGGATCTGTTGTTCCATCATATGATTCTATATTTACGGGTTTAAACCCTTCTGGGAATTCATGCTCCATTACTTCATTAGTGAAGCAGAGGGGGTGTGCGGCGCCTCTATATCCGGCCAGGTCGCGACGTAGTTCGGATGGAGTCCGTCTGCGGCTTTCGGCCCGGGCGTGATTATGCTTGTCATGTTTGGCTTGATAGACATCGTCGCGCGTCGGGGCACGCCCCCGCGATCCATAGATCGACCTGGCTGGACCTGCTCTATTCTTCAGGTCCTGCCGCAGGTCATATGTGTATCCCCGAGCCGTTGTGTCTCTACCTTTATGGTGAGATAGTATGGGCCGGTGATCGGCTTGAGTTGCTGTTTTGTCCCGGCCACATGGTGGTCGGTCAGCCGCATTATGTATTGCTAGTACGGGCTCAAGTGCCTCGTCATCGAATTGAGGTAGCAGTTTACGCTTTGGGTAACTTCTGGTTGGGTGCATGAGGCCATATTCCTCGGCTGCCAGGACATTAGTCCATCTATCGTTGAGTAGATCTTGATCAGCTTGAACTTGCTGCTGTTTTTTTCCAGACTCATTGCAGTGGCTATTAGCCGTTGCTTAAAGCGCTCCTGCTCGAGAGGTTCCTCAGGCACGATAAAATCTTCGTCACCGAGGCTCACCTCATCCTCGAAGAGTGGAAGGTAATTACTGTCCTCTAATTCTTCCTTTGCGGCCTGTTCGTCAGGGCTAACTTTCCCATCCTCCTGATTGTCTTGTTCACAGTTTTGCTCGACGGGGTTTTCTTGGTCTTCGGCATTGTCCGGAGTATTGTTGTCTCTCGTGCCGGTATTGCTATCTTTGTTGCAGTGTGATTTAGAGCGGCGTCATCGGCGTTTTGGTTGTATCTCAGGAGGTTTATCCTCTACTGGATTTTTCTCATTATCGCCGTCACCCTCCTTGGGTGTATCCACCATGTACACGTCATACGAAGAGGTGGCCGTCCAGCGTTCGGTAAATGGCGGGTTTTGGGCCTGCTCTTTGATAACCCACAAGTATAGGGGATCAATTGTAGCCTCTTTCGATATGTAAGAGTGTCGAACCCACCAAGGAGCTAAAGGTAGAACAAATATTCCCTCAAGTTCTATCGACCATTGATACAACTCTACGCACGCTTGACGTTCACTTCACCTAGAACAAGTATAAAACTTGAAGTACTTTGTAGGTGTAACGGGATAGGTTTGCAAGAACATAAAGAGTACATAAATAAAAACTAGAGTCTATTTAGGTAAAGTGTAACACCCCAAGACCGGAGCTTCAGATGCCTTCCCGGGTTTCCGGGTTTAGTCGTGTGATTTGTTTGGTTCATTGCTTTTCATCTTTGCATCTTGTGCATTGCATCATGTCATCATGCAACCCGTTTTAAAACTCACTAAGTAAATTGCATGGATCTTCGGTCCTTTTAAATCGAGGGAAGACACGTGGTGATTCTCTTCATAACATATCCTCCCAATATTAGGGAGCTATAATAAAATATTCCAATAATTTGGAATTACCTTTAACACACATGCAACATAAATTCCCAATGCCTTTGTTATCTCATCTCTTTTGGTCTCCATTTAAATTGCTTCAAAATTCAAATAGTTTGAGGGTTATTCAAACTTATTTGAATTTGTTTATTCTAAACTTTCTCTGTCCTTTTTTCTTTAATTCTCTGTATTTTTCTGTCTCGAGAAAAATATGTCACGTGTGGGTATTCCACTCCTACCCTTCCATTCTTTTCTTCTAAGTTTTTTTTCCTATTCTATAAAAATTATGAAGGAAAGAGAGTTGGAGAGGGAAGAGAGAGGCCCAGCCTAGCCGGCCACTTAGGCCCATCCAGCCGGCCCACCTATCTGCTCTAACCCTAGCCCAACCCCCACTCTCCCTCGTCTCCTCCTCTAGCGCCGCCAGAAGCCCCACGCCCGATCCCCATCTCCCTGTTTGTTCCCGCATCACTCCCTCGATGTCCCGCCTCCTTCTTCTACCAGCGCCGCCATCTTCCCTCTTTCTCTCGCTCCTCCCTCCTCTCGCTTCCTCCCTCACATCCTCAGCGTGACCAAGGGGAGGATCCCAATCCCCATGGCCATGCACCCTCGCCGCCGCGCGTCCCATGCCTCTGCCGCCGCCCTAGGCTCCTCAGGAAGGCCACCCCACGCGCGAGACGACCGCCTGTGATGGCCCTTCCCTGCGCCTGGTGCTCCCTTCCTCGCCCTCGCTGCCTGCCCATGAGTCACGTGGCCTGATGCCGACGACTAGCGCCACCGTGGCCGTCCGTCTATCCTCCTTCATGCGCCCCTGTGCCCGCGAGCCCTGGGATGTCAGCCTCCTCTCGCGTCCGAGGGGATCCCCGAGCACCTCGCCGCTCTCTGCTGCATGGCATCGCCAAGACCGTTTGCCGCAGCACCCGGAGATGGTCACATCTGCTCTGACCGGTCGTCTTGCGCCTCCACCCGTTTCCCTGTCCCCGGCGCTGCCTGCAGCTGTGCCAAGCCGCCGCTGTTGCCTCTGCTCTGCCCAATGTCCTGCTCGACGGTGCAAAGTTCATCTTCAAACGCCTCTGCACCCTGCTTCTCAATGGGCTTGTGTTCGTCGTCGCTGTCAGCCGAGGCTCCTTATGCTCTGTTTTGTGTTGGACGTCAAGGCCACCAAGCTCGACTACGGGGATTTGCCAAGTACCATTCGGATGCACCAAGTTCGACTACATGGACTGCCAAGTTCCTCCACCGATGACTCGAATGGCTACAAAACGTGAACCACTACCGTCGACCCGCAAAGACCCCATGGACGTTAAGTTCCGTGTCGTTGACCCCGAACCTCTACCAAAACATGTACGACTACCATTTCTCGCGGATTCACCTAAGTACCATGAAATGGACGACCCTACAAGTTACTGTTGCCGTGTAGGACTACCGTCGCCTTGGAGATGTTGGGTTCATCTAGTTCCTCTTCGGAAAAGTACCACTACTTCCCTCGACGACCCGCGAACGACTACTTCCACTACTGTCGTCGCGAGAATGCCTACTTCCCTCTACGAACGGGAACCATCTCCTTTGCACGCTCCGAAGGTATAACCCTAAGACGACGTCCGTGAACGAATGCTTGCGATGTTTGAGATGCTTGTGTTTGCACTGTGTCCAATTTGTCGCTCGTTTCCTTGTCACCAACTCGTGGGACACCCGGAATCTGGGAGCGCCCCACCATCTTTTGCACGCATCCACACACTTCTCCTTTGCATCGGTATCTCAATCGAGTTACCGGAACCGGAACGTTGCCGTGGCACCATTTCCGTTATCGTTGCTGTGGCACCTCCTTTTCTTTCCACCACGATGAAAAATGCTTCATAATGCTCTTGTCAACTTTTAATAAAAATTGCATAAACTTGTTCACGTCATCCGCATCATGATAACAACAATTAAAATGTTTAAATTGTTGTTGCTATAAATTGCTAATGCTTATGGGGATTTACCGGATTCGTTATTTGTTATATCCGGCCCCATTTAAATTGTTTAGATTGTGTAGTTTTGTTTTGTTTCACCTCTTGACATGCTTAACAACATTTAATATTGTTGGGTACATAACCGAGAGAGAACTAAATAATTGATGTGGTGTTCCGTCAATATGCAACCCTTTGCATATTGAGCTCCACTTAATTTGTAGGATTATTTGTGCACTTTGCCATGCCATGCATACTTAAACCGGACATGCATCATACTTGATTGTGCATCATGCCATGATTATGTGATGGTTGTTTACCATGATTGTTTGCTTCTTTCCGGTGTTGCTTCTTCGGGTTGGTTCCGTTAACGTCGCGTTTGTGAGGACCCGTTCGACTACGTCCGTTTGTCTTCTTTCATCGACTCGTTCTTCTTCCTTGCGGGATTTCAGGCAAGATGACCATACCCTTGAAATCACTTCTATCTTTGCTTGCTAGTTGCTCGCTCTTTTGCTAAGCCTATGCTGCGATACCTACCACTTGCTTATCATGCCTCCCATGTTGTTAAACCAAGCCTCTAACCCACCTTGTCCTAGCAAACCGTTGTTTGGCTATGTTACCGCTTTGCTCAGCCCCTCTTATAGCGTTGTTAGTTGCAGGTGAAGATTGAAGTTTGTTCCTTGTTGGAACATGGAGATGTTGTTCCTTGTTGGAACATGTTTACTTGTTGGGATATCACAATATCTCTTATTTAATTAATGCATATATATACTTGGTAAAGGGTGGAAGGCTCGGCCTTATGCCTGGTGTTTTGTTCCACTCTTGCCGCCCTAGTTTCCGTCATATCGGTGTTATGTTCCTGGATTTTGCGTTCCTTACGCGGTTGGGTAATAATGGGAACCCCTTGACAGTTCGCCTTGAATAAAACTCCTCCAGCAAGGCCCAACATTGGTTTTACCATTTGCCACCTAGCCTTTTCTTTCCCTTGAGTCGGCCGGCTCAAGGGTCATCTTATTTTAACCCCCCCGGGCTAGTGCTTCTCTAAGTGTTGGTCCAACTGAGCGATGTCCGAGGCTACCAGGGGCAACTCTGGGCTGGCTTACCCGACGTCTTGCTCATCCGATGTGCCCTGAGAACGAGATATGTGCAGCTCCTATCGGGATTTGTCGGCATATCTGGGTGGCTTTGCTGGTCTTGTTTTACCATTGTCGAAATGTCTTGTAACCGGGACTCCGAGTCTGATCGGGTCTTCCCGCTAGAAGGAATATCCTTCGTTGACCGTGAGAGGTTGTGATGGGCTAAGTTGGGACACCCCTGCAGGGATTTGAACTTTCGAAAGCCGTGCCCGCGGTTATGGGCAGATGGGAATTTGTTAACGTCCGGTTGTAGAAAACCTGAAGTTAACCTTAATTAAAATGCATCAACCGCGTGTGTAACCGTGATGGTCTCTTTCCGGCGCAGTCCGGGAAGTGAACACGGTGTTGGAGTTATGCTTGACGTAGGTTGTTCTAGGATCACTTCTTGATCATAGTTTCTCGACCGTGCTTTGCCTTCTCTTCTCGCTCTCATTTGCGTATGTTAGCCACCATATATGCTAGTCACTTGCTGCAGCTCCACCTCATACCTTTTACCTTACCCATAAGCTTAAATAGTCTTGATCGCGAGGGTGCGAGATTGCTGAGTCCCCGTGGCTCACAGATTACTTCAAAAACCAGTTTGCAGGTGCTGATGAGTCCGTGCAGATGACGCAACCAAGCTCAAGGAGGAGCTCGATGAAGATCTTGTCCTTTGTTGTTGTTTCGTTCTAGTTGATCAGTAGTGGAGCCCAGTTGGGGTCGATCGGGGACCTTGTCGCATTTGGGGTTCTTCTTTTATTTGGGTTCCGTAGTCGGACCTTGATTGTATTTGGATGTTGTAATGCTTTATTCATGTATTGTGTGAAGTGGCGATTGTAAGCCAACTATGTATCTCTTTTCCCTTATGTATTACATGGGTTGTGTGAAGATTACCTCACTTGTGACATTGTTTTCAATGCGGTTATGCCTCTAAGTCGTGCTTCGACACGTGGGAGATATAGCCGCATCAAGGGCGTTATAAGTTGGTATCAGAGCCTTCCCCGACCTTAGGAGCCCCATTGCTTGATCGTTATTAGCGGCCGAGTTGTGTCTAGAAAAATGTTTTGAGTCATTTAGGAATTATATATCGGAGAGTTTAGGAATTCTTTTTACTTCCCAGTCTCCTCATCGCTCTGGTAAGGCATCCTGATGTAGAGTTTTGACTCTTCTCTTCTCAAATTTCACTAAAAAAAATTTAGGATCACGCGAGTATCTTGGAATCGTTCTGATGGTTTTGTGACGAGAACATTGTCTTGGTGCCTCCTGTCAGGGGTTTTGTGGAAGTGTCCCGGGGAGTTGAGCTCTGAGGTGTTGTCGTCATAATTTTATTATTGCAGTTCTGGAATACCTGAGTTTAGTTTCGCCGACATCGAAAATCTCTTTTATGCAGTTGTTGGTGAGATAAGCTCGACGCCACCCAGTACTGGGGCAGGAGTTCGGGAGTATTGCCATAACTCATATAACGGATGCTTTTCGAAGGTTGAGGTAGACGATTTCCGAAGGTTTCTTGGTTATGTGTTGAAGGATGGATACAGCTGGATGTAGGATTTGCTAGTTTTGGGTGAGATATTATGCTTCCCCTGTATCCCCAACACCTGATTGCATAACCGGATAGTTTTGGGAGTTTATAAGTGGGAATTCAAGTAGCTCTTAGGATATCTTTCCGACAGATGTATGATAAGAAATTGGGGTTCGACGTCTAGTGGTCCGCCTATTCATGGTCGGTTTTACAGTGGTCTCTGTAAGTGCATCTAGTGCCACCCCTAGTTGGTTTTGGAGTATTGACGACAAACCTAGTTGAGGGACTAATGTGTTTGTGAGAATTGCAGGATAACACAGGTAGAAGTCCCTCATTGATTCGGTTTTACTACCAGAGATGACCCCTAAAAATTTATGAAGACATTGAAGTCAAAGGTGGTATATGAAGATATTCACATTGAATACTATGACAAGAGAAGACACTATATGAAGCCTATGGAGCTCGAAGACTTAGATCTTTCGTAGTTCTTTTTCTTTTGTGTTGAGTCATAAGAACCACCATACTGTTAAGTGGGGTCCAAGAGAACCAGTCAGAATGACTGAAGTGATGCCTAAACCAAAAACCTATGTCTTCGAGTGAAGACTATGTGAGCGAATCTTGTCCAGAGTCGGACAAGTCAGCTTTGCTTGTAGCCCAAGTAAAGTTGCCGTGTGAGTTTGAAATCTGACCGTTGGAACACGTGTCAGTTTCTTAGTGACCCAGGGTCATTTCGGACAAATCAGGTCGGGTTGCCAAGTGGCTATAAATAGCCCACCCCCTACAACCATAAACGGTTGGCTGCTCAGATTGAAAGTATGGCTTTTGTCGTTTGAGAGCAACCCACCTCGAAGCCTTTGAGAGAGAATTCCTTGCGAGGATAAAGCCCTAACCACCAGAGCCAGAGAGAATTGGGCATCACTTAAGTCTTCTTGTCTGTGTGATCTGAAGACTTATTACACTCGAGGACTGTGCATCCTCCAGCCGGTTAGGCGTCGCGTTCTGAGCATCCAAGAGACATTGTGGATTGCCGGTGAATGAAGTCTGTGAAGGTTTGGGAGTCTACCTGGAAGACTTACCAGAGTGATTGGGCGAGGTCTATGTGACCTTAGCTCAAGGAGAATACTGTGAGGACTGGGTGTCCTGAGCTGTGTGTTCAGGACTGGGTGTCCGGGACTGTGTGTCCTAAGGTTTAAATACCTAGCCTCTCCAACCAGACGTACAGTTGTCACAGCAACTGGAACTGGTCCAACAAATCATTGTCTTCAACGATTCACTGGTTTCATCTTCACTTCCCTTTACTTACTGTTACTCCTTGTGAAGTCATTCTATGTTTGCACTATCATTTGTCTTCACTGAGTGACTGTGTGTTCTGTTTGGCTTCACAATATCTTCCTACCCGATCCTTAGAACCTAGCTGCTATTAGTCTTTGTGCTTTCACTTCATTGAATACTTGACTATGGTTTGCCTAGTGTAGTCTACCTTCCGCTGCATGGTAATAGGTTTAATTTTATCGTTTGTCTTCAAAACTTCTATGTTCTGAAGACTTTCATAAAAATCGCCTATTCACCCCCCTCTAGTCGATATAACGCACTTTCAATTGGTATCAGAGCAAGGTGCTCCCTTGTTCTGTGTGATTCGGTTTAACCACCTGGAGTTTTAGCTATGTCGACTGCAGGGATAATTAAAGTCTCCGCTGCGTGCCCCGTCTTTGATGGAACTGAATATCCCTACTGGAAGAATAAGATGCGCATGCATCTTGAAGCCATTGACGTCGACCTATGGTATGTCGTCAAGAACGGCGTTCACAAGGCTGGAGAAGGTGTCACTGCTGCTGATGTCAAGAAATTCGTTCAACTGGACTCTACTGCCAAGAATATCATCTGTGGTCATCTGACCAAAGGACAGTATGGCCGTGTGAGTGCTTTGAATACATCCAAGCTGGTCTGGGACTGGCTCTCCAAGGTCAATGAAGGCATCTCAACCTAGAGAGATCAGAGAATCAGTGTCCTTCGCAACCTCTTCAACCGCTTCAAGCGAAATGACAATGAGAATGTCCACCACACATTTGACCGACTCACTGACATCACAAATGAGCTTCAAGCCCTCGGCGCCACTGAGATTACCAAACACGAAGTCGTCAAGACGCTGCTGAGATCACTTGATAGTTCGTTTGACATCCTGGCCCTGATGATTCAAGAACGTCCAGATTTCAAGACACTCGATCCGTCTGACATACTTGAGAGGCTCAACACACATGAGTTTAGCTTTCGGAGAAAAGAGATATCTACGGTCCAAACTATGGGCGAACTCGTGCCTTGAAGGCAAAAGCTGTCTCCTCATTTGAAGAAGAATCTGACAACAGTTCTGATGATCCTGAAGACATTGGAAGGGAACTTGCTATGCTTGTCAAGAAGTTCCAAAAATTCATCAAGAAGAAAGGTTTCAGAAAGTCTTCCCGATCAAGTTCAAGGAATGATGAAGCTCCTGCTCATGACTACAAGAAGAAAACATGTCACAAGTGCAAGAAACTTGGCCACTTCATCTCTGAGTGTCCACAGTGGGACAATGAGAACAAAAAGAAGAAGAAGAGCAAGGAATATGACTCTGACGACAAGAAGAAGCAGAAGAAATACTCAAAGTCTTCTTCCAAGTCTTCCTCAAAGTCTTCATCACACAAGAAGAGCCCATCTGGCAAGGCACGTGCGTTTGTTGGCAAGGAAATGGATTCAGAGGAGGAGTCTGCTTCTGAGGAGGCGGAGGTGGAGTCTGAGGAGGAATCCGACTCAGGCGTCACAAGTCTGGCTACAGCATACGTTTCCATGTCCATCTTCAACACTGAAGACAATGACTTCATCACCGACACCAATGCAAATGACAAGGACTACTCCGCTTCTACCTACTGCTTCATGGCACGCGGTGCCAAGGTAAACACACGCACCACTCACTATCAAACATCTAGTGACGATGACTCTAATTGTGGTTCAAAACCTAGCTACAAAACACTTGCTAAAATTGCAACTAAACAACATAAAGCTATGGAACATATTCAAAAACTGTTAGACAGAAGCGATGATCTGTTAGGTGCTGACATGACTCGATCTGAATCCTTAATTGAAGACATAAAAAATCTTCACGTTAAGTATCAGGAACTTGAAAGTCGTCATGAAACTCTCTCAACAACTCATGAAAAGCTTTCCTATGATTATCTTCAAAGGAAGCAAGATCTTGAGAAATTGAGAGCGGTTCATGAAGATCTTCAAAGGAAAACGAATCACTTCGCGCCAAACAGATCAGTCCCGCTCAGGAAGGATTTGAACTACCATGTCTTAAATGCATTGAGCGTGATAATGCTACTTCTGTTGCTGAATGTTCTACTGCTACTGCTGTTGCAATATCTTCAACTGTTGATGTGGTAACTAACCCCTCTGCTTAGGATACCACCGCTATTGCTGATGAGAATGCTAGGTTGAAGACATTGCTTGAAACAGGGATGTACAAAAGTATTAAAGGGCATCAGACGCTATGTGATGTCCTGAAAAAGCAGATTCTGAATCAAAACCCTAGGAAAGAGGGTGTAGGGTTCGTGAGGAAAATGAATGCAGATGGCTCTTACTGGAAACCTGAGCAGTACCCCAAAACCATGTGGGTTGCTGCAAAGGAACCTTCAGCAGATCCATCCAATCTATCTGGCTTCACTTGTGCTAACCCCATTATCATTGATGAATCCTTTGATGCAAACTATATACTGTTTAAGAATCAAAATGGTGAAGTATTTGCCAGGTACATTGGTACTAACTGCAGGAATAGACCGCCTATGAAGAAGATCTGGATTCCGAAAAGGTGTCTGGAGAGTCTTCCTGTGAATGTCATCATGACACCTCACGTGAAGAAGACAAACCTCAGACCAAAGGCTTCATACGGTCCAAAGGCTTCATACAGACAGATAACTCACCCGAGTCGCACTAACGCAAATGTTTTGCAGGGAAACCATACTCAGGCATATGAATATGAGAGTGGTTCATCAAACCGCCATGTTCATAAGACCAAGAACTATTCTGCTCATTCTTATGAGTACTATTGTCCGCCTGCAAGACTGTTTGCTAAGGCTTCAAAGCCAAAATTCTCAGATGCTGCACTTAGACTTATTGCTTCTAAGCCGCCCTTGATGTGGGTGGCTAAGAAAGCTTAACTCTCTTTTGCAGGGAAAGGTCTCCAGCAGAAAACCAAAATTGTCTGACGCTATTGCTGGGGACCTTAAACATCTTGTAGGGCGCAAGATCAAATGCCCAAATGGTCTTACTATGTACTTCGTACCTGAATCGCTTGCTACTCTCCCTATTAGTCCTAACCTGGATCTAAGCTTTCATAACCCACTGGTTCGTCAAATGTTTTTGCTTCACAATGCTCTTGGTGAAGCCTATCCCCCTAACTGCACTGTAGGGTATGACATCAGCGTCTTCAGAATGGATTATTGACAGTGGGTGTACAAATCACATGACTGGCAAAAGAAGTCTTCTTATGGACTCAACCTTACGTCCATCCGACAAGAGCCACATCACATTTGCTGACATTGGTAAAAGTAAGGTATTGGGTCTAGGTAGAGTTGCAATCTCAAGGGATCAACACATGGATAAAGTCATGCTTGTTGAATCCCTTGGCTTCAACTTAATGTCTGTCTCAATGCTTTGCGATTTGAACATGATCGTAATGTTTGGAAAATATCGTTGCCTTGTGCTAATGGAATCTGACAAGTCTCTAGTGTTTGAAGGGTATTGAAAAGATGATTTGTACGTGGTAGATTTCTCAGCAGGGCCACAGCTTGCAGTATGTCTTCTAGCAAAGGCTTCAGAATGCTGGCTCTGGCATCGGAGGCTTGGACATGCTGGCATGAGGAACCTCCACACCCTTGCGAAGAAGAAGCATGTCATAGGCATCGAGGGCGTCAAGTTCAAGAAAGACCACTTATGCGGTGCCTGTGAAGCAGGGAAGATGACGAGGGCCAAACATCCCTCGAAGACAATCATGACCACTACTCGACCCTTCGAACTGCTTCACATGGATCTTTTCGGTCCCACTCATTACTCAACTCTAACTACTACTGCTTCCCTCTATGGCTTCGTTATTGTTGATGATTATTCTAGATATACTTGGGTGCACATAATCCTTTACAAGACTGAAGTGCAGGATGTTTTCAGACGCTTCGCCAATCGAGCTATGAACAATTTTGGCGCCAAGATAAAGCACATCAGAAGTGACAATGGCACTGAATTCAAGAACACTGGCCTTGATACATATCTTGATACCTTGGGCATCACACATGAATTCTCAGCCCCGTACACGCCACAGCAGAATGGCGTCGTCGAACGCAAGAACAGAACACTAATTGAGATGGCCAGAACGATGCTAGATGAATACAAGACCCCAAGAAAATTCTGGCCCGAAGCCATTGATACTGCATGCCATACAATCAATCGTGTTTATCTTCACAAGCTACTGAACAAGACATCTTATGAGCTCCTTACTGGCAAGAAGCCAAATGTCAGTTACTTCAGAGTATTTGGCGCAAGGTGCTGGATCAAGGACCCACATCACACCTCAAAATTTGCACCAAAAGCACATGAGGGTTTTATTCTTGGATATGGAAAGGATTCACACTCCTACAGAGTCTTCAATCTCTTTCATTACAAAGTGGTTGAAACAGTGGATGTGCGGTTCGATGAGACCAACGGTTCACAAAGAGAGCAGCTGCCAAATGTGCTAGATGAAGTTCCATCCGGTGAATCAATCAAGCTAATGGGAACTGGAGAAATTATACCTTCTAAAGCTCATCCCGAAGAAGAACTTATCATTTCAGCACCTGATCAACATGAAGACAATGCTCAGCCTGAAGACATTCCTTCCAACAACGAGAATGAACAGCAAGAGCAAAGTCTTCGCCCTGTACATCCTCGCGTTGCCAATGAAGTGCAGATTGAAAGAATAATTGATAGCATCAATGCACCTGGTCCACTCACTCGTTCAAGGGCAACTCAGCTAGCAAATTTCTGTGGGCACTTCGCATTCGTTTCAATAACAGAACCCAAGAAAGTTGAAGAAGCCTTCATGGAACCTGAATGGATTCAAGCTATGCAAGAAGAGCTTCAACAGTTTGAGCTGAATAATGTATGGGAACTGGTTAAGTGTCCTGATCCACGGAAGCACAATATAATAGGCACCAAATGGATATACCACAACAAGCAAGATGAGCATGGTCAAGTTGTCAGAAACAAAGCTCGTCTCGTTGCTCAAGGATATACTCAAGTGGAAGGCATTGACTTCGATGAAATATTTGCTCCTGTGGCTAGACTTGAAGCCATACGCATACTGCTGGCCTATGCAAATCATCATAACATACTTCTATATCAAATGGATGTGAAGAGTGCCTTTCTCAATGGCAAGATTGAAGAAGAAGTGTATGTTGCACAACCGCCCGGCTTTGAAAATCCAAAACATCCTGAAATGGTATACAAGCTCAACAAGGCACTGTATGGCCTCAAACAAGCCCCTCGGGCCTGGTATGACACACTCAAATACTTCCTGAAGAGCAAAGGCTTCATACCTGGTTCCCTAGATCCCACTCTTTTCACGAAGACATATGATGGTGAACTGTTTGTGTGCCAAATATATGTGGATGACATTATCTTCGGCTGCACCAATCAGAAGTACAGTGAAGAGTTTGGATATATGATGCAAGAGCAATATCAGATGTCCATGATGGGGGAGCTGAAGTTCTTCCTCGGTCTTCAAATACGACAACAACGCAATGGCATCTTCATATCTCAAGAGAAGTATCTCAAAGATTGCCTGAAGAAGTTCGATATGCAAGACTGCAAAGGCTTCACAACACCAATGCCAGCCAAACATCATCTGGGTCCTGACGACAATGGTAAAGAGTTCGATCAAAAGGTATATCACTCCATGATTGGTTCTTTACTTTATCTATGTGCATCTAGGCTAGATATTATGCTTAGTGTTTGCATGTGTGCTCGATTTCAAGCGGCACCAAAGGAGTCGCATCACTTAGCTGTGAAGCGAATTCTTCGATATTTGGCTCACACCCCAACTCTAGGATTATGGTATCCAAAGGGCTCAGAGTTTGATCTGGTTGGATTCTCGGAAGCTGATTATGCTGGTGACAAAGTTGATCGCAAGTCTACATCAGGCACATGTCACTTTCTGGGATGATCACTTGTATGTTGGTCTTCAAAGAAGCAGAACTGTGTATCTCTCTCCACTGCTAAATCTGAATACATTGCTGCTGGATCTTGTTGCGCTCAGCTTCTGTGGATGAATCAAACACTCAAGGACTATGGCATTCATCTGAAGCAAATGCCACTTTACTGCGACAACGAAAGCGCAATCAAGATTGCCAACAACCCAGTTCAGCACTCGAAGACAAAGCACATTGAAATTCGTCATCACTTTCTCAGAGATCATGTTGTGAAGACATTGATATCATACACGTCAACACTGAAGAGCAATTGGCAGATATCTTCACCAAGCCCTTGGATGAGAAGAGGTTTTGCAAGTTACGGTGTGAGCTAAATATCCTGGAATCCTCAAATGTCCTGTGATCAGGCACACATCCTAACCCTTATGCATATTGATGACTTAGATGTGCAACACACGAAGTAAAGTATATCTTCAATCAATGAAGACATACATTCTAAGTGTGAATACATTAATATGGAATTTGACTTCGGAGCGCCACGATAATTATGCGCCGTGTCTGGGTCTAATACTTCCTATACGGTGGGTAACGCCACCACCAAACGTTCTATTTTGAAGTGTTTCACTCATGGCGTTACCTTGCAATGTCTTCACATTTTGTTTGGCTTCGATCTCAACATATATTCATGATTATCTTCACTATGTTGATTATAGATATATATATATATATATATATATACTAGTGTTCTGTCCTCTACAGCATTCACTTATAGCTATGTCTTCGTGTTGAATCTTTTGAACTAAGTGAATGTGATCGGACCCTAACCTCTCTATGCTTTCTATCTCAAACTCTATCTCCCCAAGTCATATGCATTCTATTGAAACTGTCGAATGTCTTCTCTGCATCCTTGTCAGCAGAAGATACAGAGACAACCATTAAGTCCGTTTTCAATGCTCATTCCTCCACATGAAATTCGGAGAAGTAGGAACGACCACCCGACAATCCAGGCGTGCGTGGGACGTGGAACAAACCCCAAAATTCCGCATAATGGCCACGTGTTCCTCAGATGCGAATCGCCAGGGGCACCTGTGTAATAGCACAGTGCCGCCCCTGTACCTATAAATACACACTCACAGCAGTTATTATCTCTTCTTCCACCCTCGCACGAACCCTAGCGCCACCGCTAGCCCTCGACGACGCCGGCGACGAAGCGCTTCGCTGCCGCAACCTCTCCGACGCCGTCTTCACGCCGACCGCGGACATCGTCCTCTCCGCCGTCGCCGTAGGTGTCCTCCGTCGCCAAGTTAGGGCACGGAAGATCGAACTGCTCGGCCTCATCTTACACTCCGTCTAGCAGTTCTTAGTGTGGTAAATAAAACTTCCTCTTTTTACAGCACCATTGATCCTATGGATTTGTCACTTTCTACCACAAGCAGTTTCTGTTCACACAAGCTAGATATCTCTCATACTGCATCTCATAACATGCCTAGTATATTCACTTGTGCTTCACAAAGTAGTTAGATTCCTCACTTGTACTGATCTATGGATTCATACAAATCTGGAACCAACTTCTTATCTATGAGTGAATGTCTTCGCACGATGAGCTCAATGTCTTCTAAACTGATTTATCTTCAAAATCTTCTGAGAATGCATATGACCTCTTCCCCTTCCCTCGCACCTTAATGCTGTCACAGGTACATGTCCGTGGGAGAATCCTTTGGTTCTCATAGTCTACATTCATTTGCAGAATTCTTACAGCATCACATAAATTCAAGCCAGTTCCTGTTGGTCCAGCAAACGAAAACCTTTGAAGCCTTTGAACGTCTTGAAGCCTTTCAGGTTAAAGTTTATGGCTTCAGAGAAAGTAGCAAGGAAGGGTGGCAGAAAGCATCGTGGTGAGACCTCCAGAGATCTGCCAGATGAACTCTCAGAAATGTACAAGACAGATCCTGAAGAGGATTACAGTCAGCGCAAGACCCGAATCCAATGGATTCGAAGATATTGGGCAGAACAATGGTTCAAATACAGATTTGTGACCCAGGAGTATGCTGAGAAAAACGCCATCAAGAGACCGTGGGGAGACATCATATTCAAGAATCTTCTACCCAGGTCCAGAGATGAAGCCATTGCTCAAGGCTTCTATCCATGCATGGTCCGTGGACCACAGCCTGCTGATGCACACTCGTCGTCACTGCTATGGTGTCGTGACGACAATCTGTTCAAGCGCAACTTCCAGTTTGCTCAGAACTCAGCGAAGCAGAACAAGAAGACTTTTGGGTTAGACTTCAACCCTGGTCCCTCATCTCCAAGCGCAGATGGCACACGACATGCAGAACCCAATGTCATCGGTCCTTTCGCCAACCTTGAAGGCCTCATCACCTACATCTTGGTTCAAGGGACTGCAGTGAATGAGCCTGCAGCTGACACTGAGTCTGATGACGCGCCTGCAGTGCGGAAGCCAAAGCAGTTGAAGAAGCCAAAAGCTTGAAAGCCGGCTCCTTCACCAAAAATCTCAAGGGCGAAGCCATTGACAACTGCACCTCCTGAAGACAGTGTGCAGTCTGAAGACTTATCACGCGTCTCCAAGCCCCAGAAGGCCAAGATGCCTCTGTCTCACACTGGCCAAGAGCTAACAGGTGCTGCCATTCTGTGCAATGACGACATTGATCTGTCAAGTGATGAAGATCTTGCAGATGACGCTCTTGAGAAACTCATCAAGAGCAAAGAAGAAGCAGAAATCTTCAATGATCTGCCTCTCTTTGATGTCACCATCATCCACAACTTCATTGACGAGTGGTTTGACACGCCAAACATCAACTTTGAAGATCTGTAGCTACCCATTGGCCTCAGTGTCGCCTTCCAAGGCGCCATTGCTTCAGAACTTGCTATTGCCCAGCGCATTGTTGAACTGAAGCAGAAGATTGACTATGAAAAGGCTCAGTTCAAGAAGCATATGGCCAAGCTCAGCGTGCAAGAAGTGAAGAACTTCAAGACAATGATGCATGAGCTCAAGGAAGCCTTTGTGAAGAAGCATGCAGAAGCTCAGGGTTCGCGTGAGCGCATGAAGACTCTGGCTGACAGATGTGTGCAAGCCTATAATGAGGCTGAGAAGCGCAAGGCACTTGGGCGTCCTGGCATCGACCCCGGGATGGCCGCAAAGAAGAAGAAGAAGCCTGCTACGGCTGAACCTGATGCACCAAGGCAAGAAGCAGTTCCGATTGTCTTCCCAACTAGACTGACTGGCTCGAAGCCAAAAAGCCGGTCAACAGCTTCAGAGCTCAAGAAGACAAGGACTGCTGAGGCTGAAGCCAGGAAGAGGAAACACTCTGAAGCCTCTCCTACTGCCCCCTCCAAGAAGAAGAGGAAGACCAAGAAAGCTCGGGCTGCTTCCACAGAGCCCTTAATAGTTGAACCCATTTCTATGGTCTATCCTGAAGCTGAATGACAACTGACAATTCATGAGCCTGCTTCCAAAGAGGCTCATGAAGCTGAAGACATTCCAGCAGCTGATCCCATCACTGCTGAAGACATTGGTCAACATGACAATGTAGAAGATGGTGTAGTCCTTCCTCAGCATGAAAACAGTGAACTCATCAGCATTGGTCGTCCACTGACGCCAATTGCACAGGATGCTTCATGGGCGAATCGCCCACAAGAGGAAGAAGACTATGAGGCCCAGCCCACTCCAACTCCACAGGTGTCGTCTGCGTTCCGCAGGCTTCACAAAGGTCCAAGGCCTCAAGTCTCTGCTGAAGACATTCCGGCTACATCAGCCGCAGAAGAAGGAGTCCCACAAGATCCCACTCCCCTGTCCCACCAAGAAGCAGTTCTCCAGGAGAATGTGCTTGTGACCGACCCTCCAACTAGTCAAGTGGAGGATGAAAATCGTGAGGCTGTCACAACCACCAATGAAGCTAATGTGGAGCCCTCCCTAGCAAAAGCTTCAGAAGACAGCGAAGTCACTGATCCCGCCACTTCTATTCCTAAGTCTGCTGCCAGTCCCCAATTCAACTATCATGTTGAGCACAGGCCTTAGGTCCAGAAGCCAATCCCAAGACTGCCAAGGTTCCAGGTCCTGCATCAGCACCTGGCTCCTTCAACATCAATGGCTTCAGGGCAGACAACACGTTCTTCAATAGCTCCAGGAACCCCTACTCAAGGGAAAGGATATCACCTGATCGGTTCTAGAGCTATCCTCAGCGAAGCTATTACTCTTGCATTCTGTACAACCAAGGTCGCATCTTCCCACACAAGCGCCTTGACGTTGAAGCTATAGCTGGTCTGCCCTGTCTGGAAGAAGCTTTAGATTGCTTCAAGGAAGTTGGACTGCTGCCGTTCATTACTGACGAAGAGCATTGGAATGAAGAGCTGCTACTTCAATTCTATGCCACACTTCACATCAGAGGGTACAGCAGAGATCCGAAGACTTGGGTCCTGGAGTGGATGACTGGCAACGTTCATCACGAAGCCAATGCATTTGACATCATTGAGCTCACTGGCTTGCCCACTCCTGGCGATCTCTTCGAGCAAGGCTGTCAGCTGCATGCTGAAGCTATTGAGAGCATCTTTCAGCGGCCAGAACCTGATATGAGTCAGATGCTTAGCATGATGAAGCCATTGCCCTAAGATGCTTCTTATCCAACAGAGTTCTTCATTGAAGACCTTAAGTACCTGCCAAGAACCATCTATCACATCATCAGGCGAACTCTCTGGCCTATCAAAGGGCACTCTCCAAATGCCAAGATTCAGGGTGCAATGAAGACTTTGGTCTTCTATATACTTCATGGCAAATGCTTCAATGCACAGGACTTCTTCATACACCAACTTGCTGCATCAGGCATTGATTTGTTTGGTTTGAAGTTCTACGCCCCTTGGGTCATGCGGCTGATCAAGCTACACTCCGCCATCTCGTATCAGCCCTCAGCCCGCAGCCATCAGATCTTCTTGCCTGACGTGGACATGTCTACTGAAGCCATATATTCTGAGCCTGCCAAGCAACCTCTAAGTCTTCAGAATGCAGAACATCAGAGTTTTACTTAGAACGTTGAAGGCGTTGAAGCAGTTTCTCGGGTGTATCCTTTGGCTGGCACTACACGTGCACCACACCCTGCTTGCACTGAAGCCACTGACAGTGCCACTGCTCCAAGACCCAAGAAGCGCACTCGTGTTCTCAACGACCGAGAGCTTCTTGTGTCTCTACATCAGAAACAGGATAGGCATCATGACTGGCTGAAGCGTCAGATGAAAATCCTCTTGGTGGATGTTAATCGCACTCGAAATCTTGCCACCAAGAATGCTTTCGTTGCCCATGAAACCTGTCGCCGCACATGGAAAGGGCTCACGATGATGTGTTCTGAAGCTGATCTTCAAGAGGATGGCTTCACTGAGAGATTCAAGTTTGACTCCACACCTCCTCGAAGGGTTGTGCTGCTAGGAACTCCATCCCTTGAAGACTCTGAGTTCTCTTCCTCTGCTGCCACAGTGACTGCCAGAATTATTTAGGAAGAAGACGATGCTACTTCACCGCCACCTCCTTCAGCACCTCCAAGCTCTTCTGCACCGCCAAACAACACCAACAACCCTACTACTTCACCTACTCCTCATGAGAACGAGTAGAGGCTCTATGTCTTCAAACCTTTTTGGTCATTACTGACAAAAGGGGGAGAAGCATATGAGATTGATAGTCTTCAAGCGGGTCCATATGGGCGGGTGCTTTATATTTTGCTTCGTGCTTACAACTCTCGTTTTTGCTACATTTGGTTCTTATGAGTTGTAACACTTAAACTAGATGGTCGTCTGCTACTTATTTGCCACCTTGTTTTGCGAAGATAAATTCCGCATGTGCGACGATAAATTCCGTACTTAGCTCATTCTGCAGACGTCCATTTTCCATTATGCATGTCATTATCTTCATATACTTTAACATGCATAGTGGATTGTCATCATAAATTGAAGTGGATCTCCACAAGTACAACCTGCCATGTGCATTTGCATTCCAAAAGCAAATTAACTTATATGCACATCTTCAGGGGGAGCCCTTGCAACTTATGAAGACAATTGCTTATCCTTTACAATTTCACAGATTATATTCCCCGTTAAAAACTTCAACTAGTTTGTCATCAATCACCAAAAAGGGGGAGATTGTAAGTGCATCTAGTGCCACCCCTAGTTGGTTTTGGAGTATTGACGACAAACCTAGTTGAGGGACTAATGTGTTTGTGAGAATTGCAGGATAACACAGGTAGAAGTCCCTCATTGATTCGGTTTTACTACCAGAGATGACCCCTAAAAATGTATGAAGACATTGAAGTCAAAGGTGGTATATGAAGATATTCACATTGAAGACTATGACAAGAGAAGACACTATATGAAGCCTATGGAGCTCGAAGACTTAGATCTTTTGTAGTTCTTTTTCTTTTGTGTTGAGTCATAGGAACCACCGTACTGTTAAGTGGGGTCCAAGAGAACCAGTCAGAATGACTGAAGTGATGCCTAAACCAAAAACCTATGTCTTCGAGTGAAGACTATGTGAGCGAATCTTGTCCAGAGTCGGACAAGTCAGCTTTGCTTGTAGCCCAAGTAAAGTTGTCGTGTGAGTTTGAAATCTGACCGTTGGAACACGTGTCAGTTCCTTAGTGACCCAGGGTCATTTCGGACAAATCAGGTCGGGTTGCCAAGTGGCTATAAATAGCCCACCCCCTACAACCATAAACGGTTGGCTGCTCAGATTGAAAGTACGGCTTTTGTCGTTTGAGAGCAACCCACCTCGCAGCCTTTGAGAGAGAATTCCTTGCGAGGATAAAGCCCTAACCACCAGAGCCAGAGAGAATTGGGCATCACTTAAGTCTTCTTGTCTGTGTGATCTGAAGACTTATTACACTTGAGGACTGTGCATCCTCCAGCCGGTTAGGCGTCGCGTTCTGAGCATCCAAGAGACACTGTGGATTGCCGGTGAACGAAGTCTGTGAAGGTTTGGGAGTCTACCTTGAAGACTTACCAGAGTGATTGGGCAAGGTCTATGTGACCTTAGCTCAAGGAGAATACGGTGAGGACTGGGTGTCCTGAGCTGCGTGTTCAGGACTGGGTGTCTGGGACTGTGTGTCCTAAGGTTTAAATACCTAGCCGCTCCAACCAGACATACAGTTGTCACAGCAACTGGAACTGGTCCAACAAATCATTGTCTTCAACGAGTCACTAGTTTCATCTTCACTTCCCTTTACTTATTGTTATCCTTGTGAAGTCATTGTATGTTTGCACTATCATTTGTCTTCACTGAGTGACTGCGTGTTCTGTTTGGCTTCACAATATCTTCCTACCTGATCCTTACAACCTAGCTGCTATTAGTCTTTGTGCTTTCACTTCATTGAATACTTGACTATGGTTTGCCTAGTGTAGTCTACCTTCCGCTGCATGGTAATAGGTTTAATTTTATCATTTGTCTTCAAAACTTCTATGTTCTGAAGACTTTCATAAAAATCGCCTATTCACCCCCCCTCTAGTCAATATAACGCACTTTCAGTCTCGTTGTGTCTTAAAGAGTCCTTGGCTATGCCGACTCGGGGACGCTTCGTATGTCATGTGCACTGCCTTGTACATGATGGTGTTGTACAATCGAGCCCGTGTAGGCCCCACCACGAAAACTTCGGACGAAATCTCTATCATATGTTTGTTCCGGCTTATTCTGCAAGCCAATCCTTTGTTTTGTTTTGAGTTGTGGTATTCGAGTTGCTTCGAAGTCCAATGTTGATTCCATATCTTTTCCAAGCGGTGTTCTCATATTTCTATGTGAATACAAATCCTTCTTGATCATCGAGATTGTCATCTAAATTCCTTCTCTACCGGCATGTTTCTCTTCAAGTGGATCTGATCACTTCAACATTTGCAAGATTAATTATCAGTTCTTCTCAACGGTGTTTTCTTCATCCGTTCCAAGTTGTCTTTGTTTTCCCACCCTCCCTCCCTTTGTTTTCTTCTAGGACTCACATTTCTTATTCAAGTATCCTTTTTATTGATGGGAAGTCTCTCCATTCTTTTCCGTCAATGTTCTTATCCGGTGGTTCTCATGAAGATTATAATGGAGCTCCAAGTTTGTCATTCTTCATTCTTTTCTTTTCCGGTGGTTTCAATACAAGCTTTTGGTGTTGATCATATCCTTTCCTTGTTTCAGAAGTTTTATCATACCGGTGCTCATCATATTCATTCATTTCTCGCTATTCAATTATTCTGGAGTGCTGAAGATATCTTGGAAGGCTCATCTTTTCCTTCAAGATCCGTTCAAACCTATTCCGAGGTTGTTATCTCATTCAAGCCATTTATTTCAACCGGCCCAATCCCTCTTTTAAATTTTTCAATGGTGTTTCTTTTGAGTAGGCCCTAACCCACAGGTCTTTTCCCAGGATCTTACCTGACTCTTCTTATTTTTCTGGAGCTTCTCAAATTCTTTTCTAAAGTTTGACGTAAGAATGAATTATCATTGGTCTTATGTTTTTCTCCAAGATCTGTCGAATTCTTTTCATCGTTGGCTCAACCTCTTCGTTTTGGTTCTTCCGGAGTGTCTAAATAAGTCTTGGTGGTGTTTCTCGTCGTCATTCTCGGATTTTGAGGACTGAAGAAGATTTTCCTCTCAATCTTGCTCCATTCTCTTCAAGATTCGTGATTCTAGCTTGTTGCCATTCTCTCATAATTGTTTTGATTGTGAGAATTCCTTTCACCTATCTGGAGTCCATCAATTCAGGTTTATTCATTCTCAGCTGTCAGTCATCATTCTCTAAATCTTACCAGGGCATCATTCAAATTTCTCTAATCACCTCGGGATCTCTTCGTTCACTTGAATCTAAATTCTCTCAAGTGTCTTCGTTCATTTCATAATTCTTCCCGGTGTTTATTTATCTTTTCTTCGTTCTTTTTCAAGTCTTACGGTGGTTCTTCCAAGATTTTGTCTTCCTTCGTTCATCATATCAATTTATTCGTTGTTTCAACCCGACCGGTGGTTCGTCGAAGACCTTCTCAAGTTTAATTATATCTCTCTTAATCCTTTCTTCGAGAATAAGTTGTATGCCAAATCCGTGACTTTTCATCAATTTAATTGGTGAAGGATAAGCATAATGTAATTCCAATTCCTGTTTCATCCAAGTGATTTAATTTCTTATTCCGGAGGCCCATCAAATTCTCGGTTTCATTTGTTTCATCTTCTCTTTTTCCCGGAGTTCCAACCTCTTTAAATTATATTATCATGGAGATCTCTATCTAAATCATTACGAGGCTTTAATCTTATTCTTTTCATCATTCAATTATTTTGGATCATTCTTTGATTACCGGAGTTATTCATGAAGGTTCTACATGATGGATTCATCAAGGATTTAATTCTTTTTCGAAGTGTTCACCAAGATTCTTTTCAGAGGAATTCAAGCTTTATTCATCATTGCAATCCGGTGTGCAATTCTTTCTACCGTATCATTGGAGGTGGTATTATGTCATTCTTGATAATTTCTTTCATGTTTCATGATTCGCAAGTTGTCAGGAATGAGATATTTTAAATCCATCAATCTCGTCATTTGAGTTATCTTGGGTTATATTTCAACTAAAGCCTTCCCTAAGGATTGTTGCTATTTATGGTGCTCATAAATGACCCAAGTTCTTCAATTATCCTCCCGGTGAAATAAGTTTCTCGTCTCCTTGTTCTTATCAATCCAATTATTTTTCCCGTGAGTGGCAGGTTGTCACCTCATATATTTGAGATATATTCCATAAGACCATATCAAGCTTATTCTTTTCGTTGTTGGTTTTCCAACAACTCCGTTATAGCATTTGTTGTAAGCGTGCTCCCTCAAGATCTTGTTTCCCTTTGTTCATTCCATTCCATTCTTACTTTTGTTCCGGAGGCATTGTGATGTTGCTCTCTTCAACCCATCTTTCCGTTTTGTCAGGATCGTGTTCTTTTCTTGGTTTATCCATTTAACCGGAGTGTTGTGTCCTCTGCTCAAGTTCTTTCCATCTTAGCAAGTTTCATATCACTTTTCAACCGGAGTGCTGTCCGAATTTGTTCTTCCTTGTTCCTCTTTCCTAACGGAGTGCTTTCAACTTCGTTCATCTCCATTGTATTCTTTTCTCGAGATGGCTTAACCTTTTCAAGGTTCTTTGGTTTCACTCGTTTGTCAAAGGAGCAACTTAGTTTTACCGCTTATCTTCCTCTTTCGTTTTCCCTCCAGTGCCATTCTAGATCTCGTGACAAGATCCTCTCATAGTGGTGGAGTGTTGTAACACCCCAAGACCGGAGCTTCAGATGCCTTCCAGGGTTTCCGGGTTTCGTCGTGTGATTTGTTTGGTTCGTTGCTTTTCATCTTTACATCTTGTGCATTACATCATGTCATCATGCAACCCGTTTTAAAACTCACTAAATAAATTGCATGGATCTTCGGTCCTTTTAAATCGAGGGAATTCACGTGGTGATTCTCTTCATAACATATCCTCCCAATATTAGGGAGCTATAATAAAATATTCCAATAATTTGGAATTACCTTTAACACACATGCAACATAAATTCCCAATGCCTTTGTTATCTCATCTCTTTTGGTCTCCATTTAAATTTCTTCCAAATTCAAATAGTTTGAGGGTTATTCAAACTTATTTGAATTTGTTTATTCTAAACTCTCTCTGTCCTTTTTTCTTTAATTCTCTGTATTTTTCTGTCTCGAGAAAAATATGTCACGTGTGGGTATTCCACTCCTACCCTTCCATTCTTTTCTTCTAAGTTTTATCCTATTCTATAAAAATTATGAAGGAAAGAGAGTTGGAGAGGGAAGAGAGAGGCCCAGCCTAGCCGGCCACTTAGGCCCATCCAGCCGGCCCACCTATCTGCTCTAACCCTAGCCCAACCCCCACTCTCCCTCGTCTCCTCTAGCGCCGCCAGAAGCCCCACGCCCGATCCCCATCTCCCTGTTCGTTCCCGCATCACTCCCTCGATGTCCCGCCTCCTTCTTCTACCAGCGCCGCCATCTTCTCTCTTTCTCTCGCTCCTCCCTCCTCTCGCTTCCTCCCTCACCTCCTCAGCATGACCAAGGGGAGGATCCCAATCCCCATGGCCATGCACCCTCGCCGCCGCGCGTCCCATGCCTCTGCCGCCACCCTAGGCTCCTCAGGAAGGCCACTCCGCGCGCGACACGACCGCCCATGATGGCCCTTCCCTGCGCCTGGTGCTCCCTTCCTCGCCCTCGCTGCCTGCCCATGAGTCACGCGGCCTGATGCCGAAGACTAGCGCTGCCGTGGCCGTCCGTCTATCCTCCTTCGTGCGCCCCTATGCCCGCGAGCGCTGGGATGTCAGCCTCCTCTCACGTCCGAGGGGATCCCCGAGCACCTCGCCACTCTCTACTACACGCCATCGTCAAGACCATTTGCCACAGCGCCCGGAGATGGCCGCATCTTCTCTGACCGGTCGTCTTGCGCCTCCACCCGTTTCCCTGTCCCCGGCGCTGCCTGCAGCTGTGCCAAGCCGCCGCTGTTGTCTCTGCTCTGCCCACTGTCCTGCTCGATGGCGCAAAGTTCATCTTCAAACGCCTCTGTACCCTACTTCTCCATGGTCTTGTGTTCGTCGTCGCTGTCAGCCGAGGCTCCTTATGCTCTGTTTCATGTTGGACATCAAGGCCACCAAGCTCGACTATGGGGATTTGCCAAGTACCATTCGGATGCACCAAGTTCGACTACATGGACCGCCAAGTTCCTCCACCGATAACTCGAATGGCTACAAAACGTGAACCACTACCGTCGACCCGCAAAGACCCCGTGGATGTCAAGTTCCGTGTCGTTGACCCGAAACCTCTACCAAAACGTGTACGACTACCATTTCTCGTGGATTCACCTAAGTACCATGAAATGGACGACCCTACAAGTTACCGTTGCCGTGTACAACTACCGTCGCCTTGGAGATGTTGGGTTCATCTAGTTCCTCTTCGGAAAGTACCACTACTTCCCTCGACGACCCGCGAACGACTACTTCCACTACTGTCGTCGCGAGAACGCCTACTTCCCTCTACGAACGAGAACTGTCTCCTTTGCACGCTCTGAAGGTATAACCCTGAGACGACGTCCGTGAACGAATGCTTGCGATGTTTGAGATGCTTGTGTTTGCACTGTGTCCAATTTTTCACTTGTTTCCTTGTCGCCAACTCGTGGGACACCCGGAATCCGGGAGCACCCCACCATCTTTTGCACGCATCCACACACTTCTCCTTTGCATCGGTATCTCAATCGAGTTACCGGAACTAGAACGTTGCCGTGGCACCGTTTTCATTATCGTTGCCGTGGCACCTCCTTTTCTTTCCACCACGGTGAAAAATGCTTCATAATGCTCTTGTCAACTTTTAATAAAAATTGCATAAACTTGTTCATGTCATCCGCATCATGATAACAACAATTAAAATGTTCAAATTGTTGTTGCTATAAATTGCTAATGCTTATGGGGATTTACCGGATTCGTTATTTGTTATATCCGGCCCCATTTAAATTGTTTAGATTGTGTAGTTTTGTTTTGTTTCACCTCTTGACATGCTTAACAACATTTAATATTGTTGGGTACATAACCGAGAGAGAACTAAATAATTGATGTGGTGTTCCGTCAATATGCAACCCTTTGCATATTGAGCTCCACTTAATTTGTAGGATTATTTGTGCACTTTGCCATGCCATGCATACTTAAACCGGACATGCATCATACTTGATTGTGCATCATGCCATGATTATGTGATGGTTGTTTACCATGATTGTTTGCTTCTTTCCGGTGTTGCTTCTTCGGGTTGGTTCCGTTAACGTCGCGTTTGTGAGGACCCGTTCGACTACGTCCGTTTGTCTTCTTCATCGACTCGTTCTTCTTCCTTGCGGGATTTCAGGCAAGATGACCATACCCTTGAAATCACTTCTATCTTTGCTTGCTAGTTGCTCGCTCTTTTGCTATGCCTATGCTGCAATACCTACCACTTGCTTATCATGCCTCCCATGTTGTTAAACCAAGCCTCTAACCCACCTTATCCTAGCAAACCGTTGTTTGGCTATGTTACCGCTTTGCTCAACCCCTCTTATAGCGTTGTTAGTTGCAGGTGAAGATTGAAGTTTGTTCCTTGTTGGAACATGGAGATGTTGTTCCTTGTTGGAACATGTTTACTTGTTGGGATATCACAATATCTCTTATTTACTTAATGCATCTATATACTTGGTAAAGGGTGGAAGGCTCGGCCTTATGCTTGGTGTTTTGTTCCACTCTTGTCGCCCTAGTTTCCGTCATATCGGTGTTATGTTCCCGCATTTTGCGTTCCTTATGTGGTTGGGTAATAATGGGAACCCCTTGACAGTTCGCCTTGAATAAAACTCCTCCAGCAAGGCCCAACATTGGTTTTACCATTTGCCACCTAGCCTTTTCTTTCCCTTGAGTCGGCCGGCTCAAGGGTCATCTTATTTTAACCCCCCCCCCGGGCCAGTGCTTCTCTAAGTGTTGGTCCAACTGAGCGATGTCCGAGGCTACCAGGGGCAACTCTGGGCTGGCTTACCCGACGTCTTGCTCATCCGGTGTGCCCTGAGAACGAGATATGTGCAGCTCCTATCGGGATTTGTCGGCACATCTGGGTGGCTTTGCTGGTCTTGTTTTACCATTGTCGAAATGTCTTATAACCGGGATTCCGAGTCTGATTGGGTCTTCCCGCTAGAAGGAATATCCTTCGTTGACTGTGAGAGCTTGTGATGGGCTAAGTTGGGACACCCCTGCAGGGATTTGAACTTTCGAAAGCCGTGCCCGCGGTTATGGGAAGATGGGAATTTGTTAATGTCCGGTTGTAGAAAACCTGAAGTTGACCTTAATTAAAATGCATCAACCGCGTGTGTAACCGTGATGGTCTCTTTCCGGCGGAGTCCGGGAAGTGAACACGGTGTTGGAGTTATGCTTGACGTAGGTTGTTCTAGGATCACTTCTTGATCATAGTTTCTCGACCGTGCTTTGCCTTCTCTTCTCGCTCTCATTTGCGTATGTTAGCCACCATATATGCTAGTCACTTGCTGCAGCTCCACCTCATACCTTTTACCTTACCCATAAGCTTAAATAGTCTTGATCGCGAGGGTGCGAGATTGCTGAGTCCCCGTGGCTCACAGATTACTTCAAAAAACATTTTGCAGGTGCTGACGAGTCCGTGCAGATGACGCAACCAAGCTCAAGGAGGAGCTCGATGAAGATCTTGTCCTTTGTTGTTGTTTCGTTCTAGTTGATCAGTAGTGGAGCCCAGTTGGGGTCGATCGGGGACCTTGTCGCATTTGGGGTTCTTCTTTTATTTTGGTTCCGTAGTCGGACCTTGATTGTATTTGGATGTTGTAATGCTTTATTCATGTATTGTCTGAAGTGGCGATTGTAAGCCAACTATGTATCTCTTTTCCCTTATGTATTACATGGGTTGTGTGAAGATTACCTCACTTGCGACATTGCTTTCAATGTGGTTATGCCTCCAAGTCGTGCTTTGACACGTGGGAGATATAGCCGCATCGAGGGCGTTTTATAAAGAAGCAATAAAGTTAGTATAGCAAGTGTGGAAAAGTGGTGGTAGGAGTTGCGAAACTGTCCCTAAGCAATTGACTACTTTACTAGACCAATAGCAAAATTTATGTGGGCGAGGCCCCTGCTAGCATGTCATCCCTGACTTGGAATTCTATGCACTTATGATTGGAACTATTAGCAAGAATACACAACTACTAACGTTCATTAAGGTAAAACCCAACCATAGCATTAAGATATATTGGTCCCCCTTCAATCCTGTATGCATCAATTTCTATGCTAGGTTGAAGCTTCTTTCACTCTTGCCCTCCAATACATAGTCCTATCAACATACAACTAGCCCTATGGTGTGATCCACGCACGCGCTCATATGATGGGCACTGATGACCCACAAGTATAGGGGATCTATCGTAGTCCTTTCGATAAGTAAGAGTGTCGAACCCAGCGAGGAGCAGAAGGAAATGATAAGCGGTTTTCAGCAAGGTATTCTCTGCAAGTACTGAAATAAGTGGTAACCGATAGTTTTGTGATAAGATAATTTGTAACGAGCAACAAGTAACAAAAGTAAATAAAGTGCAGCAAGGTGGCCCAATCCTTTTTTGTAGCAAAGGACAAGCCTTGACAAACTCTTATATAAGGAAAAGCTCTCCCGAGGACACATGGGAATATCGTCAAGCTAGTTTTCATCACGTTCATATGATTCGCGTTTGGTACTTTGATAATTTGACATGTGGGTGGACCGGTGCTTGGGTGCTGTTCTTACTTGAACAAACATCCCACTTATGATTAAACTCTATTGCAAGCATCCGCAACTACAACAAAAGTATTAAGGTAAACCTAACCATAGCATGAAACATATGGATCCAAATCAGCCCCTTACGAAGCAACGCATAAACTAGGGTTTAAGCTTCTGTCACTCTAGCAACCCATCATCTACTTATTACTTCCCAATGCCTTCCTCTAGGCCCAAACAATGGTGAAGTGTTATGTAGTCGACGTTCACATAACACCACTAGAGGCTAGACAACATACATCTTATCAAAATATCGAACGAATACCAAATTCACATGACTACTAATAGCAAGACTTCTACCTTGTCCTCAGGAACAAGCGTAACTACTCACAAAGCATATTCATGTTCATAATCAGAGGGGTAATAATATGCATAAAGGATCTGAACATATGATCTTCCACCAATTAAACCAACTAGCATCAACTACAAGGAGTAATTAACACTACTAAGAACCTACTAGCACCAATCCGAACTTGGAGACAAGAATTGGATACAAGAGATGAACTAGAGTTTTGAGATGAGATGGTGCTGATGAACATGTTCATGGAGATTGCCCTCTCCCGATGAGAGGAGCGTTGGTGATGACGATGACGATGATTTCCCCCTCCGGGAGGGAAGTTTCCCCGACAGAACAGCTTTGCCGGAGCTCTAGATTGGATCCGCCAAGGTTCCGCCTCGTGGCGGCGGAGTTTCGTCCCGAAAGGTTGCTTCTTATTTTTTTTTCTCGACGAAAGACTTCATATAGGAGAAGATGGTCATCGGAGAGCCACCAGGAGGCCCACGAGGTAGGGGGGCGTGCCCAAGGGGGGCGCCCCCACCCTCGTGAGAAGGGTGTGGGCCCCCTAGTCTTCATCTTTGGCGAGGATTTTTCATTATTTATTATAAGGTATTCCGTGGAGTTTCAGGACTTTTGGAGTTGTGCATAATAGGTCTCTAATATTTGCTCCTTTTCCAGCCCAGAATTCCAGCTGCCGGCATTCTCCCTCCTTATGTAAACCTTGTAAAATAAGAGAGAATAGCCATAAGTATTGTGACATAATGTGAAATAACAGCCCATAATGCGATAAATATCGATATAAAAGCATGATGCAAAATGGACGTATCAACTCCCCCAAGCTTAGACCTCGCTTGTCCTCAAGCGAAAGCCAATAACAATAAATAAGTCCCCATGTTTAGAGGTAGAGGCGTCGATAAAAATAAAATACAGACATGAGGGCATCATGATTATTCTCATAACAGCAACATACATAGATATTGTCATATGATTACTTATGTTCAAGTGATGATCTATTCACAATGCAAAAGTATGAATTGGAAACCTTATTGAGAACCAAAAAACTATAACCTCAGTCATTGAAGCAATTGGAATTTATCATAACATCAGAAAGAGTCTATGTCAACTATCATCTATCATCTAGTCGTTCATAATTGCTAACACTCGCCCAATACTTGTGGTTACGGGGTTTTAATCGGACACAGAGAAAGATAGGGGCTTATAGTTTCGCCCCACAACCTTTTACCTCGAGGGTAATGTCAACAATAATAACTCATGCTCCCCTACATCCAATTAGATATATCTATCAGGATCTTCCAACACACTGTGCTTGCAAAGGATAAAATGTAAAAAGGAAAGGTGAAGATCACCATGACTCTTGCATAAGGTAGAAGATAATAATAAAAGATAGGCCCTTCGTAGAGGGAAGCAGAGGCTGCCATGCACTTTTATGGTTGGATGTACAAAATCTTAATGCGAAAGAACGTCACTTTATATTGCCCCTTGTGATATGAACCTTTATTATGCAGTCCATCGCTTTTATTACTGCCGCATCACAAGATCGTATAAAGCTTATTTCTCCCACACTAATCATACATATTTAGAGCAGTTTTTATTGCTTTGCACCGATGACAACTTACTTGAAGGATCTTACTCAATCCATAGGTAGATATGGTGGACTCTCATGGCAAAACTGGTTTAAGGGTATTTGGAAGCACAAGTAGTATCTCTACTTGGTGCTGAGAATTTGGCTAGCATGAGGGGGAAAGGCAAGATCAACATGTTGGATGATCCATGACAACATACTTTATCTCAGATATAAGAAAAAATAACCCATTACGTTGTCTTCCTTGTCCAACATCAACTCTTTAGCATGTCATATTTTGATGAGTGCTCGCAATCATAAAATATGTCAATAATAGTATATTTATATGTGAAACTTCTCTTTCCTTATTACTTCCTATTAATTGCAACGATGACTAAAGCTATGTCTGCCAACTCCCAACAACTTTTAATCATCACACCCTTTCTATGTGAAGTCATTACTATCAATAAGATCAATATGAACTTTTGTTTCTTTTTATTCTTTTTCTCTTTTCTTTTATTCACCCAAGATCATAGCAAGAAAATCAAGCCCTTGACTCAACACTAATCTTTATTATATAGCTCACAAATTCAATTACATAGAAGGATAATAAAGCAAAACTCACAACTAGATCATGCCATAAACTTTATTCTACTAGATCAAAATACTACTAATAGGATTGAACTAAGGAAAACGGTAAAGATAGGAGTTGTGATTGTGATACGATACCGGTGCACTCCCCCAAGCTTGGCAGTTTCCAAGTGGAGTGCCCATACCCAGGTGATTATGTCTCCTTTTGTTGGTGAAGAAGGTGGAGGTGTTGTTGATGATGCGGGCTTGTCATCCATCTTCCAAGGCATAGGTTCACCATCATAGAAGGATGATCGAGTCTCCGGAATCCTTGAATCTGCAGCCAAACTCATTCTTTTGAATCTATATTCATACTCACAGTTTTGGTTTTGCAGGTCATAGATTTGGGCTTGGAGGTGCTCGATCTTCTCATGTAGCTTGAAGATGGCCTCCTCGGTGTTCTTGGCATCCGGCTTGTAGTTGTTTGTGAACTCCACGAGCATCATGTGGCTAGCGTTGATTCCATGCTCCACCATCCCCTAGCACTTGAAAACTTGTTGCTCCATTGCTTCGAGCCTCGTCTCCATGCTTCTGGTTCCCTTTGGTCCCTCAGCATCGCGGATGTGCAACAACCCATCATGCATCTCAATGGTTTGAGGGTGTCGCAGCACCTCCGCGAGGTCAGGGTTGATGACCTTCTCAAAGAACTTGTCCTTGCAAGCACTTGGGGACGTCATGATAATCTAGATCTGTCAAAAAAACAGCTCGAAACAAGAACAGAGAATATTTGCGTGATACGGGAGTCAAAACCTTTGGGAGAATATATAATGAATTTTACCGACCAAAATACGTATCGTGCAAGAAAACGGAGTCCGGAAGGCACACGAGGTGCTCACGAGGTAGGGGGGCGCGCCCTCCACCCTCATGGGGCCCTCGTGTCCTTCCCGGACTACTACTTGATTTTCTATTTTTCTAAATATTCCAAAACAGAGAAATATTGCCTTAAAATTGTTCTGGAGTCGGTTTACTTACCGTACCACATACCTATTCCTTTTCGGAGTCTGAAACGTTTTGGAAAGTGTCCCTTATGTATTCCTCCGGGGTTACGGTTTCAATAATATTGGTTTCAACATTTATGGGATTACCTGAGATATAATGTTTGATTCTTTGACCGTTTACCACCTTCGGATTTGTGCCTTTGAAGTTGTTGATTTTTATGGCACCGGAACGATAGACCTCCTCGATAACATAGGGGCCTTCCCATTTAGAGAGAAGTTTTCCTGCAAAAAATCTTAAACGAGAGTTGTATAGCAATACATAATCACCTACATTAAAATCACGCTTTTGTATCCTTTTGTCATGCCATCTTTTAACCTTTTCTTTAAACAACTTGGCATTTTCATAAGCTTGGGTTCTCCATTCATCAAGTGAGCTAATATCAAATAACCTCTTTTCACCGGCAAGTTTGAAATCATAGTTGAGCTCTTTAATAGTCCAATATGCCCTATGTTCTAGTTCGAGAGGTAAGTGACATGCTTTTCCATATACCATTTTATACGGAGACATACCCATAGGATTTTTATTTGCAGTTCTATAAGCCCATAATGCATCATCAAGTTTCTTGGACCAATTCTTTCTAGACCTATTGTCAGTCTTTTGCAAAATTAATTTGAGTTCTCTATTACTCAATTCTACTTGACCACTAGACTGTGGGTGATACGGAGATGCAATTCTATGATTGACGTCATATTTAGCAAGCATTTTATGGAAGGCACCATGAATAAAATGTGAACCACCATCAGTCATTAAATATCTAGGGACTCCAAACCTCGGAAAAATAACTTCTTTAAGTATTTTAATAGAAGTGTTATGATCAGCACTACTAGTCGGAATAGCTTCTACCCACTTAGTAACGTAATCAACAGCAACTAAAATATGTGTATATCCATTAGAAGCAGGAAAAGGTCCCATATAATCAAAGCCCCAAACATCAAACGGTTCAATAACAAGTGAATAATTCATAGGCATTTCTTGATGTCTACTAATATTACCAATTCTTTGACATTCATCACGAGATAGGACAAACTTATGGGCATCCTTCAAGAGAGTAGGCCAATAAAAACCGGATTGCAATACCTTATGTGCAGTTCTATCTCCCACGTGGTGCCCTCCATAAGTTTCGGAGTCGCACTTGCATAGGATCTGTTCCTGTTCATGCTCAGGTACACAACGTCTAATAACACCATCTACTCCTTCTTTATAAAGATGTGGGTCATCCCAAAAGTAAAGTCTCAAATCATAGAAGAACTTTTTCTTTTGTTGGTATGTGAAGCTAGGTGGTATAAATTTAGCAACTATGTAATTAGCATAATCAACATACCAAGGGGTACTATGAGAAGTACTTATGACATTTAATTGTTCATCAGGAAAGCTATCATCAATAGGTAGTGTGTCATCAAGAACATTCTCTTACCTAGATAAGTTGTCTGCAACAGGGTTCTCAGCTCCTTTTCTATCAACAATATGCAAATCAAATTCTTGTATCAAGAGAACCCATCTAATAAGTCTAGGTTTAGCATCTTTCTTCTCCATAAGATATTTAATAGCAGCATGATCAGTGTGGATAGTTACTTTAGAATCAACAATATAAGGTCTGAACTTATCACAAGAAAATACAACTGCTAAAAGTTCTTTTTCAGTAGTAGCATAATTTCTTTGAGCATTTTCTAGAGCCTTACTAGCATAATGGATAACATTTAATTTCTTATGAACTCTTTGCCCTAGAACAACACCTACAGCATAATCGCTAGCATCACACATAATTTCAAAGGGTAAATTCCAATCAGGTGGCTGAACAATAGGTGCAGAGACTAATGCTTTCTTAAGTATTTCAAATGCTTCTACACAATCATCATCAAAGACAAATGGTATATCTTTTTGTAATAAATTAGTCAGAGGCCGAGAAATTTTTGAGAAGTCCTTAATGAACCTCCTATAAAATCCGGCGTGACCAAGGAAACTTCTTATACCTTTGATGTCCTTGGGACATGGCATCTTTTCAATAGCATCAACCTTGGCTTTATCAACTTCAATACCTCTCTTTGAAACTTTATGCCCCAATACAATACCTCATTAACCATAAAGTGGCACTTTTCCCAATTCAAGACAAGATTAGTTTCTTCACATCTCTGCAAAACTCGATCAAGATTGCTCAAGAAATCATCAAAAGAAGATCCATAGACGGAAAAGTCGTCCATGAAAACCTCACAAATCTTTTCACAAAAGTCAGAGAATATAGCCATCATGCATCTTTGAAAGGTAGCAGGTGCATTACATAAACCAAAAGGCATACGTCTATAAGTAAAAGTACCAAAAGGGCATGTAAAAGTAGTCTTTGATTGATATTTAGCCAACACAGGTATTTGAGAGAAACCAGAATAACCATCTAGAAAGCAATAATGTGTATGTTTACATAATCTTTCTAGCATTTGATCGATAAAAGGTAAGGGGTAATGATCTTTCTTAGTAGCCTTATTTAATTTGCGGAAATCAATTACCATCCTCTAACATGTAATAATTCTTTGTGGGATCAATTCATCTTTATCATTAGGAACAACAGTAATACCTCCCTTCTTAGGGACAGAATGAACAGGACTTACCCACTGACTATCAGCAACGGGATAAATTATACCTGCCTCCAGAAGCTTTAGTATTTCTTTTCTTACCACTTCTTTCATTTTAGGATTCAGACGTCGTTGAGGATCATGAACTGGTTTGGCATCTGCTTCCAAATTTATTTTATGTTGACATAGAGTGGGACTAATGCCCTTAAGATCATCAAGAGTATATCCAATAGCAGCACGGTGCTTCTTCAGAGTTTTCAATAATCTTTCTTCTTCATGCTCTAAAAGGTTAGCACTAATAATAATAGGATATATCTTCTTTTCATCAAGATAAGCATATTTAAGATTATCAGGCAACGGTTTAAGCTCAAACACGGGATCGCCCTTAGGTGGAGGAGGATCCCCTAGGATTTCAACAGGCAAATTGTGTTTCAGCATACATTCTTGTTTAAAGAATACTTCATCTATTTCCCATCTTTCATTCATAAACATATCATTCTCATGGTCTAGCAAATATTGTTCTAAAGGATCGTTAGGAGGTATGGAAATAGAAGCAAGACCAATAATTTCATTCTTACTAGGCAATTCTTCTTCACGGTGTTGTTTACTAAATTTAGAGAAATTAAATTCATGAGTCATATCATCTAAGCCGATAGTAACAACATCCCTAGTGCAATCTATGGTAGCATTAACAGTATTTAAGAAGGGTCTACCAAATATAATGGGACAAAAGATATCTTGTGGGGAACCAAGAACAAGAAAATCAGCAGGATATTTAGTTTTCCCACACAAGACTTCAACATCTCTAACAATTCCCATTGGTGAAATAGTATCTCTATTAGCAAGTTTAATAGTAACATCAATTTCTTCTAACTCAACAGGTGCAATGTCATGCATAATTTCTTTGTATAAGTCAATATGTATTGTACTAGCACTAGCACCCATATCACATAAGCCATGATAACAATGATCTCCTATTTTTTGTAACATCCCAAATTTTCAATTTGGAATGTTATACATCAGATCATCATTGCATACCATATTTTATTTTGCATTTTGGTTGATCCTAGAAATTCTATGCAACTCAATGACCCATGGAGAGAGTTGGGGATTTCGTTATTTTCATATTTGAGTTTTCTCAAATTTTGAGAATAGGATCATTTGATTTTATTTTATCATCACTTATTTCTATTACAAAAATATGAGAGAGGGAATAAAATGACTTCCCCAAAATAAAGAAATATTGAGGATTTAACAATAAAATCAAATAAGATTTTATTTCGGAGTTTTTCGGTGTTTTATTTGAATTTAGGAAAAATGTGCGTTTTTCAAAATTGCATTTAGGTCCCAAATAAATGTTCACCTTGTGCGGCTTGATTTTAGAAGCCTGTGAAAATATATTTCGGAATTTTTCGAGTCCGTTTAGTATTTCTTTTTATTTTTCTTTTGCGCGTAAATATTTAAAAAAAATGTGCACCGACCTACGGGCCGTGTCCGACCTGGACACCGACCCGGGCGGGCTTTATAAGCCGGGGCAGCCCACCCGGGCAAACCCTAGCCGCCTCGAGCCCCATGGCCCGCCGCCACCCGCGCCGACGCGCCCGCCGCCGCACGCTCGCCGAGGTTCGCCGCTGCCTTGAAATCCGTGACTATTTTTTTTCTTTTTTTTTTCAAAAAACCGTTCGGTTTTTCCGTCGGTTTTTTTAGATTTGGTTTTTTTAATAGATCGGTTTTTCCGGTTTTTTTAAATAGCGAGCGTTCGTCCGTTCGTTCGTTCTAACGAACGTTCGTCGTTTTTCTTTTTCTCGGATTAAATCCGCGATTTTTCTGATCACGATTCCTGATCCAATTTTCATTTTAGTATAACTTTTCGCTCGTTTATCGGAATCAGACGATTCAAGCGCCTAGAGTTTCGTCTTGAAACCCTCTATCCGTTTAACCAACTTAAACAAGATTTTGCTACTGTAAAATTTGCCCTAGATCCAGATTAGTAGAACGAAGTTGTTTTCTTTCGCCGTTTGACTTTCTTTGCTTCGTTCGATTTGATTCTTTTGCCAACCGGAGTTCTTAAGTCGAACCTTCTGGTTAGATCTCTTATTTGAGTTTTACCCGTGCATTAGATGAGTTCTTATTGTATGCTTGCTTGTTTGTCTGCGATAGAATACCAGGAGTGTGCCGCTTGTTACTTCGAATCGCTAGGTTTCCCGGATCATCAGCAAGGCAAGTAACACTTTGGTCATACCTTTTCTACTACCTAGTTTTATTGCATTAGATCAATCCTCACACATTGCATGATTAGGATCTAATTAAATTGTGGGATGGGAAGTAGTTGAGGTAGTACCTATTACCTGTTTATCATCAAACCTTTGGGAGTTACTTCTACGTTTGCTTATTATGCCATGCTATGCCAGTAGACGTGGATTGGGTGAGTGATATCCATGACAGATGTGAGTTTTGTTAATTAATGGTTTATCTAAGGTGGCAACTTAAACCCACATTTGGGTGAATTGAGGCACCTGGGTATTCCAGGACTTGCCTGTTTTCTTTTGGACCGCCACCCAGGCTCAAAGGGATCATGAGACTATTCATACTAGAAACTTCCGTGTGCAGCCACAAGCTATTATGGGCTCTAGCATAGTTGACTAAGTCGTGCGAACTGTTACAGTGGTAGACTAGCAGATGTAGGGGATGTAGGTGGTACGGTCTACCCGATCGTAAGGTGCTAGCGCTTCTAAAAGACTATGTCTCGGTCATCCGTCTTCTCAAACACCATGAATTGCGAGAAACCAAACGGAGGCGATCGAGTCTTGTGGGGAAAAGTGCGCAAACCTCTGCAGAGTCTAATAAACTAATCATGGTTAGTCGTGTCCCCGGTTATGGACATCTTGAGTATCTAGTACTTGGATTATCATGTGAATCTCAACATGTTACTCTAAATTAATTTTGTTGGGTTATGTTTAATGATGATGCTTAATTGGGATTGAGAATGCTGTCAACCATTCTCAATGTTTAACAACTACCATGATAGTTAAATAAAATTTATTCCTTTGTAGTAGGGAAAAATTGGCTTTACGCAAAACTATAACCATAGAGCTTTCCACCAGCCAAATATGCATATAGTATAGCTGTTTCATTCCATTACTCTCTATGTGTTACATTGCCAGCATATTCCATGTGCTGACCCGTTTCGGGCTGCAACGTTAATGTTGCAGACTTTTCAGACGACGATTAAGGAGTTTTAGGTCATGGTTCTATACTCAGTGATGCCGTTGGAGTTGATGGACTCACTTATCTTCCAAGCCTTCCGTTGTTATCGTTATTAGATGGCCTTAAGCCATATTTATTGTAATAAGTTCTCTTTTGAGACACTCGATGTAATAAGTGTGTGATTGCTATTCTGCTATAAATCCTCCGAGTACTGTGTGGTGTCAGCATTACTCTTCCAGGGATGACACCGGAGCACAAAGATCAGACTGTTTGAGGTCTGGTCGCTACAGAGATGGTATCAGAGCACACGCTGACTGTAGGACACGACCACTAAGCTAAAGACCTAGATCACTACTCACTCTCTTCTTTTCTGGCTTCTCATCTTTTCTACTCTTTAGGATGGCGGATGCAAGGAACAAGTTCACGTAACCGGATGAAGATACACCCTTTGGACGTCACTTGAAGGAAGTCACTAGATACCTGAACATAGGAGTACCAAGATTCACAGGAACCTACAACGCCACTTTACCAGAAGAAGAGCACTGGATGATTCAAGTTTGAAAGTGCAACTATCCCTAGGTGGTTTTGGTAATTCATAACAACATATAGCTCATTGAGCTAATGCTATTCCAAGATGACTATTTCAGGAAAGCTCAATGATTGGTATGGCATGGATGTGAAAGTGGAACCCTCAAAATGCTAAGGACAAAGGATTGGCTCAAGCTCAAAAGCTCAAGACTCTTCATTTTATATTTTAGTGATCCAAGATCACATTGAGTCTTTAGGAAAAGCCAATACTATCAAGGAGGGATGAGGTGTTGCTTAATGAGCCTCTTGCTTCATGTGCTTAGTGATATGCTCCAAAATCCCTCAACTACTTTCCCATATCCACATATGACCTAAACCCTAAGCCAAACTCGGTCCTACCGATTCTTTCTATCCGGCGCCACCGAGTTTCACTTGTCATAAGCCACTGCCAAACCCTAGCAATTTGGTTCTACCGATAGGGATCTCGGTCTCACCGAGATGGGATTGCAAACTCTCTGTTTCCCTTTCGTAACTTTTCGGTCTCACTGAAAGAGCGAATCGGTCCCACCGAGATTGCAATGTAAATTCAGTGTTTCCTTTTTGTAACTTTTCGGTCTCACCGAAAGAGCAAATCGGTCCCACCGAGTTTGCCTGACCAACTCTCTGGTTAGCTAATTACCAAATTCGGTCTCACCGAGTTTGTGTAATCGGTCTCACCGAGATTACGTTATGCCCAAACCCTAACCATATCGGTCCTACCGAGTTGCATGTCAGTCCCACCAAAAATCTCTAACGGTCACTAGGTTTACCTTTTCGGTCCGACCGAGTTTGTTGATTAGGTCCCACCAAGATTGGAAAACTGTGTGTAACGGTTGGATTTTGTGTGGAGGCTATATATACCCCTCCACCTCCTCTTCATTCGTGAATGGAGAGAGCCATCAGAACACATACACAATTCCAACTCATATGTTCTGAGAGAGAACCACCTACTCATGTGTTGAGACCAAGATATTCCATTCCTACCATGTGAATCTTGATCTCTAGCCTTCCCCAAGTTGCTTTCCACTCAAATCTTCTTTCTACAAAATCCAAATCCTATGAGAGAGAGTTGAGTGTTGGGGAGACTATCATTTGAAGCACAAGAGCAAGGAGTTCATTACCTACACACCATTTGTTACTTCTTGGAGAGTGGTGTCTCCTAGATTGGCTAGGTGTCACTTGGGAGCCTCCGACAAGATTGTGGAGTTGAACCAAGGAGTTTGTAAGGGCAAGGAGATCGCCTACTTCGTGAAGATCTACCGCTAGTGAGGCAAGTCCTTCGTGGGCGATGGACATGGTGGGATAGACAAGGTTGCTACTTCGTGGACCCTTTGTGGGTGGTTGCTTCTTTGTGGACCCTTCGTGGGTGGAGCCCTCCGTGGACTCGCGCAACCGTTACCCTTTGTGGGTGGAGCCCTCCGTGGACTCGCGCAACCGTTACCCTTCGTGGGTTGAAGTCTCCATCAACGTGGATGTAGGATAGCACCACCTATCCGAACCACGGGAAAAACATCCGTGTCTCCAATTGCATTTGAATTCTCCAAACCCTTCCCTTTACATTCTTGCAAGTTGCATGCTTTACTTTCCGCTGCCAATATACTCTTTGCATGCTTGCTTGAATTGTGTGATGATTGCTTGACTTTTCCTACAATAGCTAAAATCTGCCAAGAACTAAAATCGGGAAAAGGTTAAGTTTTTATTTGGTCAAGTAGTATAATCACCCTCCCTCTAGACATACTTTCGATCCTACAAGTGGTATCAGAGCTTTGGTCTCCATTTGCTTTGATCTCCATAGCGTTTGGTGGTCATAGCCTTGGTTTCACAACCTAGGAGAGTATGGCGTCTAGCGAGGGAAATTATCACCGTAGAGGTCCTTACTTTGATGGTACTAATTTTGCTAGTTGGAAGCATAAAATGAAAATGCATATTCTTGGACATAACCCCGCCGTTTGGGCTATTGTGTGTGTTGGTTTGCAAGGTGACTTCTTTGATGGGAAAGAACCAAACCGTGAAGCTACCGTGGATGAGTTGAAGATGTTGCAATACAATGCTCAAGCTTGTGATATTCTCTTCAACGGATTGTGCGCCGAAGAATTCAACAAAATCAGCCGTCTTGAGAATGCAAAGGAAATTTGGGACACTTTGATTGATATGCACGAAGGTACCGACTCCGTCAAGGAATCCAAGTTGGATGTGCTTCAAAGTCAACTTGACAAGTTCAAAATGAAGGATGATGAAGGTGTCGCTGAAATGTACTCTAGGCTTGCTCTCATCACAAATGAGATTGCCGGCTTAGGAAGTGAAGAGATGACCAATAGATTCATCATCAAGAAGATTCTAAGAGCCTTGGATGGAAAATATGATACCGTGTGCACATTGATCCAAATGATGCCCAATTACAAAGATCTCAAGCCAACGGAGGTGATTGGAAGAATTGTTGCTCATGAGATGTCACTTAAGGATAAAGAGGAACTTCACAACAAATCAAGTGGTGCCTACAAAGTCTCATGTGAAGCCCCTACATCATCAAGTGAGAAACAAAACTTCAATGAAGAATTGAGCTTAATGGTGAAGAATTTCAACAAGTTCTACAAGAGTAGAAGCAAAGATAGAAGCTTCAAGTCAAGGTCCTACAATGACAAAAGATCTTCTAGTCGAGAGCGAAACTGCTATAGTTGTGGAAGACCCGGACACTATTCCAATGAGTGTACGGCTCCCTACAAGAGAAGAGAAGATTCTCCAAAAAGAAGAAGCAAAGAATCACCACCAAGAGAGAGAAGGAGTAGAGATGATCGTTATGAACGAAGATACTCACGGAGAAGCAAGGATTCGGAAAGGAAGGAAAAATCATCAAGGAGCTACACAAAACGAAGACATCAAGCTCATGTTGGTGAATGGGTATCCGGCTCTGACTCCGACAGCCACTCCGAGAGAAGTTATCACTCCGACTCCGAAGATACTCAAGATGAAGGTGTTGCCGGTCTAGCACTTGTGTCAACCAACTCCTACGACATATTTGACTCACCAAATGAAGGAATTGGATGATGCTTCATGGCCAAAGGTCCTAAGGTAACACACCCCGAGTATGTTGATTTCAATAGTGATGAAGATGACTTGTTAGGTGATGATTTGCTTGTTGACAACTCTAGTGATGAATACTATGATGAAACGTCAATTAAACATGCTAATCAAGATAAAACGAATGACAATGATAAGGAGAAGATTGAGGCTCTAACTAAAGAACTAAACACTCTTAAGTTAGCTCATGAAACTATCTTTGAAGATCATCGAGAACTTTTAAGAGCTCATGAGAAATTACGCTTTGAAAAGCTCAATCTTGAGCAAGAGCATGAGTTCTTAAAAGCAATCAATGATGATCTCTGCAAGAAAAGTTCTTCTCACATTGCCAAGCGTTTACTCTTATCCACTTACATGCCTCAAGTCAAGTCTAGTAACAAGAACAAGAAAGATTCTTCCTCTAGCAGTAACAATGATCATGCTAAATCCAATATTGTTGCTTCTAGTAGTTCTCTTGATTCCACTAATGATTCTCTTAGCCAAGTTACACTTGAGCAAGAAAATAGCTTATTGAAGGGAATTATAGAGAAAGGAGTGTACAAAAGCCTTGCTGGGAGTAAGCAATTCGAGGAAATTGTGCGCAAGCAAGGAATGCACCGGAAGAATCAAGGTGTTGGTTTTGAACGAAAGTTCAATGCCAATGGAGTTGAGTGGGAAGAAGATCAATACCCCAAGACAAAGTTTGTTCCTCAACAAGAGAAGTATGATACTTCTTTCAAGGGGACACAAGCTCAAGATGATCTTCCACCACAAGACTACGAGCAAAAAGGCAAGGACAAGCTTCAAGAGGAAATTGATGCATTTGAAGAAGCTCCTAAGACCTTAGTCAAGTGGATTCCCAAGACTACTTCAAGTTCCACTTCATCAAGTACGACTACAACTCCAAGGATTCCCATCAAGATGGTGTGGATCCAAAAGAAGAAGAACTAGAGAGTTCTTGAGGGTGACTCCGCCAACATACTTCACTCTTATCATTTTGGCAAGAACAAGTGCAATCAACTTCCACATCTTGCACTAGTTCAAGGAGTCACAAACCCTCTTGTTGGTAAGACAAGGGACAAGGTAACCTAAAAGTTTTCATGGACATTATCTTGTGTGTGCATCACTCTATGTCTATGGATATCCTTGTTTGTTCCTTGTGGGACTAACCCATGTAGGTATTGATTGAAAGTGCAACTCACTCCAATGGATAGCTTCCAAATGATCTACATCAACATTGAGCATCCACATCTTCAACATCTACATGAAGTCATCATCGACAAAACCCAAGGTTAGTTCATCCCTCTTAGGGGGGATATCACATCTAGGGGGAGCTTTACTCTAAGACTTGAGCTAAAGCAACTCTAAAGATGTGAACAACAATGCTTTATGTAAAAGTGGTAACCCCACTTGAGCTTAAACGATGAGTATGACCTATGATCAAGTGTTCTCACTTGACTCCTAAGTCAATATACTCATATATAGATGACCTAGTCATCGCAAATTGCTTGATAGATGCTAGAATTGGTTGTGCATGCCTTGCCACATATTTCATTTGCCATCTTATTGTGTGAGCATGCTGGTTGCATATTTTACTCATTCGAAGGACATCCACTTGTTGTTTTGATTGTTTGGTTTTATTTCTTTTTGCCAAGTGGATGACAAGAATGCCTAAGAACCTCCTCTAGCTATCTATGCTTTTCTCGTCTCAAACTCTATTCATGCTGCATCACAAAATTTGATCAAGTCAGATTCGAACCACTCTGTGTGAGGAGCGCTCGGAGTCCCCGATTCGTCATAGACTTAAACTTCCAAAACCTCTTTATGATTCTCGGTCTGACCGATACCCCACTTTCGGTCCTACCGAGATCATTAAGTTGATCTAGGTTTTTGATCTCGGTGCAACCGATTTGAACCTTTCGGTCACACCGAGTTTCAGTAACTGCTTGCAGTTATGAATCTCGGTGCCACCGAGTTGTTCCACTCGGTCACACCGACAGGGTCGGGCTATATATAGTCACGGGCAAAAATTTGGAAATTTCTCCGAACCCCTTCGCCCGCGCGATAGCCTGCTCTGCCAACTTGGTCTCCGGATCGTCTCCTCGCCGCCAGCCGCCTCCAGTCGCTGGTCTCCATCGCCGTCAACGGAATTCTACCCCGCCGTTGCCGCCGTAGCGAGTCTCCGCCGAACTAGGGTATGGACTCGATCTTTGTGCTATTCCAATCCGATTCTTAGCACATTGTGATCATCATGATTCTTGCCACGATTGAAACACTCCTATCCAGTCAATGCGTCGTAGATTAGGTTTGATTCGAAAATTTTAGGGTTAGGTTTCCGCCGAAACCATCTCGGACCCACCGAGTTGAAAAACTCGGTCCCACCGATTTGGCTTATGCCATTGCACAAGTGAGACTCGGTCTGACCGAGAATTACTTATCGGTGTGACCGATTTTGGAACTTTGTGAAACCCTAGCAGTCTCGGTGCCACCGAACTGTGACTCGGTCTGACCGAGTTCACTAGTTTAGGTTCCAAAACTGCTTCGGTATCACCGAGTTTAAAATCGGTAGATCCGAGATGATTTCAGTGGGAAACTAAAACTAAGTTTTTGGATCATTCTTTTGCAAAAATCTCTGCATTTTGTGATGCTCATCTATCTACCTCATCTATAAACTGTTCACAGGGTCAGCAGTCAGCATGTTCTCATGTCAGACCAGAGTGACAGCCAGAATGTGTCAGAACAGCAGGTGCACATGAGTGAGGGCACTAGTCCCTCCAGCTCTTCAGATGAGGCAGCAGGAGACTCAGCAATCTTGCCAAAAGCTGCCACCAGACAGAGGAAGAAGAGAACTTCAGATTCTGAAGATGAAGATTATGTGGCAGAGGAAGAGGCCACATCAAAGAGAGTTGAGCCAGCACAGGCACAAAGCCAGGTGAAATCAAAAGGCCAGCAGGCAGGCAGCCTATGTCAAAGGCTAGAGCTTCAACTGAAAAGCCTGCACCCAAAGAGCCAGTTGCTGCTGAAGGCAAGAAGAGGAAGGAAAGGGTCAAGAAGACCGTAGCCAGAGTGCTTGGAAAGGCTTCCATTATGGAAGAGGAAGAGGAAGAAGAGGTTGCTGCACCAGCACCTAAGGCACCTAAGCTTATGGGTGATGCTATACAGCAGGGGCTGCTGCATCTAAGCCCAAAGAAGCACCCAAAGCTGCCTCCAAGCCAAAACCAAAGAGAAATACAAGGAGCATACCTGCAACTGAGAAGAACAAGGCCCCAGTGCCTGAAGCTGCTGAAGAAGATGATGAAGAGCACGTTCTTGAGAAAGCTCAAGCCCAAGATCCCAGACCACAATGATGCTCATCCTGTGGCTGAGGTCATGAAGCTCAGGAGAGACTCAGGGCTGAGGAAGTGGAGAGAAGCAGACCCGTATGCTTCAAGGATAAGGACTGCTATTGACTACAGGTTCCACACTAAGGAACAGCAGGACTTTTATGAGACAATGCTGCTAGACAAGAATCCCATAGTTTGTGACATGAGATGGGTCGACTGGGAATACATCAAGGACAATGAAGAACACTGCCCTGGAGTGTATGACAGCTTCAATGCTTATGGAGTAGCAGATTTTGTTGGGCAGAAGCTCACAAAGTGAAACGAGGAGCTTATCATGCAATTCTACTCCACAGCACACTTCTACTCAGATGGGAGGATTACATGGATGTTTGAAGGTACGAGGTACCAATCCACATTTGCTGAATGGGCTCAGCTGATTAATGCCCCAGAGGAGCAAGCAGATGACTTGGAAATTTATGCCAAGAAGAAGATGGACCACAACTCAATGTCCAACATGTACAAGGAAATTCCAAATGAAGCACTTGACACTTTCAAATTTGGCTCAGTGCATTATCTTCTGTCAGGGCTGCCAACTATAAATTGGATACTGAGGCACACCTTATTGCCCAAGTCTGGAGATCACAAGATGATCAGAGGCCATGCAATCAATTTGCTTCATGTATTTGATGTACCTCAGAAATTCAAGGTCATGAGCCTCATAGTAGAGACTATCAAGAGGACTGCAGCAGATCAGAAGAGGAGCTGTGGATATGCCCCTCAAATTCAGGAGCTCATTAACTCCAAGATGGGCACGGGCATATACTTATTTGGACAAGGAACACCTGCCCATCCGTCCAGATTTTGAGGACAATCAAGTTGTCATGACTGAGAATGAGCCATCATCTGCCCAAGCACAAGCAAAGAAGGAGAAGGCAAGGAAGGAGAAAGCTGCCAAGATGCCAACTCAAGAGGAGGCATCTGAGTATTTCTTGAAGACCAAACAAGAGCAGCTTGGTTACCTGATTGCATCCACCCTGCGGATTGAGAAAGGACTAGCCACCTAACTCAGAACCAGGCAAGCCTAGAGAGAATCATGGAACAAAAGTTCTATGACTTGGATGTCAAGGTGACAGAGATTCAGACTGCAGTGGAGCAGCTCCAAGATGATATGCAGGAGAGGAAAGGGAAGACAACCACTGATGCCTTTGCCAGAGTGCCACGAGGTCCGAGGTCGTCTGCAGTGCCAGTTCCTGACACAAGAGCAACTGCCTCAGCTCCAGCCGTAGCACCAGCCCAACCTGCTCCAGCGTCTACTTCAGCTCCAACTCCAGCGTCTACTTCAGCATCTACAGAAGCCTTCGTCCTTGGAGTGATCCGGACTCCACCACCACCTGAAGATCAAGCCTGAGCGTCGATCTAGCACTATGCATTTTCTAGGAACTTTTTGGTAACTTGTTGCCAAAGGGGGAGAAAAATGTATAGATCATAGGCTTCGAGAGAGAGAGTGTTGCTTTTTTTGCTTTTCTCTTGGCTTTATTTGGTGGTTTTTCGAACTTTGTTTGCTTTTGAGTGCTTGAGATACTATGCATTGCTTGAGACATTGATGATCATGTGTTTGATCATAAGCTACACTTAATGTTTGCTTAATGCTATTATCTTATCTATCTTATGTGATCATTCACTATTCTTGGTGATGAGTGCATGTATTTCATTCTTATCATTTTAAGCACTCCACCAAGATGTATGTGACATGGAAGAGTAACCCATGACTCTAACTCCTTGTGCATTTGCAGTCCAAAGCAAATTTTAAATATGCACAAATTTAGGGGGAGCTCTTACTTGTCACATACTTCTCAAAGCGACGATATATTTCATGCTTATTATCATTTGTCGAAGCTTTGATCTATATGTTGTCATCAATTACCAAAAAGGGGGAGATTGAAAGTGCAACTATCCCTAGGTGGTTTTGGTAATTCATAACAACATATAGCTCATTGAGCTAATGCTATTCCAAGATGACTATTTCAGGAAAGCTCAATGATTGGCATGGCATGGATGTGAAAGTGGAACCCTCAAAATGCTAAGGACAAAGGATTTCAAGCTCAAAAGCTCAAGACTCTTCATTTTATATTTTAGTGATCCAAGATCACATTGAGTCTTTAGGAAAAGCCAATACTATCAAGGAGGGATGAGGTGTTGCTTAATGAGCCTCTTGCTTCATGTGCTTAATGATATGCTCCAAAATCCTCAACTACTTTCCCATATCCACATATGACCTAAACCCTAAGCCAAACTCGGTCCTACCGATTCTTTCTATCCGGCGCCACCGAGTTTCACTTGTCATAAGCCACTGCCAAACCCTAGCAATTCGGTTCTACCGATAGGGATCTCAGTCTCACCGAGATGGGATTGCAAACTCTCTGTTTCCCTTTCGTAACTTTTCAGTCTCACCGAAAGAGCAAATCGGTCCCACCGAGATTGCAATGTAAATTCAGTGTTTCCTTTTTGTAACTTTTCGGTCTCACCAAAAGAGCAAATCGGTCCCACCGAGTTTGCCTGACCAACTCTCTGGTTAGCTAATTACCAAATTCGGTCTCACCGAGTTTGTGTAATCGGTCTCACCGAGATTACGTTATTCCCAAACCCTAACCATATCGGTCCTACCGAGTTGCATGTCAGTCCCACCAAAAATCTCTAACGGTCACTAGGTTTACCTTTTCGGTCCGACCGAGTTTGTTGATTCGGTCCCACCGAGATTGGAAAACTGTGTGTAATGGTTGGATTTTGTGTGGAGGCTATATATACCCCTCCACCTCCTCTTCATTCGTGGAGAGAGCCATCAGAACACATACACAATTCCAACTCATATGTTCTGAGAGAGAACCACCTACTCATGTGTTGAGACCAAGATATTCCATTCCTACCATATGAATCTTGATCTCTAGCCTTCCCCAAGTTGCTTTCCACTCAAATCTTGTTTCCACAAAATCCAAATCCTATGAGAGCGAGTTGAGTGTTGGGGAGACTATCATTTGAAGCACAAGAGCAAGGAGTTCATTACCTACACACCATTTGTTACTTCTTGGAGAGTGGTGTCTCCTAGATTGGCTAGGTGTCACTTGGGAGCCTCCGACAAGATTGTGGAGTTGAACCAAGGAGTTTGTAAGGGCAAGGAGATCGCCTACTTCGTGAAGATCTACCGCTAGTGAGGCAAGTCCTTCGTGGGCGATGGCCATGGTGGGATAGACAAGGTTGCTACTTCGTGGACCCTTTGTGGGTGGTTGCTTCTTCATGGACCCTTCCTGGGTGGAGCCCTCCGTGGACTCGCGCAACCGTTACCCTTTGTGGGTGGAGCCCTCCGTGGACTCACGCAACCGTTACCCTACGTGGGTTGAAGTCTCCATCAACGTGGATGTAGGATAGCACCACCTATCCGAACCACGGGAAAAACATCCGTGTCTCCAATTGTGTTTGAATTCTCCAAACCCTTCCCTTTACATTCTTGCAAGTTGCATGCTTTACTTTCCGCTGCCAATATACTCTTTGCATGCTTGCTTGAATTGTGCGATGATTGCTTGACTTGTCCTACAATAGCTAAAATCTGCCAAGAACTAAAATTGGGAAAAGGTTAAGTTTTTATTTGGTCAAGTAGTCTAATCACCCCCCCTCTAGACATACTTTCGATCCTACAAAGTTCAAGTTCCAGGAAGGACGTTCATGCCAGTCACTGAGCCCATAGAGTTTTCTTTTGATGCACCAACTTGGAGTCTAGGAATGAGCATGGCAGCTCACATCACCATGGGACGCATTGGAGAAGTCTACCGCAAGGATCTCAAGGATACTATCTACCAGATTTGTGGGCACCGAGATGAGCACTAGGAGATGATCAGCACCAGGAAGGATAGATCAATCACAGCTTTTATCCAGGAGTTAAACCAGCACATTTGACGACAGGAGAACCAGATGTGCGCCGACATGATAGATCTGAAGAAGGCTAAGACTAGAATCAAGGAACTGGAGGAAGAACTCAAGGCTTCACGTGAAGATTGTGAAGAGGAAATTGAAGTATTGGTGGAGAAGAATGAAGACCTGATCAAGAAGATTGGAATATTTATGGGAGGCCCTACGCCAGTAGAGGAAGACGAAGAACCCAAGGAGATTAGCCCGGAAGACTACATCATCATCGACGGCACCAACTCGGATCCAGATAGTAGTGATGATGACTATGTTGATGAAGCTGGAGCAGATATCATGTAGTCTGCAACCGAAGAATATTTCTAGTAGACCACCCCATCAGTAGTAGTAGTCCACCATGTAAATATAGTAGTCCGAGCACTTTTGCGATAGATAGATCGATTGTATGCCCTTGTTTGATTGAATGAAGTGAATTGTTTGTTTTGCCTCATGTGCATATGGGTAGTGTTTTCTCTTTAGACCCCCTCTATTCTTACATCTCATCTTTTCTAAACCCTCAGATGCCTCCGAGACGTGACCCTGGATTTGCCTTTCCACCGGAGCTCACCCAATTGATCCAGCAGCAGAACACATTGATGCAGTTGCTAGTCCAGAATCAGAATCAGGGGAACCACAACAACAACCCACCACCACCACCACCACCTGTTGACCACTTAGCCCGTTTTCTTAGGCTGAATCCGCTAGTGTTTTCCAGTAGCACCGAGCCGATAGTAGCAGATGATTGGCTCCGCAAGACAGCTAGGGAGTTGACCACAGCAGGATGCACATATGCGGAGAAGGTGAAGTTTGCCGCACATCAGCTAGAAGGACCCGCAGCATCATGGTGGGAGAATTTCACCGCCACTTTCCCAGTCGACACTGGCACATGGGACCAGTTTCAGTAGGCTTTTCATACTGCACATGTTTCAGCAGGAGCTATGGCCATGAAGAAGCGTGAGTTTCGCAACTTGCGCCAAGGAGGACGGACAGTTGGCCAGTATGTGGAGGACTTTAGTAGGTTAGCACATTATGCCCCAGATGACGTCGCTACGGATGCAACTAAGCAGGAGAAGTTTCTGGAAGGACTGAATGATGAGTTGAGCATGCAGTTGATGGTAGCAACCTTCAACAACTATCAGGAGTTGGTAGACCGTGCTCTTATGATTGAAGGCAAGCATCAGAAAATTGAGAATCGCAAGAGGAAGTATGGACAAGGAAAGTACAATTCAGGAGCTCAGCAGAAGCCACGTTTTACCCCTAGACCAGGAGGACATTTTCAGCATACCCATGGAGGAGGTAGCTCGCACAATCACAATGGCACAAAGAATGGAAATGGCAATGGAGGAAGCAACGGCTAGAATCACACCAACCCATCAACCCCAGCCAAGAAGGACCTGAGCCAAGTCACTTGCTTTAAGTGTCAGAAGACCGAACATTATGCCAATGAATGTCCTGAAGGCCAAAATGGCAATGGAAGTTCTGGAAAGAAGCCGAACCCTTTCAACGGGGGACAGGTGAACCACGTTAGCGTGGAGGAGGTTGAAGCTCAGCCCGATGCAGTAATAGGTAAGTTTTTGGTTAAGTCATTTACTGCACTCGTTCTTTTTGATACTGGTGCATCGCATTCATACATCTCAAGGGGATTTGTGGATAAGTATAACCTATCAACCCAAGCCCTTAGGTCACCCATGTTAGTAACCTCGCCTGGAGCAGAGTATGTGGCTAGTCTATGGTGTGATCGGTTACCATTGAGGATTGGTAACTATGTTTTTCCCTCAGACCTAATAGTATTGGAATCTCAAGGATTGGATGTGATATTAGGCATGGATTGGTTATCAAAGTATGAAGGGAATATTGAATGTGCTAGTAAGTCAATTTTGCTTACCACCCCAGAAGGGAGAAGGATCAAGTATGTATCCCGGCATGTGCCAAAGAGGACTCAAGTAAATTGCCTAACAGGAGTTGTGCAGGAGGAAGTACCAGTGGTAACGGATTTTCCTGAAGTATTTCCAGAGGAGTTGCCAGGCATGCCACCGGATAGAGATATTGAGTTTTTGATTGAGCTATTCCCAGGCACAGGGCCAATATTAAAGAGACCATACAGGATGCCTGCAAAGGATTTGGTGGAAATTAAGAAGCAGATTAAGGAGTTACTGGATAAAGGATATATCCGCCCAAGTTCTTCGTCTTGGGGATCGCCAGTACTTCTGGTAGAAAAGAAGGATGGATCGTTAAGGATGGTTGTTAATTATCGAGGATTGAATGAAGTAACGATCAAGAACAAGTACCCACTACCAATGATCAATGATCTGTTTGATCAATTGCAAGGAGCTAAGGTATTTTCCAAGATCGATCTGCGATCAGGATACTACCAGTTGAAGATTCGAGAACATGATATTCCGAAGACAGCTTTTACCACCAGGTATGGGCTGTACGAGTATACTGTTATGTCATTTGGTCTGACTAACGCACCTGCCTATTTTATGAACATGATGAACAAAGTGTTTATGGAGTTCCTGGATAAGTTCGTCATAGTGTTCATTGATGATATCCTGGTTTATTCGAAAAATGAAGAGGAGCATAAGGAGCATTTGCGTTTGGTACTTGGAAAGCTCAGAGAACATCAATTATATGCCAAGTTCAGCAAATGTGAGTTTTGGTTGAAGGAAGTAGGATTCCTCGGACACGTTATATCTGGAGAATGTATAGTAGTTGATCCCACTAAAGTTGATACCGTGACCAAGTGGGAAGCCCCAACAACAGTTGGAGAGATCCGGAGTTTTCTTGGACTCGCAGGATACTACCGGAGATTTATTGAGAATTTCTCAAAGATTGCGAAGCCTATGACTGAGTTGTTGAAGAAAGATACCAAGTTCATATGGATGGAGGAATGTGAGGCTAGTTTCCAGGAGTTGAAGAAACGTTTGGTTACCTCGCCAGTATTGATTTTGCCAGACCAGACCAAAGATTATGAGGTGTATTGCTACGCTCCCCGTCGAGGACTTGGAGCAGTGCTTATGCAGGAAGGGAGAGTTGTTTCATATGCCTCAAGACAACTGAAGCCTCATGAGTTGAATTATGCCACGCATGATTTGGAGTTAGCAGCCGTAGTGCATGCTTTGAAAACATGGAGGCATTTCCTCATTGGAAATCATTGTGAGGTGTACACGGATCATAAGAGTTTGAAGTACATTTTCACACAGAAGGAGTTGAATCTCAGACAAAGGAGATGGTTGGAACTCATCAAGGATTATGATATGAAATTGCATTATCACCCTGGAAAGGCTAATGTACTAGCTGACGCATTAAGCCATAAGAGCCATGTCAATACGTTAATGATGGGAGAAATACCCAAGGAGTTAGCAGAAAATCTTCGTGAACTATGTGTGGAAATAGTTCTGAGAGGCTATGTAGCAGCATTGGAGATTCAGTCAACTTTGATGGATAGAATCAGGGAAGCTCAGAAAACTGACAAAGAGATTGCCGCTATAAAGGAGAAACTTAGCAAAGGAAAAGCTAAAGGATTTCGTGAGGATGAGCACGCCACCCTATGGTTTGAACACCACGTTTACGTGCCCAATGACCCGGAGATCAGGAAGTTGATTTTGCAAGAGGCACACGACTCACCGTGTTCGATTCACCCAGGAAATACCAAGATGTATTTGGATTTGAAGGATATTTTCTGGTGGACCGGAATGAAGAAGGATATTGCGGAGTATGTAGCAGTTTGTGATGTATGTCAGAGAGTAAAGGCAGAGCATCAGAAGCCAGCGGGATTGTTACAACCATTGCCGATACCCGAATGGAAGTGGGATAAGCTAGGCATGGATTTTATCACGGGATTGCCCAGGACTCGTTCAGGCTATGACTCGATTTGGGTTGTAGTTGATCGATTGACAAAAGTAGCTCATTTCATCCCAGTAAAGACCACTTACACCAGTGCTAAGTTGGCAAAGATATACATGACCAGGATCGTATGTTTGCATGGAGTTCCAAGGAGTATCGTATCAGATAGAGGAACCCGGTTTACCTCAAAGTTCTGGAAGTAGTTGCACAAAACTTTGGGAACCAGGCTAGAATTCAGTACAGCTTTTCATCCACAGACAGATGGATAGACCGAGAGAGTAAATCAGATTTTGGAGGATATGCTGAGAGCTTGTGCGCTAGATTATGGATCTAGTTGGGAAGATAATTTGCCATATGAAGAGTTCTCTTACAACAACAGTTACCAAACCAGTTTAAAGATGGCCCCTTTCGAAGCCTTGTACGGAAGGAGGTGCAGGACACCGTTGTCATGGGACGAAGTTGGAGACCTCCAGTTGTTTGGACCTGACCTGATTAAAGAGTCTAAACAGAAGGTGAAGTTGATTCGCGATAGGCTCAAGGTAGCCTAGTCCAGACAGAAAAGTTATGCAGATTCTAAACGCAAGGAGACAGTTTACGAAGTCGGAGATAGAGCTTATCTTCGAGTATCTCCACTTCGGGGAACAAAGCGTTTTGGAGTTAAAGGGAAGTTAGCACCATGATTTGTAGGACCATATCGAGTTTTAGAGCGTATGGGAGAAGTGGCCTACAAATTGGAATTGCCCGAAGGATTGTCAGGAGTTCATCATGTGTTCCACGTTTCTCAGTTAAAGAAATCTCACGCGGAGATGGCTGACATACCTTTGAGAGACAGAGTGCCCTTGGAAACTATTCAGTTGGATAACGATTTGACCTACGAGGAGAAACCAATTAAGATCCTCGAGTTTGCCAGCCGAGTTACCCGCAGCAAGGTTATCAAGTTTTGCAAAGTTCAGTGGAGCCACCACACAGAGGATGAAGCCACCTGGGAACGAGAGGAAGATTTGCTCAAGGACCACCCTCACCTATTTTCTAGCCAACCCGAATCTCGAGGGCGAGATTCATCTTAAGGGGGGTAGGTTTGTCACATTCCAAATTTTCAATTTGGAATGCTATACATCAGATCATCATTGCATACCATATTTTATTTTGCATTTTGGTTGATCCTAGAAATTCTATGCAACTCAATGACCCACGGAGAGAGTTGGGGATTTCGTTATTTTCATATTTGAGTTTTCTCAAATTTTGAGAATAGGATCATTTGATTTTATTTTATCATCAATTATTTATATTACAAAAATATGAGAGAGGGAATAAAATGACTTTCCCAAAATAAAGAAATATTGAGGATTTAATAATAAAATCAAATAAGATTTTATTTCGGAGTTTTTCGGTGTTTTATTTGAATTTAGAAAAAATGTGCCTTTTTCAAAATTGCATTTAGGTCCCAAATAAATGTTCACCTTGTGCGGCTTGATTTTAGAAGCCCGCGAAAATTTATTTCGGAATTTTTGGAGTCCATTTAGTATTTCTTTTTATTTTTCTTCTGCGCGTAAATATTTAAAAAAATGCGCACCGACCTACGGGCCGTGTCCGACCTGGACACCGGCCCGGGCGGGCTTTATAAGCCGGGGTAGCCCACCCGGGCAAACCCTAGCCGCCTCGAGCCCCATGCCCCGCCGCCACCCGCCGCCACCTGCGCCACCGTCGCCGCCCGCCGCCGCCGCCGCACGCTCGCCGAGGTTCGCCGCTGCCTCGAAATCCGTGCCCGTTTTTTTCTTTTTTTCAAAAAACCGTTCGGTTTTTCCGTCGGTTTTTTTAGATTCGGTTTTTTAATAGATCGGTTTTTCCGATTTATTTAAATAGTGAGCGTTCATCCGTTCGTTCGTTCTAACGAACGTTCGTCGTTTTTCTTTTTCTCGGATTAAATCCGCGATTTTTCTGATCGTGATTCCTGATCCGATTTTCGTTTTAGTATAACTTTTCGCTCGTTTATCGGAATCAGGTGATTCAAGCGCCTAGAGTTTATTCTCGAAACCCTCTATCCGTTTAACCAACTTAAAAAAGATTTTGCTACTGTAAAATTTGCCCTAGATCCGGATTAGTAGAACGAAGTTGTTTTCTTTTGCCGTTTGACTTTCGTTGCTTCGTTCGATTTGATTCTTTTGCCAACCGGAGTTCTTAAGTTGAACCTTCTGGTTAGATCTCTTATTTGAGATTTACCCGTGCATTAGATGAGTTCTTATTGTATGCTTGTTTGTTTGTCTGCGATAGAATACCCGGAGTGCGCCGCTTGTTACTTTGAATCGCTAGGTTTCCCGGATCATCAGCAAGGCAAGTAACACTTTGATCATACCTTTTCTACTACCCAGTTTTATTGCATTAGATCAATCCTCACACATTGCATGATTAGGATCTAATTAAATTGTGGGATGGGAAGTAGTTGAGGTAGTACCTATTACCTGTTTATTATCAAACCTTTGGGAGTTACTTCTACGTTTGCTTATTATGCCATGCTATGCCAGTAGACGTGGATTGGGTGAGTGATATCCATGACAGATGTGAGTTTTGTTAATTAATGGTTTATCTAAGGTGGCAACTTAAAACACATCTGGGTGGATTGAGGCACCTGGGTATTCCAGGACTTGCTTATTTTCTTTTGGACCGCCACCCAGGCTCAAAGGGATCATGAGACTATTCATACTAGAAACTTCCGTGTGCAGCCACAAGCTATTATGGGCTCTAGCATAGTTGACTAAGTCGTGTGAACTCTTACAGTGGTAGACTAGCAGATGTAAGGGGATGTAGGTGGTACGGTCTACCCGATTGTAAGGTGCTAGCGCTTCTGAAAGACTATGTGTTGGTCATCCGTCTTCTCAAACACCATGAAGTGTGAGAAACCAAACGGAGGCGATCGAGTGTTGTGGGGAAAAGTGCGCAAACCTCTGCAGAGTGTAATAAACTAATCATGGTTAGCCGTGTCCCCGGTTATGGACATCTTGAGTATCTAGTACTTGGATTGTCATGTGAATCTCCACATGTTACTCTAAATTAATTTTGTTGGGTTATGTTTAATGATGATGCTTAATTGGGATTGAGAATGCTGTCAACCAGTCTCAATGTTTAACAACTACCATGATAGTTAAATAAAATGTATTCCTTTGTAGTAGGGAAAAATTGGCTTTACGCAAAACTGTAACCATAGAGCTTTCCACCAGCCAAATATGCATATAGTATAGCTGTTTCATTCCATTACTCTCTATGTGTTACATTGCCAGCATATTCCATGTGCTGACCCGTTTCGGGCTGCAACATTAATGTTGCAGACTTTTCAGACGACGATTAAGGAGTTTTAGGTCGTGGTTCTATACTCCATGATGCCGTTGGAGTTGATGGACTCACTTATCTTCCAAGCCTTCCACTGTTATCGTTATTAGATGGCCTTAAGCCATATTTATTGTAATAAGTTCTCTTTTGAGACACTCGATGTAATAAGTGTGTGATTGCTACTCTGCTATAAATCCTCCGAGTACTGTGTGGTGTCAGCATTACTGATCCAGGGATGACACCGGAGCACAGAGATCAGACTGTTTGAGGTCTGGTCGCTACATTTTTACAGAAATAACAGGCATGCCTACCATAGGTCTAGGTTTATCTGTATCACGGGGTTTAGCAATTCTAGCAGTTTGATTACAAAAGTAAATAACATGCCAATCTATATTATCAGACAAGAGATCTTTAACAATAGCAATATTAGGTTCCACTTTAACTTGCTCAGGAGGTGTATATGTTTTAATATTGCTTTTATGAACCATGGTTGAAGCTTTAGCATGATCCTTTATTCTAACAGGGAAAGGTGGTTTCTCAACATAAGAAGTGGGAACAATAGGATCATTATAAGTAATAATATTTTCTTCAACTTTAATAGGTGCAACTACTTTTACTTCTATGGGAGGATGATATTTAAACCACTTCTCCTTAGGGAGATCAACATAAGTAGCAAAAGATTCACAGAAAGAAGCTACTATCTCAGAATCAAGTCCATATTTAGTGCTAAACTTACGGAAAATATCGGTATCCATAAAAGACTTAACACAATCAAACTTAGGTGTCATACCTGACTCCTTACCATTGTCGAGATCCCAATCTTCAGAGTTGCGTTTAGTTCTATCCAATAAATCCCATCTAAATCCAATAGTCTTCATCATAAAAGAGCCAGCACAAGAAGTGTCAAGCATGGTGCGATTATTTTCAGAAAGCCGAGCATAAATTTTTTGTAGAATTGTTTCTCTTGGAAGCTCATGATTGGGGCATGAATATAACATTGATTTAAGCCTCCCCCGAGCTTGAGCGATGCTTTCTCCTTCGCGAGGCCAAAAATTATATATATAATTGCGATCACGATGAACAAGATGCATAGGGTAATACTTTTGATGAACTTCCAATTTCAATCTTCTATAGTTCCATGATCTCATATCATCACATAGCCTATGCCATACCAATGCGTCTCCCTTCAAAGATAAAGGGAAGACCTTCTTCTTAGCAACATCATCGGGTATACCTGCAAGCTTAAATAATCCACAAACTTCATCAACATATATTAGGTGTTCATCAGGATGCTTTGTTCCATCTCCTGTAAAAGGATCAGCTAGCAGTTTTTCTATCATACCTGAAGGATACTCATCAGGAATTTCATTTTCATATTCATTTTCAATAGGTTCAGTAGGTTGAGGAGCAACTCTTTGCTCTACTGGTCAGGGTGAAGATACCCCGAACAAGCCCCTTAGAGGATTACTTTCCATAGTAACAAGTGACAGTAAATTTCAGCACACTATATAAATTTTTTCTTTACCAAATTCCACCTACCAAAGGCGCTTCACTCCTCGGCAACGGCGCCAGAAAAGAGTCTTGATGACCCACAAGTATAGGGGATCTATCATAGTCCTTTCGATAAGTAAGAGTGTCGAACCCAATGAGGAGCAGAAGGAAAGGATAAGCGGTTTTCAGCAAGGTATTCTCTGCAAGTACTGAAATAAGTGGTAACAGATAGTTTTGTGATAAGATAATTTGTAACGAGCAACAAGTAACAAAAGTAAATAAAGTGCAGCAAGGTGGCCCAATCCTTTTTTGTAGCAAAGGACAAGCCTGGACAAACTCTTATATAAGGAAAAGGGCTCCCGAGGACACATGGGAATATCGTCAAGCTAGTTTTCATCACGTTCATATGATTCGCGTTTGGTACTTTGATAATTTGACATGTGGGTGGACCGGTGCTTGGGTGTTGTTCCTATTTGAACAAACATCCCACTTATGATTAACCTCTATGGCAAGCATCCGCAACTACAACAAAAGTATTTAGGTAAACCTAACCATAGCATGAAACATATGGATCCAAATCAGCCCCTTACGAAGCAATGCATAAACTAGGGTTTAAGCTTCTGTCACTCTTGCAACCCATCATCTAATTATTACTTCCCAATGCCTTCCTCTAGGCCCAAACAATGGTGATGTGTTATGTAGTCGACGTTCACATAACACCACTAGAGGCTAGACAACATACATCTTATCAAAATATCGAAAGAATACCAAATTCACATGACTACTAATAGCAAGACTTCTCCCTTGTCCTCAGGAACAAACGTAACTACTCACAAAGCATATTCATGTTCATAATCAGAGGGTAATAATATGCATAAAGGATCTGAACATATGATCTTCCACCAATTAAACCAACTAGCATCAACTACAAGGAGTAATTAACACTACTAGCAACCTACTAGCACCAATCCCGGACTTGGAGACAAGAATTGGATACAAGAGATGCACTAGGGTTTTGAGATGAGATGGTGCTGATGAATATGTTGATGGAGATTGCCCTCTCCTGATGAGAGGACCGTTGGTGATGACGATGGCGATGATTTCCCCCTCCGGAGGGAAGTTTCCCCGGCAGAACAGCTCTGCCGGAGCTCTAGATTGGATCCGCCAAGGTTCCTCCTCGTGGCGGTGGAGTTTCGTCCCGAAAGGTTGCTTCTTATTTTTTTTCTCGACGAAAGACTTCATATAGGAGAAGATGGTCATCGGAGAGCCACTAGGGGGCCCACGAGGTAGGGGGCACGCCCTAGGGGGGGGGCGCCCCCCACCCTCATGAGAAGGGTGTGGGCCCCCTGGTCTTCATCTTTGGCGAGGATTTTTCATTATTTATTATAAGGTATTCCGTGGAGTTTCAAGACTTTTGGAGTTGTGCATAATAGGTCTCTAAGATTTGCTCCTTTTCCAGCCCAGAATTCCAGCTGCCGGCATTCTCCCTCCTTATGTAAACCTTGTAAAATAAGAGAGAATATCCATAAGTATTATGACATAATGTGAAATAACAGCCCATAATGCAATAAATATCGATATAAAAGCATGATGCAAAATGGACGTATCAGGCACCAAAGGACATCAACATAACCACAAGCAAATTAAACCAATCATAGAAATTCACCAATTACTGGTAGGACAACGAAAATCTACTCAGACATCATAGGATGGCAACACATCATTGGATAATAATATGAAGCATAAAGCACCATGTTCAAGTAGAGGGTACAGCGGGTTGCGAGACAGTGGACCGCTGTAGATAGATGGGGGAAGGTGATGAAGATGTTGGTGAAGATGACGGAGGTGTTGGTGTAGATCGCCGTCACACGATGATGGCCCCGGCGGCGTTCCGGCGCCACCGGGAGAGAGAGAGGAGGAGAGAGCCTCCCTTCTTCTTCTTCTTCTTCCTTGACCTTCTCCCTTGATGGGAGAAGGGTTTCCCCTCTGGTCCATGGCCTCCATGGCGGCGGAGGGGCGAGAGCCCCTCCGAGATTGGATCTGTCTCTCCATCTCTCTCTGTTTCTGCGTTGGCTGATTCTGGCCTTTCACAGTTTCTTAAATTCCAGGAGATCCGTAAATCCGATTTGGCTGAATTTTGGACATGATTTTTATCCGGATATTGGATTTCTTGTGGCGAAAGAAGGGAACCAACCGCCTTACTGGGTGGCCACGAGGGCCCAAGGCGTGCCTGACCCCCTGGGCCGCGCCCCCTGCCTCGTGGCCCTCTCGGGCATTGTCTCGCGTTGATTTTTCTTCCCAAAAATCACATATATTCCAAAAAAAATCTCCGTCAGTTTTTATCCCGTTTGGACTCCGTTTGATATGGATTTTCTGCGAAACAAAAAACATGCAACAAACAGGAAATGACACTGGGCACTTGATCAATATGTTAGTCCCAAAAATAGTATAAAAAGTTGCCAAAAGTATATGAAAGTTGTATCATATTGGCATGGAACAATAAAAAATTATAGATACGATGGAGACATATCACTCTTCTCCGGCATCGTCGTCCATACCGTTGATGTCTTCGGAGCCGTAATCGAGCATGTCAATTAAGTCCTCGACAGTGGCGATGAAGTGGATGGTGGGTGGGACGTAAAATTCCCCGTTCTCAGACCCTACTCCGGGCTGGGCGTAGTTCGGACGTTGCTCCTTCGTAATGACGAGGGATTGCATCAAGTCTAGAGCATCGCTTAAAGGTGATGTTTGGCCAGGGAGAAGAGAATCCATGGAGTATGGCGGGAAGGGGATTCCTGGGCCAAGCTCACACGATGCTGGCTCCGAGAGTTTGGAGCCAGTGTTCGGGGAAGAGTCCGGCTTTGCGATGGTTGCCAACGACACTGCTTCCTCTAGCTCTCCCATATTGGGCTTAGTGGCCACAGATAGTCCGGCGGGTTTAGAAACCCCGTCTTCGGACCTGGCAACGTGCTCCGGCTCTAAGGCCAGAGCGAAGGTTGGGGTCATGAATCCTTGGAAGATCAAGTCTCCTCAGAAGTCAGCAACATAATCGAAGTTTCCAAAACTAATCTGGTGACGTGGGGTGTAGCTGTCAATCTGCTCTAGATGGCCAAGCGAGTTGGCCCGTAGTGCGAAGCCACCGAACACAAAGATCTGACCGGGGAGGAAAACCTCCCCCAGGGTAGTATTGTTGTAGATGATTGATGGAGCCATCGAACCTTCTGGTGACGATGCAGCGGAACTCTCAATGAAAGCACCAATGTCGGTGTCAAAACCGGCGGATCTCGGGTAGGGGGTCCCGAACTGTGCGTCTAAGGTCGATGGTAACAGGAGGCAGTGGACACGATGTTTTGCCCAGGTTCGGGTCCTCTTGATGGAGGTAATACCCTACGTCCTGCGTGATTGATCTTGATGAATATGAGGATTACAAGAGTTGATCTACCACGAGATCATAATGGCTAAACCCTAGATGTCTAGCCTGTATGATTGTGATTGCCTCTACGGACTAAACCCTCCGGTTTATATAGACATCGGAGGGGCCTAGGGCTGTATAGAGTCGGTTTACAAAGGAAGGAATCTACATATCCAAACGCCAAGCTTGCCATCCACGCAAAGGAGAGTCCCATCCGGACACGGGAGGAAGTCTTTTGTCTTGTATCTTCATAGCCCATTAGTCTGGCCCATGTTACATAGTCCGGACGCCCGAGGACCCCTTAATTCAGGACTCCCTCAGATACCATAATCCAAGCGTTGGTGTGTGAGGTAAATATCAAAGAATTTTCTTCACAACCTGGTGGTGTGATTCCTTCGATGTCGCTTGAAATCGGGTGTCGGTGTCAAAACTGGCGGATCTCGGGTAGGGGGTCCCGAACTGTGCGTCTAGGATCGATGGTAATAGGAGACAGGGGACACGATGTTTACCCAGGTTCGGGCCCTCTCTATGGAGGTAATACCCTACTTCCTGCTTGATTGATCTTGATGAATATGAGTGTTACAAGAGTTGATCTACCACGAGATCGTAATGGCTAAACCCTAGAAGTCTAGCCTAAGAATATGGTAATGAGTATATGCGTTGTCCTTTCTGGACTATCCCCTTTGGTTTATATAGACACCAAGGGGATCTAGGGTTTACATGGAGTCGGTTACATAAGAAGGAATCTTCGGTCGCCAAGCTTGCCTTCCACGCCAAGTAGAGTCCAATCCAGACACAATGCAATCTTCGGTCTTCACGTCCTCACAGCCCATCAGTACGGCCCACGGATAACAGGTCGGATGTCCGAGGACCCCTTAGTCCAAGACTCCCTCAGTAGCCCCTGAACCTGGCTTCAATGACGGGGAGTCCGGCACGCAGATTTGTCTTCGGCATTGCAAGGCGGGTTCCCCTTTCTCCGAACTCCAAGATAGTATTCAGATGCGACGATAGTATCCGGACCTGCCATATACCACACACAACCGCAGAGAGAATATATATATTTTCACACGAGTTTCGCCTACTGACAGCTCTTCACAACACGACATTACGTCTGTCCGGTCACAACCTTGAACCACTCTTTGTCTGCGCTCCACGTTTTGAGATGCAGTTGCTATTGGCACGTCCTGTCAAAGTAGAGATCATGGACCCTTATCGCAGGGTTCTCATCAATGCGGGCATGGGTAACCCAACCGTTCCGTTTATATAGCCCTTGGGAATAGGCGAGTTTTTAGGACGAGTGGGGAGGCACTTGATATTCATAGCCTTTATAAAGGGATAAGGACACTCTCCCTTTACCCTCACCCTTCTTCATCTTTAGTCCTTTCGTCCTCAAGATCTAAGCCCAAGTTTTAGCTTTCCCTCATTTGAGAAAGCACTCCAGTCATGTCCGGATCTGGAGCTGGAGGCAAGTGGATGGCCTCCTCCGTTGAGGAGAAGGACATCACGGAGCTCCGGGAGGCCGGCTACTTAGCCAAGGAGATTGCTCACCGACTCCCTGCAATAGGGCAAGTCGTCCCTACCCCCGAGCCCCATGAGAGGGTCGTGTTTCTCACACACTTCGTCCGCGGGTTGGTATTCCCTCTTCATCCATTTGTCCGTGGATTGATGTTTTACTATGGGTTGGACTCCCACGATCTAGCTCCCAACTTTATCCTCAATATCTCAGGATACATAGTTGTGTGCGAGGCCTTTCTCCGCATCCCACCTCACTTTGGCTTATGGCTGAAGATTTTTAATGTAAAGCCCAAGGTGGTGCGCGGCCAACAGGCCAAGTGCGGAGGTGCCATGGTGGGCAAAATGCCCAAAATCACTTGGCTCGAAGGCTCCTTTGTAGAGACGATGAAGGGATGGCAATCAGGTGGTTCTACATCACCGAGCCGCATGACGCCAACTGGGCGGCGGCTCCCGAATTCCGATCTGGTGCCCCGATGCGTCTTACCTCCTGGCAAGAGAAGGGCCTGACCTGGGGATCTTTGGAAGAGATCACGGGGCTCCAAACTTGCCTCCAGAACATGATAACCCGGAAGATCAAGCTCGTTGATGTGATCCAGGTCATGCTTGTACGCTGGATCCTTCCCTGTCAGCGCCGGACCTGTTATTTGTGGGAGTTCAATTCGGCCAAGCACCAGACGCTGCTAAGGCTCTTCGGCACGACGCACGAAGATATCTGGAGGGTGCTCTTCAATGGCAGCGAGACACCTCCACCCTCGACCAAGGATTGCGGGCTCCACTTTAAGCGTCAGGCTAATTCGGTAAGCCATCAAGGTATAATCTTTAAGGACATACTTTTAGGAAGGATACTAAGCCTTCTTACCAATTTCTTTTTCAAGCCTGGGTCGACTTAGCGAGACGGATTAATAGTCCGGCGCCGCTGCCCGAAGGCGAGGGAACCCCGCTCCTTAACGGGATGCTATTTTCGGCGCCTTACGAGGTGCCGGAGAAGAAGGTCAAAACTACGGCCATGGGGACCAGGAGTGGGCTTCGCCGAAGGACCACCTTGGTCGTCCCATCTGACGATGAGACAGACCCCTCAGCCGCCAACAATGGCGACGAGGAGGGAGGTGACTCCCCTCCTGCAGGAGGGAGGAAGAAAAGGGAGGCCTCCACGAGTTTGGAGGCGGAGGCGCCCAAGAGGGGGAGAGGCTCCTACACGGAGAACTCCGTGTGGGATGTTGATAGCAGCCCAGAGCGACCTCGTCGGACCAAGCCACGGGCCACCTCGTAAGCACCAGAATCCGAAAACGTCTGGCCTTTCTTGTTTGTAGTATTGATGTGCCTTAAACTTTGTCATAGCAGTCCGGCATGCGATGACTCCCCACGATCCTCGACAGAGGAATCGTTGGACGCAAAGGAGATGGCTAGCATGTCTCCGCCACCTGCTCATTCCGTCTCGCCCAAGGGTGACGACGAGGTGGTGTCACAAAAGACCTTCCCCGACCAGGGGAGGTTCCGAAGATCGTCGGGGTGGCGCCCCAGGACGATTCCTTAGTCGCTGGACACATGGGGGAAAATCCCTTATGGGGACTGATGACGGGGGCCGAGTTCCCCTTGGTCCTGAGCAGGACACTACTCTGGAGACCCATGCGGCTCTAGAGTCCAGCGAATGACATTCCCCGAAAGAAGGGGGTGTGCCAGTCCCACCGGTGACTTCTGTCCAACTAGAGGCACCGGACAATCTACTGGAGGCGCTACGAGGCACCTCTATTGTGGATGAACACCGTGCCCTTATGGGCACGATAATAGAGAAGGTTCAGTTCGTCAAAAACAGACTGATCGAAGCCTACACTAGCCTTCTATCAGGCTTTGAGGTAAGTAATGCAGTTGTAGGAAGAATGTCATAGTATAGAAAGTAGCCCCTGATGCTCTATTTGGTGTTCGGGAAGAAAAGAGCTGAACAGAGGATCGAGAAGAAATATCACAGGAGTCTAACATAAGTTGTCTATGTGTTTAAGAAGGTATCGCTGCAGGCTGCCGCCGCTCATGCTGTGGAGGTTTCCGAACTGAAGCGGAAACTAGAGCGGACCGAGGAGGAACTTGGCCTCGTGAAAAAGCAGCTGGAGGATAGCCAAGGTATGTAGTGACCTGCGGGTATATTTTAAGAAAAAATGAATAGTCCGTCTGGACTAAAGTGTCATAATATTTATTAGGGGCCACGTCCGAGGCGGCCGCCCTCAAGAAGGCGTTAGCCGAGGCCGAGGATAAAGCGGCCAAGGAACTTGCCTCGTGCGAGAAGCACGAAGCCCGGGTTGACGAGGCACAACAACAGGTCCAAGGCGTGATCGAGAGATTTGAGTCCTTGGAGCGCGATTGTAAGGTGCAAGAGTCCGAACTGGAGATGGCCCGTCAGAGCGCACAGGACGCACGAGCCGAAGCCCGGAATGCCCTCCAGGAAATTCAGGTGGCCAAGAACATTGTGGCGGGTGAGTCTTCCGCCATGCAAAGCGAGTATGTAAAAGAAAAATTCCTTGTACTTATCCAGATTCGGGTTTTCCAGGGGCGTTTACGGATCTGCCGCACAGTATATTAGATGCTACCGAGCATTATAGAGCCGAAGAGGGGATGCCTACGGAGAAGCTATTCTGGTCCCAATATCTTGGACCCGAACATCCGGTGCCCTTCAGCGACCAGCTGAAGTAGTTGGTCGAGCTGCACAAGTCGGCAGAGCTAGCCATGAATGACCTAATAGTCTGGCTGTGGCCTGCCGAGCCTATACCTAGTAGCTACTTCAGACTTGTTCAGTGGCTTGTAAGTGCCTGTCCGCGGCTCGAAACCATGAAGCGGTCGGTCTGTATTGAAGGTGCGCGTATGGCATTTGCCCGTGTCAAGACGCATTGGGCGAAGTTAGATGCCAAGAAGCTAATGATCGAGGGGCCGCCGGCGGGCAAGGAGCATCGTCGGCCCGAGCACTATTTTGATGGTGTCCTGGAGGGGTCCCGCCTTGTGGCGGAGCAATGTTCAAAGGATATCATATACCCATGAGAACATGTGTATTACCTTGCCCTGTAATATGGAACAATGGTGTCATGTAATATATTGCTTATGATTTAAATTTACCTCCTGTGCGGCTGTTTATTAACTCTGAGGGTTGACCAGTCGTCGGCTTCTGCCCCCATGTAGATAGTACGGGAGTGTTCGGGATAAATCTACTTTACTCCACATTCTGGTCCTTAAAGGAGGTGTTTAGCGCAACGAACAAGGCAATCAGACTATGCGGCCTTTACTGCCCTCACTTAGCCATAGGAGTTTGACAAATAGGAAAGTTGGCGAAGCCCCTGGTATTCAGAAGACCGAATTAGGGGCGCTATGCATGCCTAATCGGGGGAACCGATTCTTCGCAAGAAGCGGAAAAAAATCTCCAATGATTTGGAACCTCTCGAACAGCTGACCGACTCTCGCCGCATCATGATAGTTAGTTTTCGGCTTTCTCTACTGAGGTGCTCATCCGGAAGAACCGGGACACAATCGCAGTAGTTCTCCCTTTACTACCCTAGCCGATATAGCGGAGCGTAAGGTAGTAAGCACAGGAGCCGGGCAACCCAACTATTGACCAAAGACATGATTCGGAGCCGATGCATATAATGCTATAAGTTCGGGGTGTCGAACTATACTATAAAAGTGTTCAGACTTTTTATTGTCGTGGTGTTGGGTGTAATGAAGCCCCTGACGTAGTAATACGTACCATGGTGTACGTGTAGTGGGTAATTAATACCGAGGTGAGTAAACAGAAAAAATGAAATAATAGGCTAACTCTACCGTGTGTTCACCATCAAGGCGTGCTTTGTACAAGCGATGCGATAAGCATGTAGGGCTATTTAACATGCCGCAACCAAGGGCGAGCTACGTGCGGGTATGAAAAGCATGTATGGCGATAGTTTAATAGAGACCACCTGGGGATTCCCTTGTAAGCCAGAGCTCCTTGCCTCCTTGCTGTGTTTTGCAAGCGGGTTGTCCGTATAGACCTTCAAAAGAGAAGAAAAACACCCATAGAGAAGAAAAAGTAAAAGCGTGCGAATCCCAAGGTTGGTCAAGCCATACAGTGGATCGCGAACAAGTTATGCCTCCGCCAATTCCCATGGGGTTTTGAGTGCGTAATTTATATACGTGCGGTATTGGTGCCATTGCCTCCTCAGGGCTGGGACGGAGGCCAAATTTGTTAATTCGGCTCTCGAGGAGCTGAGCTGTCCTGCTGCAGTGTGGTCCCGACCCTCTTGACAATGTCCAGGGGCTCGGCAGCCAGATTATAATGCTGCTTGAGAAGGCCGCTCTATACTTCTGCTGCTAGGGTGGCAGTGTGCTCCTCTGTACGGAGGGAGTGTTCCGTGTTTCCATTTACTGTAATGATGCCACATGGACCGAGCATTTTGAGCTTGAGATAAGAGTAATGTGGCACCGCATTGAATCTAGCAAATGCGGTTCATCCGAGCAGGGCATGATAGCCGTTGCGAAATGAGACGATATTGAAGATTAGTTCTTCACTTCAGAGGTTATCCGAGGAGCCGAATACTACTTCCAGCGTTATTGAGCCCATACAACGGGCCTCTACGCCTGGTATGACTCCTTTAAAGGTAGTCTTCATGGGCTTGACTCGTGAGGGGTCAATGCGCATTTTACGTACTGTGTCCTGATAGAGCAGGTTGAGGCCGCTACCACCGTCCATTAGGACTCGTATCAGGTGAAATCCGTCGATGATTGGGTCGAGGACTAGTGTGGCCGAACCACCATGGCGGATGTTGGTTGGATGGTCTCGGCGGTCAAAGGTGATCGGGAGTGATGACCACGGATTGAATTTTGGGGCGACTGGCTCTAACGCATAAACGTCCCTAAGTGCGTGTTTGCGCTCCCTTTTGGGGATGTGTGTGGCGTATATCATGTTCACCGTTTTGACTTGAGGAGGAAATTTCTTTTGCTCCCCAGTGTTCGGCTGCCGGGGTTCCTCGTCATCGTCCTCGCTCTGTGATTCTCCTTCCTTGTTTCTGCTGTTGACCTTGCAGGCTTGTTTAAAGACCCAGCAATCTCTGTTAGTATGGTTGGCCGGTTTGTCCGGGGTGCCATGTATCTGGCAAGGATGGTCGAGTATGCGGTCCAAACTGGATGGTCCTCTGCTATTCCTTTTATAGGGCTTATTTCGCTGGCCGGACTTGGAGCCATTGAATTCGGCGTGAACTGTAGTGTCATCGGCGTTACTGCCATTGCTTCAGCGTCTGTGTCTGTTGCGCCGGAGCTTGCCGGTTGATTCTACTACACAACCTTCTTCTTGTAGACGTTGTTGGGCCTCCAAGTGAAGAGATTTGTAGGACAGTAGCAAATTTCCCTCAAGTGGATGACCTAAGGTTTATCAATCCGTAGGAGGCGTAGGATGAAGATGGTCTCTCTCAAGCAACCCTGCAACAAAATAACAAAGAGTCTCTTGTGTCCCCAACACACCCAATACAATGGTAAATTGTATAGGTGAACTAGTTCGGCGAAGAGATGGTGATATAAGTGGTATATGGATAATAGATAAAGGTTTTTGTAATCTGAAAATATAAAAACAGCAAGGTAACTAATGATAAAAGTGAGCGTAAACGGTATTGCAATGCGTTGAAACAAGGCCTAGGGTTCATACTTTCACTAGTGCAAGTTCTCTCAACAATAATAACATAATTGGATCACATAACTATCCCTCAACATGCAACAAAGAGTCACTCCAAAGCTCGTGATACATCAAGATCGTATCACCTCAAGAACACGAGAGAGAGAGAGAGATCAAACACATAGCTACTGGTACATACCCTCAGCCCCGAGGCAGAACTACTCCCTCCTCATCATGGAGAGCACCGGGATGATGAAGATGGCCACCGGAGAGGGATTCCCCCCTCCGATAGGGTGCCGGAACGTGTCTAGTTTGGTTTTCGGTGGCTATGGAGGCTTCTTGTGGCGGAACTCCCGATCTATGGTGCTCCCCGAAGTTTTTAGGGTATATGGGTATATATGGGAGGAAGAAGTACGTCGGTGGACCTCCAGGCTATCCACGAGGCAGGGGGCGCGCCCAGGGGGGTGGTGGGCGCGCCCTCCACCCTCGTGGGCAGCCCGGGACTCTCCTGGTCCAACTCCGATACTCCATGGGCTTCTTCTGGTCCAAAAATAAGTTCCGTGAAGTTTCAGGTCAATTGGACTCCGTTTGATTTTCCTTTTCTGCGATACTCTAAAACAAGTAAAAAACAGAAACTGGCTCTGGGCTCTGGGTTAATAGTTTAGTCCCAAAAATAATATAAAAGTGTATAATAAAGCCCATAAACATCCAAAACAGATAATATAATAGCATGGAACAATAAAAAATTATAGATACGTTGGAGACGTATCAGCATCCCCAAGCTTAATTCCTGCTCGTCCTCGAGTAGGTAAATGATAAAAACAGAATTTTTGATGTGGAATGCTACCTAACATATTGATCATCTATTTCTCTTTATTGTAGCAAGAATATTCAGATCCATAAGATTCAAGACAAAAGTTTAATATTGACATAAAAATAATAATACTTCAAGCATACTAACTAAGCAATCATGTCTTCTCAAAATAACATGTCCAAAGAAACTCATCCCTACAAAATCATATAGTTTGGTCATGCTCCATTTTCGTCACACAAGAATGCTCTCATCATGGACAACCCCGATGACAAGCCAAGCAATTGTTTCATACTTTAGTAATCTCAAACCTATAAGCTTTTCACGCAATACATGAGCGTGAGCCATGGATATAGCACTAAGGGTGGAATAGAATATAATGAGGGGGTTATGTGGAGAAGACAAAAAAGGAGAAACTCTCACATAAACAAGGCTATGGAGATGCCCATCGATTGATGTTAATGCAAGGAGTAGGGATTTCCATGCAATGGATGCACTAGAGCTATAAATGTATGAAAGATCAACAAAAGAAACTAAGTGGGTGTGCATCCAACTTGCTTTCTCATGAAGACCTAGGGCACTTGAGGAGGCCCATTGTTGGAATATACAAGCCAAGTTCTATAATGAAAAATTCCCACTAGTATATGAAAGTGACAAAACAAAAGACTCTCTATCATGAAGATTATGGTGCTACTTTGAAGCACAAGTGTGGCAAAGGATAGTAGCATTATCCCTTTTATATTTTTTTATTTGGCCTTTCTTTTCTTTTTTTATTTGGGATTTCTCTTTTTTGTAACAATGCTCTATGAATGATTGTCATCACACTTCTATTTACTTACACTCAAGAATTACAACTCGATACTTAGAACAAGATCTAACTCTATATGAATGCCTCCAGCGGTGTACCAGGATATGCAACGAACCAAGAGTGACATGTATGAAAGAATTATGAATGGTGGCTTTGCCACAAATACTATGTCAACTACATGATCATGCTAAGCAATATGACAATGATGAATGTGTCATGATAAGCGGAATGGTGGAAAGTTGCATGGCAATATATCTTGGAATGGCTATGGAAATGCCATAATAGGTAGGTATGGTGGCTGTTTTGAGGAAGATATAAGGAGGTTTATGTGTGAAAGAGCGTATCATATCACGGGGTTTGGATGCACCGGCGAAGTTTGCACCAACTCTCAATGTGAGAAAGGGCAATGCACGGTACCGAAGAGGCTAGCAATGATGGAAGGGTAAGAGTGCATATAATCCATGGACTCAACATTAGTCATAAAGAACTCACATACTTATTGCAAAAATCTACAAGTCATCAAAAACCAAGCACTACGCGCATGCTCCTAGGGGGATAGATTGGTAGGAAAAGACCATCGCTCGTCCCCAACCTCCACTCATAATGAGGGCAATCAAAGAACACCTCATGTTTCAAATTTGTTACATAACGTTTACCATACGTGCATGCTCAAGGACTTGCAAACTTCAACACAAGTATTTCTCAAATTCACAACTACTCAATTAGCACAACTTTAATATCACTATCTCCATATCTCAAAACAATCATCAAGCATCAAACTTCTCTTAGTATTCAACACACTCATAAGAAAGTTTTTACTAGTCTTGAATACCTAGCATATTAGGATTAAGCACATTACCATGCTGTTTAAGACTCTCAAAATAATCTAAGTGAAGCATGAGTGTTCATCTATTTCTACAAAATAAAACCACCACCATGCTCTAAAAAGATATAAGTGAAGCACTAGAGCAAATGACAAACTACTCCGAAAGATATAAGTGAAGATCAATGAGTAGTCGAACAATTATGCAACTATATGAAGACTCTCTAACATTTAATAATTTCAGATCTTGGTATTTTATTCAAACAGAAAGCAAAACAAAATAAAATAAAATGACGCTCCATGCAAAACACATATCATGTGGTAAATAAAAATATAGCTCCAAGTAAAGTTACCGATGAACGGAGACGAAAGAGGGGATGCCTTCCGGGGCATCCCCAAGCTTGGGCTTTTGGTTGTCCTTGAATATTACCTTGGGGTGCTTTGTGCATCCCCAAGCTTAGGATATTGCCACTCCTTATCCCATAGTCCATTGAATCTTTACCCAAAACTTGAAAACTTCACAACACAAAACTTAACAGAAAACTCGTAAGCTCTGTTAGTATAAGAAAATAAATCACCACTTAGGTACTGTCGTGAACTCACTCTAAATTCATATTGTTGTAATATCTACTGTATTCCAACTTATCTATGGTTCATACCATTCGATACTACTCATAGATTCAACAAAATAAGCAAACAACACATAGAAAACAGAATCTGTCAAAAAACAGAACAGTCTGTAGTAATCTGGATCAAACGTATACTTCTGGAACTCATAAAATTCTCAAATAAATTGGTGGACCTGAGTAATTTATCTATTAATCATATGAAAAAATAATTAACTAAATAGCACTCTCCAATAAAAAATGGCAGCAAATATCGTGAGCGCTAAAGTTTCTGTTTTTTACAGCATGATTAAAAAGACTTTCCCCAAGTCTTCCCAAAGGTTCTACTTGGCACAAACACTAATTAAAAGCATAAAACCACATCTAAACAGAGGCTAGATGAATTATTTATTACTAAACAGGAACAAATAGCAAGGAACAAAAATAAAATTGGGTTGCCTCCCAACAAGCGCTGTCGTTTAATGCCCCTAGCTAGGCATGATGATTTCAATGATGCTCACATAAAAGATAAGAATTGTAACATAAAGAGAGCATCATGAAGAATATGACTAGCACATTTAAGTCTAACCCACTTCCTATGCATAGGTATTTTGTGAGCAAACAACTTGTGGGAATAATAATCAACTTGCATAGGAAGGTAAAACAAGCATACCTTCAAAACTTTAAGCACATATAGAGGAAACTTGATATTATTGCAATTCCTACAAGCATATATTCCTCCCTCATAATAATTTTCAGTAGCATCATGAATGAATTAAACAATATAACCAGCACCTAAAGCATTCTTTTCATGATCTACAAGCATAGAAATTTTATTACTCTCCACATAAGCAAAATTCTTCTCATTCGGAATAGTGGGAGTATCATAAGAAACTCGAATACTATAAATTGTTTCCACATTAAAAGAGTAATGTTCAGAAAAGGGGTAACCATAATCATGACAAGTTTTATAAATATAATCACTACTTTTTATAGCATAAGTATCATCACAATAATCATCATAAGTAGGAGGCACGCTATCATCATTATAAATTTGCATATGAAAACTTGGGAGACTAAAAATATCATCTTCATCAAACATAGCATCCCCAAGCTTGGGACAAACATTAATTGCAGCAAATTTATTCTCAAAAACATCATCTTTATCAAACATAGCATCCCCAAGCTTGGGCCTTTTCATATCATAAGCATAATCACTCTCATCATTAATAGTATGGATAGCACCAAAAGTATAGCAATTATCATATTCTTCCAAGCAAGTGCCAAAAAGATTTTCAAGATCATAAGAAGTATCATTATATTCCACAATTATATTTTCATGAGGCACAATAGTAATAGGAGCAGCATTATTTGGGGGATATATCTTGTTACCTCTCTTCCTTTTTCTTTTCTTCTTCTTCACCACATCATGTGTGGGTTCAATCCTTTTTTTGGAGCTCCTTATTAATGAGATTGGTTGAATAGAAGGCTCCTCCTCATCGCCTGATTCATCATAAGAAATAATAGGAGGATATTGGGAAGTCTCTTCCCTTTCATTAGTATTCTCTTCATCTTGTATTTGTTTTCTTTTCTTTATGTAGTTGGCAATATAAGGATTTTCAATACAATTCACTGCACAATACATATAAATTTCCTCTAGATCAAAATGAAGAACTCTATCAAGGGCAAATTTTGGAATATCCTTAGTTATACGTTTCATTTCTTCACAACCCAAGAGCAAACTAAGTTCATTATGATGAGCAAGGTAAATCAAGTCATCACAATTTTTGGACATGATACGATCATGAAACAATTTGCATTGGGTACTGAAATGATCATGTTCATTGCAAAGTTCACAAGTATGGCTAAGAAAGTTTAAATTTTCAGCACACGCACCTAGCCTTTCTTGCAACCATTTAGTTTCTAAGTGCTTATGCCTCTTGCAATATCTATCTTCCCTATTTGGTGTGTACTTGCAAACCCAATGTACTCCACAAATATTGACATGTTTATAGGAGACATTATCATCATGACTAGTGCAATCATCATTAGTACTATGGATATTCAAGGAGTTCATACTAACAACATTGAAATCATGCTCACCATTCAAAGATTTAGTGCCAAACATTTTAATGCATTCTTCTTCTAACACTTTGGCACAATTTTCCTTTCCATCATACTCACGAAAGATATTAAAAAGGTGAAGCGTATGAGGCAAACTTAATTCCATTTTTTTGTAATTTTCTTTTATAAACTAAACTAGTGCTAAAACAAGAAACAAAAAGATTCGATTGCAAGATCTAAACAAATACCTTCAGGCGCTAACCTTCCCGGCAACGGCGCCATAAAAGAGCTTGATGTCTACTACACAACCTTCTTCTTGTAGACGTTGTTGGGCCTCCAAGTGCAGAGGTTTGTAGGATAGTAGAAAATTTCCCTCAAGTGGATGACCTAAGGTTTATCAATCCATAGGAGGCGTAGGATGAAGATGGTCTCTCTCAAGCAACCCTGCAACAAAATAACAAAGAGTCTCTTGTGTCCCCAACACACCCAATACAATGGTAAATTGTATAGGTGAACTAGTTCGGCGAAGAGATGGTGATTTTGGCCTTGTTTTATACATTAAAATTTTTGCCAGGAATTAAAACTTTGAATTTCTGAGCTCCATTTTGATTTTTTAAATCATTTCCTTCCTTGTTATGATGAGTTTTTCCCAAAGAGAAAACTTTTCAAATATGTCATTGGACATATTTAATCTCTCAAGAGAAACTTTCCCTTATTTAATATAACTAATTAAATAATTAAGTTGCTTGATCTTTACTTTCTTGAAAATGGTTTTTCTAGGTTATATGGCCATATTTGAACTACAACCATTTGATAAATTCACCTAAAATTCCAACCAAAATTTGGAGATGTCATGTGATGTTTTTAAATCACTTTTATGCAAAAATAATCTTTATTCATGAAATATTTTGAGCTCTACACTCAATTTTTCTTCTCTGGTCCAGAGTGCAATTTTGCACTACAACCCATTTAAATAATTCTTTCTAGCCTCCACCAAAATTATGGGATATTGGTAGTAGCATATGATTCAACTTTATGCAAAAACCAATGATGTTATTTGAAAAATTTGAGTGAATCAACCTCATTTTCATTCTGGTCCAGCCTTGTGATTTCTACTACAACCCTATTTAATTTTGCTCCAATGATCTTGTGCTTTCTCCTACTTGTAGACAGCCCTACCAAACCCCTAAATCCAGGAGCATGCACCCATTGGATTAATTTTGGTTCATGAAATAATGTCATTTATTTCCTGTCCAGAATTGTAGTTTTGCAAAACTTGCACTAGCAAGTTTCTACTTTGGCAAACTAACCTCACCACTCTCTCTTGCATCTAAAGAGACCCTGATCTGGAGTTTTTGGCCACTCCAAGACCTGCCTAAGTGCCCCTAGCATTTTGTCAAACACCCTGAGTGCATAGCCAGATTTGGCATGGATTCAAGTTTACATTGTGAACTTGGCCACCTGACCTAACCACCATGCCCATTCACCCTCTATCTAACCCTAACCTAGTCCTGTTTCTTCCCAGCCTCAACCGCGACCTCTAGCGTGCTCTGGCATTGTGTCGAGCACATCCCGTGCGTGCCCAGAGCGCGAGCAGAGCGTGCGTTTGGCACGCGTTTTGCACGTGCCACGCCGAGCCGACGCGTCGCGCCCCTGGCCTTGCCACCACTGCAGAGCCACGCCACTCGCTCCCTTCTCACCGCAACGCGACAAGCCGCCCCTCGCCACGCCCGACAGGCCAAGAGCTAGCCGCCACGCCGCCCGACAGCCCCTGCCTGGCCGCGCCGCCAAGCCACCTCCGCTCGCCAGCTCGCCCTGGAGCAGTGCCCACTCGTCCGCTAGCTCCTGCCGTCATCCCCAGCCACGCCACGTTGCCCTGCAAGCTACAGAGAGGCGGTTCGCCGGAGATTATCCGGCCGCCGCGGAACCGACCTCGACGAGCTATAAAAGGAGGCCCCGAGCCCATTCCCCGAGCACACAGGCAACCTTAGAATGCTCCCCTAGTTCTCCCGTGGCAGCCAATCGACCGGGAGGTCTTCCCCCATCTCCGGCAACTGCAGCCGCCACCACTGCCGGCCAATTCGGCACCACCAGGGCCTCCCCCTCTCCGTTCTCTCCACCAAGAGCTTCCTCATCCTCCCGTGAACCTTTCCACTACTCGATTTCGATCGGGGCTCACTGCGGGAGAATTTTCACTCCGCCCCCGAAGCCTCCTCCGCTGCGAAGCTCGTCGCCGGCAGCTCCCTCCATCCCCACCGGCCTGGCAACCACCGGGAGGACCGCACTGGAGTGGCGCATCCATCCCCGCCCTCGGGGCCCCGCGAAGAGCTGCCAGTCGCCGGCGACGATCGTCTGAGCTCCGCCTCCGCTCGGGACAGGGGAAGGAGGGGGAGAAAGACTAGTAAACCTGACTAGTGGGCCCCTTGGACCCACTGTCAGTGACCCTGCCTGTCCACCGTGGGATTAAGTGAAGGCGTAATTCTCCCCAGTACGTTTTCCCCGCTCCGAAAGCGTATTCCCCTCCGAAACGTTTTCTTTTCAGTTTTTTTAAATAACAGATTTTGACCACAACTTTGACTGCTATAACTTTTTAAATATAACTCCAAATGAATTGATTCTTTTTCCTACATCTCTCAAATATTGTCTAGTTTATTTTAAGATTTATTTGAAAATTTTCCAAACAACTTTTTTGTACTGTTTTTGAAATGTGTGTTAATTCAAATATATTTTAAAATAGGATTTTGGAGAGAGAAGAAACTTTCAAAAGTTTTGGAGAGCACCTCACCCCTCCACAACTTAAAGGCAAGCATTCTGAACCCTGGCATAATGTTTTTGGTGTGTTATTTGACACGTTTATAACACCACCTTACTTCGGAGGACTTGTTATTTCATGTGACATGATCATTTGCATGGAAGCATATCAGTGATTTCCTTGCTGTTGGAAATGAATATTATGTGATGGTAATCATCCTCATGTGCCTTGCATGCATGCCGGAAAGGAATCCGGGAAAGCCTCGGCCTTGGGTAGGCGTGAGCTTGTCGCCGGTCCCCGTCGGGACGGTTATGTCCGGTATGGCATGGTAAGGTATATTGAGTGGTGATTTTGTTGATTGAAATATATTTGTTACATGTCATGCAGGGAACTTATAAACCTCCTGAGTCGACCGTAGACCGAGTCTTGTTTCCAGTAACCCCCATACTTGCTATGTACTACCACTTGTCCCTGCCGCAGGTAGGGTATGGTTCAGTAAGTCGTCAACCCCTTTCAAGCACACACCGTACAGAGAGGCCATGGTGGAAGATATCGGTTGTAGCCGGTAGGCATGCCACCTGGTCCGGGGGCATGGGTGTTTCCGGTTGGGACCGAGAGGGGAGGCCACCCCTTAGAGCGCGCGATATAAATTTGATCCCATGCTACGCGAGGTTGTAGCCTCCCCACTTAGAGTTTTGCTTAACAAGTGTCGTGGGTGATTCCAGACACCGATGAGTTAAGCTGGTGTGTGCAAGTTAGGCGTGTTTTCAACTAAAAGGCCGTAGACAGAATTAGTCCCGATGGACTAAAGGAATCCGTTACTCGTGGGTAAAGAGTACACCCTCTGCAGAGATTAAAACCTATTCGAATAGCCGTGTCCATGGTTAAGGATTACAGTCTGGGATGGGTCAAGTGTTGGTCTTAGTGTCGGTCTTCGGAGGAGAGTTGTTAAACCAGAACTTGGACCGTGACTTGTGACTTGTGAAGATTATGATTATTATCTTGTGATGGACTAACCCGTTGCATTATTTATATTATTGAGTATCCCTGGGACGGTTCTACCTCCTGGATATTCATTGTGATTATTTATTTGTAAGCCCTTTATGTGGTGTCGCTGAGACGCCCGACTGTGGCAATGCTTGTTGTTTATTTTAAAGCCCTTTATGTGGTGTCGCTCAGACGCCCGACTGTGGCATTTCTTTTAAAGCCCTTTATGTGGTGTCGCTCAGACGCCCGACTGTGGCATTTCTTTTAAAGCCCTTTATGTGGTGTCGCTCAGACGCCCGACTGTGGCATTTCTTTTAAAGCCCTTTATGTGGTGTCGCTCAGACGCCCGACTGTGGCATTTCTTTTAAAGCCTTATGTGGTGTCGCTCAGACCCCGACTGCGGCATTTTATTCCACTCTATTATTGCTTATTCATGTTGCATATAAATAACCTGCTTGCATGCATAAAAGATATTTTATTTGTGACTGACGATGTGATCATAGAATATCTTCAGTGCATGATTATCAATTATATTATCCCAGTGTTCATAATGTTTGCGAGTACATTCAAAGTACTCACTGGCTTGTCCCTGGCTATTGTCTTGGCCAGATTTCTGCATGGAGAGGAGCGTTGCGGTGACAGCCCCGGAAACTAAGCAACGGTGATAGCAGCCTCGCGAAGATAGGAGTAACCTGGTCAGCTATCCGTGGGAAATGGAGTCCCATGACACTGATGATCACAAACCGCTTCCGCCATCAGCCACTAGAAACCCAATTGTTGTACTCATAGGCCACAATGGTCTTGTACTACCATTTTTGTACTTTTTGCTTGGAATTTCTGTACAAGTTGGTGCCTCATCAGCTAACAGTAATCCTGGGCTGGTGAGCACACGGTCATTTTCTGGAAATTTATGTCGAAAAAACCGGTCGTGACAGACTTGGTATCAGAGCCAGGCTGACCATTGTCTAATCCTATCTTAGCCGGGTCTATAAACTTAGGCAAGCCGACCCACCAAACCATAACAAACCCCAGCCAAGCTTCTCGTGCAAGATAGCCACACAGTGACCCAACAGTTTTTGGCAGTCGGTGCCCAACCTATCAACCTAACCTGTCACTCATGCGCTAGTGATCGAATCCTAAATAGTCCTTTCTCGCAAGCGTGCGAAGGAAGACTCCGTCCCCTTTTTCCTATAAAAAGGGGCACGCTAGCCCCAACACAGCACAACACAACCTCTACCCCAAACTAAGCTACAATGCCTGGCCCTGTCGTGCACAATGAGACCACAACAACCAACCTTGGAGGCTTTGTGACCATACTCGCAAACCTCACCCGTCGTGCCTATGCGTTAGAAGAGCCCCCAGATATGTTGTACCAAGGACCCATGAGCGGTGAGAGCCGTCAATTCTGGGCCACGTCACATCTACGGTAGGGGTCTAGAGCCCGAGCGCCCCTACAGGTTCACTGGAAGAACAACTTCCTTTGAGCTTCAAGCCATCCAACTAGCTGCTCGAGAGGCTATAGTTCATCTCCGGCACTTGTCGCCAGAGTTAACTGTCGCTCGTTCCACTACTACCCCAGACGTGAAGGGTATGGTAGACCACCCCAAGTTGCCAACGGAGATCACGAGACGGATCCTGCATTGTTGCACCTAGTGCGCTATGTAAGTGCACTAGAGGAACTGTGCGATCAAATCACTATTGATCTAATCGCAGCTCGTGGAGAGCTGGTTCGTCGAGCCCCGGCGAGAGAAGAGAACGAGCCCAACGCCGACAACCCAGTCGTGCTGTTTGGACACCCGATCGAGTCCCTGAGGCCTGCCCCAGCCATCGGCCAAGGTGCTGCGATAACCCCAGAAGTGCTTCGTCGCATATTGGGAGCACACTCCAACGGGATTGTGGCCAACAATCCCCGAGATGGTCCTCATCGCTACCCCGAGCCTGCAGCCCCTCAACCCACTCCAGCTAATTCCGACGACGAGACCCGTGGAGGAGCCTCAAGGCACGCCCGCTTGGATGTAAACGAGGTAGACTAGGTCACCCGAGTTGTATCGAGTCCCAGTGTACCCTCGCTTTGTAATCGTGTGGCCTCGTAATTAAATGCCGCCTGTTGTCGTGCCTCTGTTTTAATAGTAGCCTTGCCTGGATACGCCAGTATGCAGTATAAGATTTCTATCCCGGACACAGTTACCAAAAATCACCCCGTCAACCCCACAGTAACACATCACTATAGTGAAATGTGTGAATCTGTGGCTTGACCCCGACCCTTGGAACAGAGCTGAAAATTTTCTTTACCATTCACCTCGGTAAAATGACCCAGCTCCGGTGCTATAAAAAAAGGCCACCGCGTGACCTTGCCAAGCACCCCTCATCTTGTGCACCACCCTCAGAACCATTTCCTAGCCATGCCGAGCCCTAGCATTTATCTGAGAACCCCAGATGCAACCCCAGGAAGTTTTGTCAAGATATTGCGGGATTTTACCTGCAGTACCATGGGCGCTACCCAGCCACCCCAGTACGAGCTGTTCAAATCGAGAATTACCCCTTCCACCTCAAGATATTGGGCAGCAGTACACATCCCTCCCGTAAACTCAAACCAAGACCAACGAGGTCTCCTTCGTGGGGAAATCTATAACAACCTCACAGATGGCCATAGAAGCTGTTGCATACGAAGCGCTTGCTCGCCTTCGATTCGCGGTACCCTATGCCAGCGAACGAGGGTATTATTACTTTCCCCGAGCCGCAGCACCCGGAGGAGTGACATCTTTTCCGGTGGACGCATTGAGAGAGACCCAGTCCTGGCCAACCTTGTCCAGTACGTCATCGCTCAAGAGCGTTTAACCCAACGTGTGATGGGTTATCTCCAGAGCCTCGCAGATTTAAATCCTCAGATCGCCATCGGCAGAGCACTAAGGCCCGACCAGGAGAGACACGTGCATCGACTGGTCAATCCACTTCCCCCGATAGAAGAGGAGTGTATCCCAGTACCAGAGACGTTTTCTAGGGACCCCGTCCAGTTACCTTTCCATTTTAGACGTCGCTGCGGTGTTCATTATTGCAACATTTATTTATGTGTGTGACTTATGCGTGATACCCTGAGTTTGTACGACGAGTCAATTATTTGGCTTCTACTAATGTGTAGTTTTTGTTGTGGTTTATGCTCCTTTTAAAATTAACTGTTTTTCCCTCGCAAAATTCTAGAGTGAGATTTCTTTTCCCTGAGTTGCTACATCTGCCCTTCTCACGACGTGGATTATTTAATTTCACACAGCACCACGCAGCAGACTCACAACCATTACCATTAGACACATACACTGTTTGCAAAACTTTGCAACAGTGTTACATCCAGCTAATCACCCCCTAACAACAGTTAGCACCCGGCACACCCCACCTACTCCTCTGTGATCACCACCACCGCGGAGAGCCAACACCCGAGCAGCAGCGTCGCGACGATCGTCGAGGATCATCGCGCACAGGAGCACAGAGCCCCAGTAGTGTCGCCAGCCCTCCAAATATCAGGATCACAACCAGTCCGGCATCGCCTCCGCCATTAGAGCCTCACCGAGCTTCTGTAAGCAGTAATGGAGGAAGAGGAGGAGGAGAAGTGAGGCCAGGTGTGAGGAAAAGAGAGAGGCACCCGGCCGTTTTATAGCTCGAGCTCGGTGTACGGTGGGCGAAGTCCACCAACGCCGCTCGTCGCCGATCGCCGGTGTTCGGGTCGAATCCGCGAGCAGTGCCGACAGCACGCTGGCCGCGAGGTGAGTGCACGCTGCACCGGCAGCTAGCACGCCGCGCACTACCGCAGGTACGGCCTAGATGCCCTACGCGCTAGGCGTCGCCGGTGGAGAAAGCGCGCGGAGAGAGGAAGAAGAGAGAACCAGAGGGAGAAGAAGAGACTGACAGTGGACCCCGGGTCCACCTGTCAGCCAGAGAGAGCACTGTGCTCTCGGGTACGACCAGCGTATATTTAAATTTAGAAATTATTCTAAATTTATATCCAGCGTAGAAATCTCACGATTTTTGTCCCGAACCGTAGACTTTTCCACGCGGCAACCAGTTTTCACACTGTGGTTTTTCACCACTTATTGCCCCTCTCACTATAGCCACATTTTTATTGCGTATAGTTTTTCTTAAAAACAGCTTTTAACAAATCTCGAGGACGAGATTTTTCTTAAGGGGGGTAGTGTTGTGACACCCCAAAATTTGGCCTTGTTTTAATGAATTAAAATTTGCCAGGAATTAAAACTTTGAATTTCTGAGCTCCATTTTGATTTTTAAATCATTTCCTTCCCTGTTATGATGAGTTTTTCCCAAAGAGAAAACTTTTCAAATATGTCATTGGACATATTTAATCTCTCAAGAGAAACTTTCCCTTATTTAATATAACTAATTAAATAATTAAGTTGCTTGATCTTTACTTTCTTGAAAATGGTTTTTCAAGGTTATATGGCCATATTTGAACTACAACCATTTGATAAATTCACTTAAAATTCCAACCAAAATTTGGAGATGTCATGTGATGTTTTTAAATCACTTTTATGCAAAAATATCTTTTATTCATGAAATATTTTGAGCTCTACACTCAATTTTTCTTCTCTGGTCCAGAGTGCAATTTGCACTACAACCATTTAAATAATTCTTTCTAGCCTCCACCAAAAATTATGGGATATTGGTAGTAGCATATGATTCAACTTTATGCAAAAACCTAGTGCTGTTCTTTGAAAAATTTGAGTGAATCAACCTCATTTTCATTCTGGTCCAGCCTTGTGATTTCTACTACAACCCTATTTAATTTTGCTCCAATGATCTTGTGCTTTCTCCCACTTGTAGACAGCCCTACCAAACCCCTAAATCCAGGGGCATGCACCCATTGGATTAATTTTGGTTCATGAAATAATGTCATTTATTTCCTGTCCAGAATTGAAGTTTTGCAAAACTTGCACTAACAAGTTTCTCCTTTTGCCAAACTAACCCTACCACTCTCTCCTGCATCTAAAGAGACCCTGATCTGGAGTTTTTGGCCACTCCAAGACCTGCCTAAGTGCCCCTAGCATTTTGTCAAACACCCTGAGTGCATAGCCAGATTTGGCATGGATTCAAGTTTACATTGTGAACTTGGCCACCTGACCTAACCACCATGCCCTTCACCCTCTATCTAACCCTAACCTAGTCCTGTTTCTCCAGCCTCAACCGCGACCTCTAGCGTGCTCTGGCATTGTGTCGAGCACATCCCGTGCGTGCCCAGAGCGCGAGCAGAGCGTGCGTTTGGCACGCGTTTTGCACGTGCCACGCCGAGCCGACGCGTCGCGCCCCTGGCCTTGCCACCACTGCAGAGCCACGCCACTCGCTCCCTTCTCACCGCAACGCGACAGCCGCCCCTCGCCACGCCCCGACAGGCCAGGAGCTAGCCGCCCGCCGCCCGACAGCCCCTGCCTGGCCGCGCCGCCAAAGCCACCTCCGCTCGCCAGCTCGCCCCTGGAGCAGTGCCCACTCGTCCGCTAGCTCCTGCCGTCATCCCCAGCCACGCCACGTTGCCCTGCAAGCTACAGAGAGGCGGTTCGCCGGAGAGCTTATCCGGCCGCCGCGGAACCGACCTCGACGAGCTATAAAAGGAGGCCCCGAACCCGAGTTCCCGAGCACACAGGCAACCTTAGAATGCTCCCCTAGTTCTCCCATGGCAGCCAATCGACGGGGAGGTCTTCCTTCCCCACCTCCGGCAACTGCAGCCGCCACCACTGCCCTGGCCAATTCGGCACCACCAGGGCCTCCTCCCTCTCCGTTCTCTCCACCAAGAGCTTCCTCATCCTCCCGTGAACCATTCCCACTACTCGATTTTGATCGGGGCTCACTGCGGGAGAATTTTCACTCCGCCCCCGAAGCCTCCTCCGCCGCGAAGCTCGCCACCGGCAGCTCCCTCCATCCCCACCGGCCTGGCAACCACCGGGAGGACCGCACTAGAGTGGCGCATCCATCCCCGCCCTCGGGGCCCCGTGAAGGGCTGCCAGTCGCCGGCGTCGATCGCCTGAGCTCGCCTCCGCTCGGGACAGGGGAAGGTGGGGGAAAGAGAGACTAGTCAAACCTGACTAGTGGGACCCTTGGACCCACTGTCAGCGACCCCGTGCCTGTCACGTGGATTAAGTGAAGGCGTATTCCCCCAGTACGTTTCCCCCGCACCGAAAGCGTATTCCCCTCCGAAACGTTTTCTTTTCTGTTTTATTTTAAATAACAGATTTTGACCACAAGTTTGACTGTCTATAACTTTTTAAATATAACTCCAAATGAATTGATTCTTTTTCCTACATCTCTCAAATATTGTCTAGTTTATTTTAAGATTTATTTGAAAATTTTCCAAACAACTTTTTTGTACTGTTTTTGAAATGTGTGTTAATTCAAATATATTTTAAAATAGGATTTTGGAGAGAGAGAAGAAACTTTCAAAAGTTTTGGAGAGCACCTCACCCCTCCACAACTTAAAGGCAAGCATTCTGAACCCTGGCATAATGTTTTTGGTGTGTTATTTGACACGTTTATAACACCACCTTATTCGGAGGACTTGTTATTTCATGTGACATGATCATTTGCATGGAAGCATTAGTGATTTCCTTGCTGTTGGAAATGAATATTATTGTGATGGTAATCATCCTCATGTGCCTTGCATGCATGCCGGAAAGGAATCCGGGAAAGCCTCGGCCTTGGGTAGGCGTGAGCTTGTCGCCGGTCCCCGTCGGGACGGTTATGTCCGGTATGGCATGGTAAGGTATATTGAGTGGTGATTTTGTTGATTGAAATATATTTGTTTACATGTCATGCAGGGAACTTATAAACCTCCTGAGTCGACCGTAGACCGAGTCTTGTTTCCAGTAACCCCCATACTTGCTATGTACTACCACTTGTCCCTGCCGCAGTAGGGTATGGTTCAGTAAGTCGTCAACCCCTTTCAGACACACACCGTACAGAGAGGCCATGGTGGAAGATATCGGTTGTAGCCGGTAGGCATGCCACCTGGTCCGGGGGCATGGGTGTTTCCGGTTGGGACCGAGAGGGGAGGCCACCCCTTAGAGCGCGCGATATAAATTTGATCCCATGCTACGCGAGGTTGTAGCCTCCCCACTTAGAGTTTTGCTTAACAAGTGTCGTGGGTGATTCCAGACACCGATGAGTTAAGCTGGTGTGTGCAAGTTAGGCGTGTTTTCAACTAAAAGACCGTAGACGGAATTAGTCCCGATGGACTAAAGGAATCCGTTACTCGTGGGTAAAGAGTACACCCTCTGCAGAGATTAAAACCTATTCGAATAGCCGTGTCCATGGTTAAGGATTACAGTCTGGGATGGGTCAAGTGTTGGTCTTAGTGTCGGTCTTCGGAGGAGAGATTGTTAAACCAGAACTTGGACCGTGAATTGTGATTTGTGAAGATTATGATTATTATCTTGTGATGGACTAACCCGTTGCATTATTTATATTATCGAGTATCCCTGGACGGTTCTACCTCCTGGATATTCATTGTGATTATTTATTTTGTAAGCCCTTTATGTGGTGTCGCTGAGACGCCCGACTATGGCAATGCTTGTTATTTATTTTAAAGCCCTTTATGTGGTGTCGCTCAGACGCCCGACTGTGGCATTTGTTTTAAAAGCCCTTTATGTGGTGTCGCTCAGACGCCCGACTGTGGCATTTCTTTTAAAAGCCCTTTATGTGGTGTCGCTCAGACGCCCGACTGTGGCATTTCTTTTAAAGCCCTTTATGTGGTGTCGCTCAGACGCCCGACTGTGGCATTTCTTTTAAAAGCCCTTTATGTGGTGTCGCTCACACGCCCGACTGCGGCATTTTATTCCCACTCTATTATTGCTTATTCATGTTGCATATAAATAACCTGCTTGCATGCATAAAAGATATTTTATTTGTGACTGACGATGTGATCATAGAATATTTCAGTGCATGATTATCAATTATATTATCCCAGTGTTCATAATGTTTGCGAGTACATTCAAAGTACTCACTGGCTTGTCCCTGGCTATTGTCTTGGCCAGATTTCTGCATGGAGAGGAGCGTTGCGGTGACAGCCCCGGAAACTAAGCAACGGTGATAGCAGCCTCGCGAAGATAGGAGTTAACCTGGTCAGCTGTTCCCGTGGGAAATGGAGTCCCATAGACACTGATGTTTCACAAACCGCTTCCGCCATCGACCACTAGAAAAACCATTTGATGTACTCATAGGCCACAATGGTCTTGTACTGCACATTTTGTACTTTTGCTTGGAATTTCTGTAACAAGTTGGTGCCTCATCAGCTAACAGTAAATCCTGGGGCTGGTGAGCACAGCGGCCATTTTCTGGAAATTTATGTCCGGAAAACCGGTCGTGACAATAATAACATAATTGGATCATATAACTATCCCTCAACATGCAACAAAGAGTCACTCCAAAGTCACTAATAGTGGAGAACAAACAAAGAGATTATGGTAGGGTATGAAACCACCTCAAAGTTATTCTTTCCAATCAATCCGTTGGGCTATTCCTATAAGTGTCACAAACAACCCCAGAGTTCGTACTAGAATAACACCTTAAGACACAAATCAACCAAAACCGTAATGTCACCTAGATACTCCAATGTCACCTCAAGTATCCGTGGGTATGATTATACGATATGCATCACACAATCTCAGATTCATCTATTCAACAAACACATAGAACCTCAAAGAGTGCCCCCAAGTTTCTACCGGAGAATCACGACGAAAGCGTGTGCCAACCCCTATGCATAGGTTCATGGGCGGAACCCGCAAGTTGATCACCAAAACATACATCAAGTGAATCACGTGATATCCCATTGTCACCACAGATACGCACGGCAAGACATACGTCAAGTGTTCTCAAATCTTTAAAGACTCAATCCGATAATATAACTTCAAAGGGAAAACTCAATCCATTACAAGAGAGTAGAGGGGGAGAAACATCATAGGATCCAAATATAATAGCAAAGCTCGCGATACATCAAGATCGTATCACCTCAAGAACACGAGAGAGAGAGAGAGATCAAACACATAGCTACTGGTACATACCCTCAGCCCTAAGGGAGAACTACTGCCTCCATGTCATGGAGAGCACCAGGATGATGAAGATGGCCATCCGAGAGGGATTCCCCCCTCCGGCAGGGTGCCGGAACAGGTCTAGATTGGTTTTTGGTGGCTATGGAGGCTTCTGGCGGCGGAACTCCCAATCTATTGTGCTCCCCGAAGTTTTTTGTGTATATGGGTTTATATGGGAGGAAGAGGTATGTCGGTGGACCTCCGGGCTGTCCATGAGGCAGGGGGCGCGCCCAGGGGGTGGGCGCACCCTCCACCCTCGTGGGCAGCCTGGGACTCTCCTGGTCCAACTCCGATACTCCATGGGCTTCTTCTGGTCCAAAAATAAGTTCTGTGAAGTTTCAGGTCAATTGGACTCCGTTTGATTTTCCTTTTCTGTGATACTCTAAGATAAGGAAAAAACAGAAACTGGCACTGGGCTCTGGGTTAATAGGTTAGTCCCAAAAATAATATAAAAGTGTATAATAAAGACCATAAACATCCAAAACAGATAATATAATAGCATGGAACAATAAAAAATTATAGATACGTTGGAGACGTATCACCGATGCTATTTTGGGCCTCGGAGGGGCCTGTTTCGTTGGCTGTGTTTGTACTGCAAGCCAGCCAACTATCCTCTCCCGCGCAAAAGCGGGTCATAAGTGCCGTGGCGGATTCCATGGATCTCGGCTTTTCCTTGTCGAGGTGACGGGCAAGCCATTCGTCCCGGATGTTATGCTTAAAGGCCGCTAGGGCTTGAACGTCCGGATAGTCGACGATCTGGTTCTTTTTGGTTAGGAACCTACTCCATAATTTTCTGGCTGATTCTCCAGGTTGTTGAACTATATGACTTAGGTCATCGGCGTCTGGTGGCCGGACATACGTTCCTTGGAAGTTGTCGAGGAAAGCCGATTCCAAGTCCTCCCAGCTGCCGATGGAGTTCTCAGGAAGGCTATTTAACCAGTGCCGAGCTGGTCCTTTGAGATTTAATGGGAGGTATTTGATGGCGTGGAGGTCGTTTCCTCGGGCCATGTGGATGTGGAGGATGAAATCCTCAATCCATACTGTAGGATTGGTTGTGCCATCATATGATTCTATATTGACGGGCTTGAACCCCTCGGGGAATTCATGATCCAATAGTTCATCCGTGAAGTAGAGGAGGTGTGCGGTGCCTCTGTATCAGGCCGCATCATGGTGGACCTCCGAGGGAGTCCGTCTGCGGTATTCGGCCCGAGCATGGTTAGGTTTGTCACGTCCGAATAGGTGGTCGTCGTCGTGCCTCGAAGCATGTCCTCGCGATCCATAGATCGATCTTGTGTGTCCTGCTCTACTGTCCAATGTCTGTCGGAGGTCGTACATGTGACTCTGGAATTTTCCGTCTTTATTATGGCGGGGTGGTGGGGCGGTCTGCTGTTCGGCCTGAGTTGCCGCTTTATCCCGACCGCGGGGTGGCTGTTCGGCCGCCCTGTCCCGACCACGTGGTGGTCGGTCCGCATTATGCGAGGGAGATATGTGCTCCGGTGCCTCCTCATCGAATTGAGGTAGCAGTCTGCATTTTGGGTAGCTCTTGGGTGGGCGGTTGAGGCCATATTCCTCGGCTGTCAGGACATCAGTCCATCTGTCGACGAGCAGGTCCTGTTCGGCTTGACGGTGTTGTTGTTTCTTTTCAGGCTCCTTGCGGTGGCTATGAGGTGAAGCTTAAAGTGCTCCTGCTCGAGAGGATCCTCAGACACGATGAAATCTTTGTTGCCGAGGCTTGTCTCCTCCTCAGAGGGTGGACGGTAACTATCATCCTCCGAGTCATCTTCTATGGCCTGTTCGTCAGGGTTGTCTTGCCTGCTGTCGTATTCCTGTTCGGATGTAGCCCCGACAGGGTCTTCGTTGTTTTCGACGTCACCCTGGGTACTATTTTCTCCGGTGCCAGTGTTGTCGTCCTTTGAGCGGCGGGGCTTGGGGCGGCATTTGGGCCGCCGACGCTTGGACTGTGTCTCAAAGGCTTTATTCACATCTGGCTCTTCTTTGTTGTAGCGAGATCCTTTAGGTGTCTCAACCATGTAGACGTCGTATGAAGAGGTAGCCATCCAACGTCCAGTGAATGGCAGGTCTTGGCCCTGCTCCTTGTCAGCATCGTCGTGCATACCGTCGATGTCTTCGGAGCCATAGTCAAGCATGTCGGTTAAATCATCGATGGTGGCTATGAGGTGGGTGGAGGGTGGGAAGCAAAATTCCTCATCCTCCGTTTCTAGCTTGAACCGGACATAGTTCGGCTATGAGTCCTTCTCCAAGGACAAATTCTTAAAAAAAATTAGCACGTCGCCCAAAAGCGAGTGCTGGAAGACGACAGCGGCGCTAAACTCAAAGATCGATAACCGATCTAGCTCGGTGTCCGCGGGCGTACACAGTCCGGAACTTACAGCAGGAGACGAGTCCGAAGTTCCGTTAAAGCGAATGCTGCAGGGCGTCGAGTCCATGTGCGGCTCCAACTCCACGGACTCTGAGGCCTCGGATGGCTCGATCTGCTTTGGCTCTAAGGTCGTTGCAGCCATAGGAACCATCTCCTGGGTGTGATCCGATGACAGATTTAAGTCACGTCCATCGGGCTGAGGGGGAGCGATCGCCGCATGCTCAAATCCCTTGAAGATCAAGTCTCCACGGATATCCGCAAAGTAGTTCAAGCTTTCGAATCCGACCTGATGGCCGGGGGCGTAGCTGTCGATCTGCTCCAGATGGCCAAGCGAGTTGGCCCGTAGTACGAAGCCGCCGAATACGAAGATCTGTCCGGGGAGGAAGGTTCCTCTTTGGACAGCGTCATTATCGATGATTGAAGGGGCCATCGAGCCTTTTGTCGACGGCACAGTGGAACTCTCAATGAAAGCACCAATGTCAGTGTCAAAACTGGCGGATCTCGGGTAGGGGGTCCCGAACTGTGCATCTATGATCGATGGTAACAGGAGACATGGGACACGATGTTTACCCAGGTCCGGGCCCTCTCTATGGAGGTAATACCCTACTTCCTGCTTGATTGATCTTGATAAATATGAGTGTTACAAGAGTTGATCTACCACGAGATCGTAATGGCTAAACCCTAGAAGTCTAGCCTAAGAATATGGTAATGAGTATATGTGTTGTCCTTTTCGGACTATCCCCTTCAGTTTATATAGACACCGAGGGGATCTAGGGTTTACATGGAGTCGGTTACATAAGAAGGAATATTCGGTCACCAAGCTTGCCTTCCACGCCAAGTAGAGACACGCCAAATAGAAACACGGTGCAGTCTTCGGTCTTCACGTCCTCATAGCCCATCACTCCGGCCCACGGATAACAGGCCGGACGTCCAAGGACCCCTTAGTCTAGGACTCCCTCATCGGGCACACATGCAAATGTAAGCATAATATCTGGCCTAGATGCACATAGGTAAAGCAGTGAACCAATGATGGAGCGATATACCTTCTGATCGAAATCTTTTCCACTTTCGTCAATGCAGAGTTGACCATTTGTAGGCATTGGTATTTTGAGGCCTTTGCAGTCTTGCATGCCAAATATCTTTAGGTCGTGCCCTAACTCGGAAATGAAAGATACCTACGGCGGCGACAGAGATGAAGAAATCCACGTCCGGCGTGAGTATGACGATGAAGAAGTTGGGGCGGTGAAGCTCCTCTTCTCCAACGGCGATGAAATCCAGCGGCGGTGCTAGGGGTTGAGAGTGAGAGCGACAGGAGCAGAGAAGCGAAGCGAAGTTAGGTTGACAGAGTCAAGGCTACTTACTGCCGTGGTGAAAACCGAGTGGTCCAACGATTTTGGATGGACAAAGTCCCTGACCATTCACATCTCAGTGACACGCGTCGCACATGCATTTTCACATGCTTATCCACGCGAGTGAAGCTTGCGATAGAGTTACAATGGCAATGGCCAAAAAAATTTGAATTTCAAAATGTGTTCTCAATTTCTTCAGTTGTCAAGGACACGGTGAAGACTTTCAACAGTGTCAAGTAGAATGCATATGAAGAATTTGTGAACAGAGTGGGTTGATCTTAGCATGGAGGGTCCGATCACATCCACATAGACGAAGGAAAGCAACTTCAAGAATTGGCAATATGTGGATGTTGTTGAGGACATGAAAAACTCAAGAACATATTTGTCTATGTGTGTGTAATCAACTAAAGCAATGAAGAATAACCTCAAATGAGGAATTTTAAAAGTTTGACAAAATTTGAAGAATGCCATAAAGAGGTGGTGGTGTTACCCACCGTATAAGAACTATGATGACTACAGATACCGCATACAATTATTGTAGGGTTCTGAGAGTTAAGTTATTCATTAATTTCTTCACACTTAGAGGGTAATGATATGTCTCCAACGTATCTATAATTTTTTATTGTTCCATGTTGTTATATTATCATTCTTGGATGTTTTATAATAATTTTACAATCATTTTATATCATTTTTGGGACTAACCTACTGACATAGTGCCAAGTGCCAATTGCTGTTTTCTGCTTGTTTTTTACATCACAGAAAATCAATATCAAACAGAGTCCAAATGCAGCAAAACTTTTGTGGATTTTTTGGACCAGTAGACACCAGATGGGCCACATAAGCACCTGGGGGTGCCCCGAGGGGGGGGGGCACAACCCACCAGGGCGCGCCCAGGTGGGTTGTGCCCACCTCGGTGGCCTCCCGTGCCGCCTCTTCGCTCTATAAATACCTCCTTGTGCCAGAAACCCTAGGGGAGTCGACGAAAAACAATTCCAGCCGCCGCAAGTTCCAGAAACCACAGATCCAATGTAGACACCATCACGGAGGGGTTCATCATCCTCATTGGTGCCTCTTCGATGATGCGTCAGTAGTTCAACTCAGACCTACGGGTCTGTAGGTAGTAGCTAGATGGCCTTTTCTCTCTTTGTATCTCAATACAACGGTCTCTTGGAGATCTATTTGATGTAATGACTCTTTGTGGTGTGTTTGTTGGGATCTGATGAATTCTGAGTCTATGATCAGATTATCCTTCATTTAATTCCAATCTTGATTGTTATAGTGTCGTATTTCTTCTCCGATATTTGGGTTTTGTTTGGCCAACTTGATCTATTTATCTTGCAATGTGAAGAGGTGCTTTGTAATGGGCTCGATCTTGCTGTGTCCTTTCCCAGTGACAGAAGGGGCAGCAAGGCACACATGTATCTTTGCTATTAAGGATAAAAAGATGGGGTCTATTCGTACATGAATAGATCTTGTATACATCATGTCATCGTTCTTATTGCATCACTCTGTTTTTCCATGAACTTAATACACTAGATGCATGCTGGATAGCGGTCGATGTGTGGAGTAATAGTAGTAGATGCAGGCAGGAGTTGGTCTACTAATCTTGGACGTGATGCCTATATACATGATCATTTTCTTGGATATCATCATAATTATTTGATTTTCTATCAATTGCCAACAGTAATTTGTCTACCCACCATTGCTATTTTCTCGAGAGAAGCCACTAGTGAAATCTATGGCCCTCGGGTCTATTTTCCATCACATACTTTCACATCCATACTGCCAATTGCCTTTTATTTTATTTGCTTCTTTTATTTTCAGATCTATATTATCAAAAACCCAAAAATGCCTTGTTGTGTTTTATTTACTTTTATTTGCATCTATCAATCTACTACAATTTTATCCTATCCTTATGTCACTTTTTGGCACCGCTACCCGAAAGGGATAGACAACCCCTTTAACGCGTCGGGTTGCAAGTATTTTTTATTTGTGTGCAGGTACCGTTTACATAGTGTTGCGTGGTTCTCCTACTGGTTCGATAACCTTGATCTCATCATTGATGGAAATACCTTACCGTTGTTGTGCTGCATCCTCCCTTATTCCTTGGGGAAACAGCGACGCATCTCAAGCGACATCAAAGGAACTTTCCGGCACCGTTGTCGGGGAGACATCATCAACATCTACCAAGTTCCTAATCACAAATCTCATCTCCTTGCAATTTACATTATTTTCCATTTGCCTCTTGTTTTCCTCTCCCCCACTTCACAAAAATTTGCCATTTTATTCGCCCTCTTTCTCGTTCGCGTTTCTCGCTGGATTTTTGTTTGCTAGATTTGTCAGCATGAGTGACTTTGGTATGTGCTACCTCTTAAGCACTGCGTTGGTTTTCCCTTGAAGAGGAAAGGGTGATGCAGTAAAGTAGCGTAAGTATTTCCCTCAGTTTTTGAGAACCAAGGTATCAATCCAGTAGGAGATCACGCTCGAGTCCCATGCACCTACACAAACAAATAAGAACCTCACAACCAACGCGATAAAGGGGTTGTCAATCCCTCCATGGTCACTTACGAGAGTGAGATCTGATAGATATGATAAGATAATATTTTTGATATTTTTATGATAAAGAGAAATAAAGAAGCAAAGTAAAATAAACGGCAATAGAAATAACTAAGTGTTGGAAGATTAATAGGATGGAAGATAGACCCGGGGGCCATAGGTTTCACTAGTGGCTTCTCTCAAGAGCATAAGTATTACGGTGGGTAAACAAATTACTGTCGAGCAATTGATAGAATTGAGCATAGTTATGAGAATATCTAGGTATGATCATGTATATAGGCATCATGTCTGTGACAAGTAGACTGAAAGGATTCTACATCTACTACTATTACTCCACACATTGACCGCAATCTAGCATGCATCTAGAGTATTAAGTTCATAAGAACAGAGTAATGCTTTAAGTAAGATGACATGATGTAGAGGGATAAACTCATGCAATATGATATAAACCCCATCTTTTTATCCTCGATGGAAACTATTCCAACCAAACGAGCCAAGTAGGACATCAAAGCAAATGGAAAGGCGAACAGAAGAAGGGAGAATAAAACGGCAAGGGTGAAGTGGGGGAGAGGAAAACGAGAGGCACATGGCAAATAATGTAATGCGAGGGATAAGAGTTTGTGATGGGTACTTGGCATGTCTTGACTTGTGCATAGACTACCCGGCAACGGCGCTAGAAATGGCTCGTTGCTGGGAGTCAAATATTGACTTGACTTGGCGCGAATCTCCCCGGCAACGGCACCAGAAATCCTTCTTTTTACCTCTTGAGCACTGCGTTGGTTTTCCCTTGAAGAGGAAAGGGTGATGCAGTAAAGTAGTGTAAGTATTTCCCTCAGTTTTTGAGAACCAAGGTATCAATCCAGTAGGAGATCACGCTCAAGTCCCACGCACCTACACAAACAAATAAGAACCTCGCAAGCAACGCGATAAAGGGGTTGTCAATCCATACACGGTCACTTACGAGAGTGAGATCTGATAGATATGATAATATAATATTTTTGGTATTCTTATGATAGAGAGAAATAAAGATGCTGTTGGCGTTCTAGGAATGGTGGTCCCCAGACTTGCCTGCCTGCGGCCCACGGCGTGGCCAAGTAGTAGGCCGTACGGCCCATCTTCACCAACAAAGCATCCAAGACCCTCGCGAGGGACCAAGCCTCGCGAGCCGGACAACGCAAGGCCTCCTCTGGAGTGTCCCAGCTAGGAAGGCTCACGAGGAGCAGAGATATCAAGGCAGGGCAAACCTCATGAGGCTCTCGTGACTTAAGCCATGATGATCGACACCAGGCGGGCGCCAGCGCGTGCATCGTCCTCATTTCCTCTTTGGTGCAAAGGAGGCAAGCGCAGCCCCGGAGTACCGAGGCCTCAGGCAAAGGTTGCCATTTCGGTGCAACAAGACCAAGACCAGGCGGACGGCAAGGCGGAGGTCATCGTGGAGCCCAAGACGGCGTCACCCCAGAGCCTTTCACAGGCGTAGACTACCTTTTGTCAGGATAGCTTGTACTAGCTGCCCCCCTTCAAATTAGCCCACCATTGATGGCTCCCTTCCCGCTCAATATTTGGGAAGAGGACCAGGGCCTCTATAAATAGGACTAGCCACCACCATAGTAGGGGCATCTCATCTTAGCTTGAGGGAATCTACACACCACAAGTTCATACGCATAAGAACACCTCAACCTCAAGAGGCTATTCTTCCGCTTGTATTGTTCATCATCAGCCGAAGAGGCAATCCACCACCACCACACTGGAGTAGGGTATTACACCACAACGGTGGCCCAAACCAGTATAAATCTTGTGTCTTTCTGTGTTGCGAGTTCGTCGAGTTCGTCCGCGAGATCTCAGCGAGCTAGGGCGTAGATTGGTGGGAGGAAAAGACTTCGCGTGCACCCCAGTGTTCTAACATTAAGGGTTTGCCGGAACCCCACATCCGACATTTGGCGCGCTAGGTAGGGGTGCGCCGGAGCTCCTCTCCACCAACCTGCGCCCCGCGCCGCCGCACTTCGCTCCCATAGCAAGTGCCCCGCCACCCACCTCTGCGGCCGACACCAGCAACAGGGAGTTTGGGTACCGAGCCTGGCCCCCGCCCAGCGGCGAGTGCAGTGGCCAACCAAGTTCAAGCCGGAGATGCCGCCGCGTTACGATGGCGCGGCAGACCCGGCGCCGTTCCTGCTGGCGTACGAGGAGGCCGTCCTCAAAGCCGGGGCGACGACAAGATCATGGCCAATTGGTTCCCCATGGCCCTCGCCGGTGAGCCGCGCGCCTGGCTGCTCAACCTCCCGGGATCCAAAGTGGCATCCTAGGGGGAACTCCGCGACCTCTTCGCCGCGTGCTATGCGGTGCCAGCACACCACACAGTCGCAGCACTGCTCGGTGGCTCTCAAGCACCACCTTCAGATCGCCACATCAAACCTTTCTTCTGTCAGATTGGGGCAGCCACTAGGCGCCCGGGGCCTTCGCCAGGTTGGGCCGCGCCGGAGTCCGACCTCACCTTCGGCTTGGAAGAACACCCCGACTCCACCGCCGGCTCTGGGTGCTCCCGATGCTCTGCATGCCCACCATCTACAACGTGGCCATTACCAAGACCCTCGTCGATGGTGGCGCCGGCCTCAACTTGCTCTTCGTAGAAGCCTTCGGCCTTCTTCATGTGCAGCTCGAGCGGCTCGGCCTTAGCGAGCCCTTCATGGGCGTGGGTGGTGGAGCTGCCCACTCTTTGGCACGTGAGACAACTATCGCACCGAGCTGGTGGACTTTGACATCGCCCGCATTGGTCTCCCGTACAACGCCATCCTCGGGTACCCGACTCTCGCTCAGCTCATGGCGGCGACTCACCCGACCTACAGCCTCATGAAGATGCCAGGGAGCAAGGGCGTCCTTACCATCAAGGGGGACACTAAGGAGGCCGTGACGGCGCTCAGGCTCGCCTTCAAGACCGCGGCAGCGGCATAGCCAGCCGGCACCAGTGCTCCCGAGGCCAAGGAGACCACGCCCACCAAGAAGAAGCAGTTGTTCACCCAAGACAAGGCGGAGACCAAGCAGGTGCCGATCAACAAGGACGGGTCTTCAGGAGCCACCTTCACCATAGGAACCGGCCTTGACCCGGGACAAGAAGAAGCTTTGGTGAGGTTTTTGCGCGCGAACAAGGAGATATTCGCGTGGGACCCAACCAACTAGTAGGGGTCCCGAGAGAGGTAATCCAACATCATCTAAGGGTGTGCCCCAATGTACGCCCCGTGAAGCAGCGAGCAAGACGACAGTCCACTGAGAAGCAGGCCTTCATCATCCAAGAGACACGCAAGCTGGAGGCGGCAAGTACCATCCAAGAAGTTCGATACCCCGAATGGCTGGCGAACCCCGTCGTAGTACCGAAGAAAGGTGGGAAGGAACGGATGTGTGTCGACTTCACCAACCTCAACAAAGCCTGCCCCCAAGATCCGTTCCCCCTTCCACACATCGATCAAATTGTCCACTCCACCGCTGAGTGCGATTTGTTGTGTTACCTGGATGCGTTCTCTGGATACCATCAGATCAAGATGGCTGTGGAGGATGTGGAGAAAACGGCCTTCTTGACACCATGTGGGGTGTATTGCTACACCTGCATGCCTTTCGGCCTTCGCAACGCGGGCGCAACCTTTCAGCGGCTGATGCACATCGCCTTGGGCGGCAGCTCGGTAGGAACACAGAGGCCTACATTGATGACATAGTGGTCAAATCTCGCGAGGCGAGGACGTTGATTCAAGACTTGGAGGAGACCTTTGAGAGTTTGTGCCGGGTGAACTTGAGGCTTAACTCGGAGAAGTGTGTGTTTGGTGTCCCCTCTGGCAAGCTGCTAGGGTTTCTCGTATCCCATAGAGGGATCAAGGCGAACCCGGAGAAGATCAAGGCCATCGAAGACATGAGCCCACCACAGACCCTCAAGGAGATGAAAAAGCTGTCAGGACGGGTGACCACGTTAGGGCGTTTCATCTCTAAGCTAGGCGAGCGTGCCTTACCCTTCTTTAAGCTCATGAAGAAGAAGGCCCCTTCGAGTGGACCCCGGAGGCCGACCGGGCCTTCCAAGACCTCAAGAAATACCTCACCAGCCCCCTGGTGATGGTGGCGCCACGGCCTCTCGAGCCTCTGGTACTCTACCTCGCCGCCACCCCGTACTCCGCCAGCGTGGCGCTGGTGGCGGTTCGGGAGGAGCGCAGAGACAAGAGTGTGCTGCGCCAAGCCAGAGCTGATGCAACACAGGGTCAGGAAGGCACACCAGAGCCATCAGCGGCGGAAGATCAAGCTCGGCAGGGCAACTTCGCGGAAACTCCTGAGGATGGCCAAGTCTCAGGAAACCCTCCACCTCAGGATATGCCATAATCTCCGCAAGACCCGAGCCTCAACAGTGTGCCAGCCCTCGTCGAGCACCCGGTGTACTTCGTCAGCACCGTACTTGTAACATCCCAAAATTCTAAATTTTGGAATGTTATAATAAATAGATAGATTTGATTGATTGTTTGATTGATTGCGGGAAATTGAGTGAAATTCGAATCCTTTTTGAAAGTTAAATGAGAGGGAATAAAAGGACTTTCCCAAACTTTCATATTTGCTTTCTGATCTCCATGAATTCAAATTCTTTTCAAATACAAAACCCTTGAGTGAAGATGATATGACTTCTTCCATTTAAATTAAATGAAAGGGTATTTGAAAATAATTGGATTTCATTTGGAAATATTTCAATTCATAAACTTCATGCAGCTCAATGATTTTCATGAGAGAAGATAAAATGACTTCTTCAAATTATGAAATATGAGTTGGGAGTTTCAAGGATCAAATTCAAAGTCCTTTTGAAATTATTTTCAATTTGGATTTATTTGAGTTTTATTCAAATTATTTTCTCCAAAAATAAAATATATGGAAATTAGGGTAACATGATTCCCTACATTAGAAAATTGGAGAAAAATTAATTTGAAATCATTTTGGTATTTTTAAAATGATTTTTGTTGAATTTTAATAGACCAGTAGCACTCTTTGAATTATTAGAATTTGTGTGTATTTTATTTAATGCTAGAAAAATGTTCATGTCGAAGAAAATCTTTTTCTGAAAATTTTGATATATTATATGCCTATATAAAATTTTCTTTTATTTTTGTTTTTATGATTATGTTTATCTGGAAATTGTTTAAAAAAAATATACTCCCCGCCGCCGACTGGGCCGGCCCAGCACCCAGCCAGGCCAAGGCCCAGCTCCGCGCCGCCTCGCCCGTCGTCCCCGACCGGGACTCCTCCCGGAGTCCGGCACCGCGCCACCGCCGCCTCCTTTGCCCCTCGCGCACGCCTCCCCTCGCCCCTCCTCATAAAAGGCGCCGCCCCGGGCCCCGCCGCCTCTCTCCCCTCGCGCCGCCATCGCCGCATCTCACCACCGCTGCCACCGCCGCTGGAAGCCGCAGTCGCTGCCCTCATCGCCGTCGACCGTCGCCGATGCCACCACCGCAACCGCCGCTCCACGCCGCCCCTCCCCGTGCTATTCGCCGCATTCCCCGACGCCCGGAGCCGCCGCCCCGAATGGAGCCGAGCTGCCGCCGCCGTCCTTTTCCTCGCCGCCGACGACCCGCCGTCGCGGTAACCGCCGTCGCCCCTCCTCACCGTCAGATCTGGATGCAACGATCCAGATCGTTCCATTTTCTTTTACCCGAAGCGTTTTGTTTTTATTTAGAGAATGTTCTCTGGTTAGGTATAGAAAACGAATGTTCGCCCTTTAGTTTTTTTTCTTTTCTTTTTCTGTTTTTTTCAGCCAGGGACCTATCTGTGAGTGTTTTATTTACAGTTTAGTCCCTGATCTTCAAACTATCAGAACTTTTCAACCGTTTATCCAAATCCAATGAAACCAACGCCCACTTCTTCGTTACGATCCCCTCTATCCAGTAATCCAACTCAAACATGTTTTTGAAAAGTTTAAAATTTGAACTAGATCAGATTTGAATTCAAACTTCTTTTGATCATATCTTTTTATCCGTAACTCTGTTTGAGTTGATTCTTTTTGCAAATCGAAGCTCTTGACCTAAACATTCTAATAAGGCCAAATTCACATAATTTTGGTACTGTTAGAAATTGTTTTATGTTGCAAGAGTTATTTGCTTGGTTTTGATGTTTTCCGAATTGTCTTCTTCGATCTTTCTGATCTTTTGAGTGATTACTTATGTGTGATTACTATTGCTTGCTTACGATAGATTGACCGGAGTGTGAAGAGTAGATCTATCAAGAGTTTTGAGTGCGAATCATCTTCATCAACATTGCAGGCAAGTAACACTTTGATCATACCTTTTCTACAACCCATGTTTTATTGCATTAGATCAATCCTCTCACATTGCATGATTAGGATCTAATTAAATTGTGGGATGGGAAGTAGATGAGGTAGTACCTATTACCTGTTGATTATGAAACCTTTGGGAGTTACTTCTACGTTTGCTTATTATCCCATGCTATGCTAGTAGACGTGGATTGGGTGAGTGATATCCATGACAGATGTGAGATTGATAATTTAATGGTTTACCTAAGGTGGCAACTTAAACACACATCTGGGTGGATTGAGGCACCTGATGTCTATCAGGACTTGCCTGTTTTTATTTTGGACCGCCACCTAGGCTCAAAGGGATCATAAGATCATTCATGCTAGTAACTTCCGTGTGCAGCCACAAGCCATTATGGGCTCTGGCATAGTTGACTAAGTTGTGCGAACTCTTACAGTGGTAGACTAGCAGATGTAGGGGATGTAGGTGGTACGGTCTACCCGATCGTAAGGTGCTAGCGCTTCTGAAAGACTATGTCTCGGTCATCCGTCTTCTCAAACACCCTGTAGTGCAAGAAACCAAACGGAGGCGATCGAGTCTTGTGGGGAAAAGTGCGCAAACCTCTGTAGAGTGTACAAACTAATCACGATTAGCCGTGTCCCCGGTTATGGACATCTTGAGTATCTAGTTCTTGGATTATCCTATTGATCTCATCACGTTACTTTAAATGAATATTGTTGGGTTTAATGATGTTACTTAATTGGGATTGAGAATGCTGTCAACCATTCTCAATGTTCAATAACCACCATGATAGTTAAATAAAATTTATTCCTTTGCAGTAGGGAAAAATTGGCTTTACGCAAAAACCTTATAACCATAGAGCTTTTCCACCAGCCAAATATGCAGGTAGTGATAGTCTTTATTCATCTTTCTCTATGGTGTGAATTTGCCAGTACATTCAATGTACTGACCCGTTTCGGGCTGCAACGTCTCATGTTGCAGGATTATCTTACGACGAGTAAGTGATACGTTAGGGTTACGATTTCTTCACTCAACTTTGCCGTTGGTGTTGATGGGAATCCACAACCTTGTTGCTTCCGCTATATGGATTGAGGTAATAGTATTTAAATTACTTTATACATGTGATTTACCTCTGTTATAAATCCTTCGAGTACTGTGTGTGTCAGCATACCGATCCAGGGATGACACTTAAGCACAGAGACTTGATCCATTTGGGTCAGGTCGCTACAAGATGGTATCAGAGCGCATGTTGACTGTAGGACGTGACCCTAGAAACTGGCAAGCCCATAGCAAGGATTTTTCTCTACAATTTTCTCTTTCAAAAAGATCTTTTACCTCTCTTCTCTTCTGAGTTTATTCAAATTTCCCTTTAGTGAAACCATACCCCCCTTTCCTTTTTGACCATTCAAAGATTCGACTGATGAGACCACTCCAAGAAGTACAAGATATCGGACAACTAAGACCACTTCAAAATGAAGAGTATTTTCCGTGCAACCGAAGACAAGTGGAATTTGTAGGCTCTGAAGAATTCCTAGATTTGTATGACCTAGGAAGGCTACCCTTATGGAACTTGGCAGACTATGGAAGTTGTCAATACCCGAGATCAAGGTGTATTGGAGAAAGACCAAAACATGGAGAGTTGAGAACTCAAAGTTTTGTCAAGAAAACCCTAAGGCAGGAGATATCAACTGGCAAGATAGCTCATGGCAATGACAAGGGCAGAAACACGGTTATCCGTGATGTCATCACCATTGATACTGTGGTCACCGAGCTGAGCTAAGCATGCATATGCATGGAAGGATTAAATGGTAGAAGGCTGATGGAGCACCTATCAGCAAGATGAAGTTTTAACCTTAGCCGGTGTATCACCAGGATCTGGAGTAGTACATCAAGAAGTTTAAAATGGAGCTCCAGGAAGTCGTATTAGACAAGGAAGTATTTCATGAGGAACTCAGGATCCTGAAGATGAGAGTAGCCAAGCTGGAAGAGCTACAACCTCGAGATACTGGAGAATTGTTAGGAACTGAAGGACAGTATGACCATGGTTCATGTGAAGGATGTTGAAACCAGAAGTTTGAAATGCAACTCCGGAATATTAAAGGATGTCACGAGAGATTTCACGTCAACAGAGATTGATCTCGCAAAAGAACTTGAGAAAGACAAGCATGATCGGAAGAAACCATTGGAGGCATGAACAAGGCTTGAAGAGTTTGGAGACGTTGAAGATTTATTGACCTTAGAAGACCAAACCCCTGTTATATACCTACGTTAGGTGCGACGTTTGTGAGCTATCATTTGTTTGATGTTTTTCGACAGCCACAACAAAAATCTGTCTTTTCAAAACTTTTGTTTGTATTGTGTGCATCCCTCTTGATCTCTCTTATCTCACCCCAAACCCACATGGACCCAATAGAGGATGAATGGAGATGAGCTTGTATTTTCGGGACCAATGAGTCAATTGGAGACCGACCGATGGATCCAGAACATGGAGGATCACTTGGAGAATAACCCTATAGTTGGACATGATATGACCCAGCATGCTCTTCAATGCTTTGAAAGAGGTGCTGCTACTTGGTGGAGGATGTACCAAACCATAAATGGATGGCAAGGAGTAACCACTTGGAAAGATTTTAAGTTGACTTTGCTAAAGTCTCAGTTTGCGTCCCAGAAATTGGAGCCTTATGGAAATGATATGAAGAAACCTTGTGCATGCAAGCTCTGTGGTGAAATAGGACACAACCATAAAGAACACAAGGATGAATGCCCAAATTGTGAAGGAAGTCACCCAGTTAAAGAATACCCAACTAGGCAGATTACTTGTTTCTTGTGTGAAGGGATTTCCCACTATCCTACTCAGTGTCACATTTACCCCATGGTACGAAGGACCGTACAACAGAATAAAGAAGTAATGAAAGGAGCCCTTATGGAAAGTTTAGAAGAACCTATGATGAAGGAAGAGGTAGAGGACACGCCCAAAGAAGAACCAATTAAACCCTGCACCAAGTCATGCTATTCATGTGGAGAAGAAGGACACATCTCCCAAAATTGTTTGAATGGGGATCTAGTAGAATTCCCGACAGAGGAAGTAGAATATGACCCACAGGAAATAGAAGCCATGAATGGCATGGAAAGGTCCAGGAAGAGAAGCAGATTGGATTCTAGGAAGAACCTGAGTCGTATCACCTGTTACAGGTGCAAGGAGTCAGGGCACTACCTCAACAATTGCCCAAAAAGGAAACCTCGATACTTGTCAGAAGTAATATGTTTTAGTTGTAATGGAGTAGGGCACTTTGCCAGAGAATGCCCTAAGGAGAAGGAAACTTGTGCTAGATAGTTGAGTTTGCAACAAAAGAAATGGAGTAGTAGAAGAGAGAACATTTTCTTTTATATTGAGGTGTTGAGTTGAGACATGTGATGGAAAAGCGAGAGATTGTAATCAATTGAGGGTGAATAAAGTTAGCATCGTTGGTACTGATATGGATTTTATGAGTTATTACTCTATGAAGAAGGATTTTGACCATTTTGAGGATATGAGAAATATGGTCTATGGAAGGTTTGTGCATTTTAAGGGTGGTAGTACCCTGTAATGGATTTCGGACAAAAATGAATATGAGTTTTGTCTCGATATGTGTGATGCCCCAAGAGTATGTGGGATGAAGTTGGAGACCGTCAGTTGTTTGGACCAAAGGTGATCAAAGGAGTCAGAAGAGAATGTTAAGTTGATTCGAGATAGACTGAAGGTAGCTCAGTCCAGGCAGAAGAGTTATGTAGACTCAAAAACTCAAGGAGGTAGTCTATGAAATTGGAGACAGAGCATGTCTTCATGTGTTCCCTCTACGAGGAGTTAAATGAATTGGAGTTAAGGGAAAATTAGCCCCGAGATTTGTAGGACATACCGAGTTTTGGAGCATATGGGAGAAGTGGCCAACTAGTTGGAGTCACCCGAAGGACTTTCAGTAGTTCGTGATGTGTTTCACATTTCCCAGTTGAAGAAGTGCCATGCAGAGATGGCCAATATTCCCATGTAAGGACGCTTTACCCTGGAAAGGATAATGATGTTCCACGAAGTGGAATATGGACTTCATAAGTATAAGTTTTATCCCGGTATGAGGGATATCCCACGGGGATGAATAGATAAGTTACTATTGGATATAAAGGAGGTATGATGTTGGAAATATGGATCAATGGAAACTCCATGACGAGTCCGAGTAATCATGTCCTAGTTTGGTGCCAATAGAAGGAAGGAAGATAGTACAATTGGATGGATTTAAGAATACTAGGAAGTTGGAAGTTGGAATAAGGATCAGTTGCCCAATGATAAGTTCAAGGACTACAAGTGATGAGATGGGCCATAACCCACAGGCCCCAGGACCTGCCAAGAAGCAAGCACATTCTTGCTGAAGGAAAAACCCTGAAAGAAGTTACGATTTTATCGACAGACGATCTTATAGGAGTTACGCAAAACCTGAGAGTTGTGAAGGAACGATAGATGGTTGTTTGGCTTGCAGAATCAATGGATTATTCCAAACTTGGTTCGTCGACGAGAGAAATTCTGCAATGCTTGTGAGGATGACCGAGTGTTAGAATGCGAGATTCGCTAAACCATATACAAGGTAATGATTTGGGTGCGGGATGGATTTATCACCATACCGACTTACTCTTATTATTCGCCTTGCTATATGGAATGGTAAATCTGAGTGACTTACCTATAGTAGAGAGACGACGATGAAGACCTTGTTTAAGCCTTAGAATGGTATAGGTATTTTTCCCTTGTACACGGCAGCTTTGCCAACCGTAGGTTATACGGTGAGGATCACCCAGACCCATTTCCTGTAGGAGAAACCACAAATTGTTGACCACCATGTGATATTGATAGCTGTTTAGTTTTCGCGCCAGACCAGTCAGCTAAGAAGACCCAGTCTCGGAATAACCTTACCAGGATGAAAGTACAAAAAAATTGAGGAAAAGGTTATGCCACTACCAGAAGAGCTCAGAGAAGGAATTTTCTCGAGGATCTGAGAAGACCGACACTGTCAAGAATAAGGATGGAGTATATGAGTTTTGATGGAATGGTAACCATGCTTCTAAGGGTGGTAGCACCCCAGACCCCAGGGATGATCGATGGATTTTGAGAAGACCCCAAACCCTAACTTTTTCTTGCTAGCCTCTCCGAATCTCGAGGACGAGATTCATTTTAAAGGTGGTAGGTTTGTAACATCCCAAAATTCTAAATTTTGGAATGTTATAATAAATAGATAGATTTGATTGATTGTTTGATTGATTGCGGGAAATTGAGTGAAATTCGAATCCTTTTTGAAAGTTAAATGAGAGGGAATAAAAGGACTTTCCCAAACTTTCATATTTGCTTTCTGATCTCCATGAATTCACATTCTTTTCAAATACAAAACCCTTGAGTGAAGATGATATGACTTCTTCCATTTAAATTAAATGAAAGGGTATTTGAAAATAATTGGATTTCATTTGGAAATATTTCAATTCATAAACTTCATGCAAGCTCAATGATTTTCATGAGAGAAGATAAAATGACTTCTTCAAATTATGAAATATGAGTTGGGAGTTTCACAGGATCAATTTCAAGTCCTTTTGGAATTAATTTTCAATTTGGATTTATTTGAGTTTTATTCAAATTATTTTTCTCCAAAAATAAAATATATGGAAATTAGGGTAACATGATTCCCTACATTAGAAAATTGGAGAAAAATTAATTTGAAATCATTTTGGTATTTTTAAAATGATTTTTGTTGAATTTTATAGACCAGTAGCACTCTTTGAATTATTAGAATTTGTGTGTATTTTATTTAATGCTAGAAAAATGTTCATGCCGTAGAAAATCTTTTTCTGAAAATTTTGATATATTATATGCCTATATAAAATTTTCTTTTATTTTTGTTTTTATGATTATGTTTATCTGGAAATTGTTTAAAAAAAATATACTCCCCGCCGCCGATTGGGCCGGCCCAGCACCCAGCCAGGCCAAGGCCTAGCTCCGCGCCGCCTCGCCCGTCGTCCCCGACCGGGACTCCTCCCGGAGTCCGGCACCGCGCCACCGCCGCCTCCTTTGCCCCTCGCGCACGCCTCCCCTCGCCCCTCCTCATAAAAGGCGCCGCCCCGGGCCCCGCCGCCTCTCTCCCCTCGCGCCGCCATCGCCGCATCTCACCACCGCTGCCACCGCCGCTGGAAGCCGCAGTCGCTGCCCTCATCGCCGTCGACCGTCGCCGATGCCACCACCGCAACCGCCGCTCCACGCCGCCCCTCCCCGTGCTATTCGCCGCATTCCCCGACGCCCGGAGCCGCCGCCCCGAATGGAGCCGAGCCGCCGCCGCCGTCCTTTTCCTCGCCGCCGACGACCCGCCGTCGCGGTAACCGCCGTCGCCCCTCCTCACCGTCAGATCTGGATCCAACGATCCAGATCGTTCCATTTTTTTTACCCGAAGCATTTTGTTTTTATTTAGAGAACGTTCTCTGGTTAGGTATAGAAAACGAACGTTCGCCCTTTAGTTTTTTTTCTTTTCTTTTTCTGTTTTTTTCGGCCAGGGACCTATCTGTGAGTGTTTTATTTACAGTTTAGTCTCTGATCTTCAAACTATCACAACTTTTCAACCGTTTATCCAAATCCAACGAAACCAACGCCCACTTCTTCGTTACGATCCCCTCTATCCAGTAATCCAACTCAAACATGTTTTTGAAAAGTTTAAAATTTGAATTAGATCAGATTTGAATTCAAACTTCTTTTGATCATATCTTTTTATCCGTAACTCCGTTTGAGTTCATTCTTTTTGCAAATCGAAGCTCTTAACCTAAACATTCTAATAAGGCCAAATTCACATAATTTTGGTACTGTTAGAAATTATTTTATGTTGCAAGAGTTATTTGCTTGGTTTTGATGTTTTCCGAATTGTCTTCTTCGATCTTTCTGATCTTTTGAGTGACTACTTATGTGTGATTACTATTGCTTGCTTACGATAGATTGACCGAAGTGTGACGAGTAGATCTATCAAGAGTTTTGAGTGCGAATCATCTTCATCAACATTGCAGGCAAGTAACACTTTGATCATACCTTTTCTACAACCCATGTTTTATTGCATTAGATCAATCCTCTCACATTGCATGATTAGGATCTAATTAAATTGTGGGATGGGAAGTAGATGAGGTAGTACCTATTACCTGTTGATTATGAAACCTTTGGGAGTTACTTCCACGTTTGCTTATTATGCCATGCTATGCTAGTAGATGTGGATTGGGTGAGTGATATCTATGACAGATGTGAGATTGATAATTTAATGGTTTACCTAAGGTGGCAACTTAAACACACATCTGGGTGGATTGAGGCACCTGATGTCTATCAGGACTTGCCTGTTTTTATTTCAGACCGCCACCCAGGCTCAAAGGGATCATAAGATCATTCATGCTAGTAACTTCCATGTGCAGCCACAAGCCATTATGGGCTCTGGCATAGTTGACTAAGTTGTGCGAACTCTTACAGTGGTAGACTAGCAGATGTAGGGGATGTAGGTGGTACGGTCTACCCGATCGTAAGGTGCTAGCGCTTCTGAAAGACTATGTCTCGGTCATCCGTCTTCTCAAACACCCTGTAGTGCGAGAAACCAAACGGAGGCGATCGAGTCTTGTGGGGAAAAGTGCGCAAACCTCTGTAGAGTGTACAAACTAATCATGATTAGCCGTGTCCCCGGTTATGGACATCTTGAGTATCTAGTTCTTGGATTATCCTGTTGATCTCATCACATTACTTTAAATGAATATTGTTGGGTTTAATGATGTTACTTAATTGGGATTGAGAATGCTGTCAACCATTCTCAATGTTCAACAACCACCATGATAGTTAAATAAAATTTATTCCTTTGCAGTAGGGAAAAATTGGCTTTACGCAAAAACCTTATAACCATAGAGCTTTTCCACTAGCCAAATATGCAGGTAGTGATAGTCTTTATTCATCTTTCTCTATGGTGTGAATTTGCCAGTACATTCAATGTACTGACCCGTTTCGGGCTGCAACGTCTCATGTTGCAGGATTATCTTACGACGAGTAAGTGATACGTTAGGGTTACGATTTCTACACTCAACTTTGCCGTTGGTGTTGATGGGAATCCACAACCTTGTTGCTTCCGCTATATGGATTGAGGTAATAGTATTTACGTTACTTTATACATGTGATTTACCTCTGTTATAAATCCTTCGAGTACTGTGTGTGTCAGCATACCGATCCATGGATGACACTTAAGCACAGAGACTTGATCCATTTGGGTCAGGTCGCTACAGTACTATGGGATGCAAGGGCACGCTACCCCATGCCGCAAAAGCTCCTGCTCGCACTCTTGGTGGCCTCGCGCAAGCTGCTACACTACTTCCAAGGGCACCTCGTCAAGGTCGTCTCATCTTACCTATTGGAGAGGGTACTCAAGAGCCCAAACTCAGCCGGAAGGGTCGCTGAATGGAACATCGAGCTGCAAGCATTCCAGCTGGAGTTCAGCACCACCAGGGTCATCAAGGGAGTCGCGCTCGCCGATTTTGTGGCAGAATGGACAGATGCCCTGGCTCTTGAGGAAGGAGAAGACCGGTCTACCTCCCCAGGAAGTGAGACACCAGATGGCTAGGTCATGTATTTTGATGGCGCCTTTGCGCACCAGGGCACGGGGGCTGGAGCAGTGCTCATCTCGCCCACTCAGGACAAGCTTTACTATGCCGTGCAACTCTGCTTCCAGCACGGCGAGAAGGTCTCCAACAATATCGCATAATACGAAGGCCTCATAGCCATCCTAAAGGCTACGGCGGCTCTGGGGGTGAGGCGCCTTACTGTCAAGGGCGACTCGTAGCTCCTTGTCAACTTCTCCAACAAAGTGTATGAGCCAAAGGAAGAGCACATGGAGGCCTACCTTGCGAAGGTGCGCAAAATGGAAAAGCAGTTCTCAGGCTTGGAGCTGCAGCACGTGCCCCGGGGCACCAACAAGGAAGCTGATGACATCGCCAAGAGAGCATCCAAGCGGCAACCGCAAGAGCCCGACATCTTCGAAGAGCGGCTCTTCAAGCCGTCAGCTACGCCACCTCTTTCAAGCACGACTCAGCCTCGGGAGGAGCTCCCACAGCCCCCGGCCACAGGAGCCCCAGCTTGCGGCCCAACCTCAGGAGCTCGGCTACTCTTGGCGCTCGAGCCCCAGGAGGAGTGCTGGACCAAGGAGTTCAAGGAGTACCTGACGCATGGGACACTACCATAGAAGGAAGAAGACGCGGAGCGCGTGGCCCGACAGGCCACGGCATACTACATTCAAGACGGTGAGTTGTTCAGGAAACGGCCGAACGATGTCATGCTGCGCTGCATCTCCAGCGATCAAGGGAGGGAGCTACTGATTGACATACACGGCGGGGACTATGGAAATCACTCATCATCACGGACCCTCATCGGCAAGGCCTTCCGCAGCGGATTCTATTGGCCCACAACACTCAACGATGCAGCCGAGCTGGTGAAGTCCTGCGAAGGTTGCCAATTCCACGCCAAGCAAATCCATCAGCCTGCTTAGGGCCTCCAAACCATCCCACTCACGTGGCCGTTTGTGTTCTAGGGGCCAGACATCCTAGGCCCGTTCCCACGAGCGCAAGGGGGCTACCGTTATCTCTATGTCGCCATCGACAAGTTCATCAAGTGGGCAGAAGTGGATGTCGTCTGTACCATTCCAGCCGGCTGTGCTGTCAAGCTCATCAAGGGCCTCGTGAGCCGCTTCAGGGTCCCCAACCATATCATCACAGATAGCGGCTCGCAGTTTACTAGTAACCTCTTTAAAACCTACTGTGCTAAATTTGGGACGCAGATCTGCTACGCTTCGGTGGCCCACCCCAGGAGCAATGGTCAAGCTGAGCGCGCCAACGCTGAGGTCCTGAGGGGCCTCAAGACCAGGATCTTCAAGAAGAAGCTGGAGGCCTGCAGCAGGGGCTGGCGCAACTAGCTCCAGTCCGTGCTGTGGTCCATCCGCACCACCGCTACCAAGCGAACAAGCGAGACTCCGTTCTTCCTCATCTATGGGGCTGAAGCAGTCCTCCCTCACGAGGTCAAGCATCGCTCCACGCGGGTTCTGGCGTTCGACAAAATGCAGCAGGACGCCATGCGGGGGATGGAACTCGTGCTGGGGGAGGAACGTCGACGCGAAGCTGCATTAAGGGCGGCAAGGTAGCAGCAAGCGCTGCGGCGTTACCACTGCCGCAACATTCGCTCCAGGACGCTCGAGACGGGTGACCTGGTCCTAAGGCGGGTCCTCTACAGGGAAGGGTTGCACAAGCTTTCACCCATGTTCAGGGTCCGTTCAGGGTCGTCCACATCTCCAGGCCTGGCACCGTGCGCCTGGAGACGCAAGAAGGGACACCTATCCAAAACGCCTGGAACATCTAGCACCTTCGGAAGTTCTACCCATGAAGCAAGGCCCAGAGCCTGTGAAGCAAGGCCAAGAGCCTGTGAAGAAAGGCCCAGAGCCTATGAAGCAAGGCCCAGAGCCTGTGATGAAAGGCCCAGAGCCTGTGAAGCAAGGCCCAGAGCCTGTGAAGAAAGTCCTAGAGCTTGTGAAGAAGGCCCGGTGCCTGTGAAGAATCGCCGCCCGTGACACTCTCACGTAATAATGAGTTGGGGCTGTACACGCCCCGGAGTCTCAGGAGCGCCGTCCTCAGGCCCTGGGGCTCCCTCCCACGCCTAGTGGACAGCACTTAGCTCTGCGCTGGTGAGAAGACTAGATTAGGTGCCGGGCGCGGCTTTTCATTTGCTTTCCGCAGTTGGCTCGCTTCTCCTTAATTAATGTTTGCCTTTGGCGTTCCTTGCTGATTTGGTTCCTTCGCCTTTTACCGCATTTTTTTGGCTCTGGTTTGCTCATGATCTCTCTCTCGCATACCTCGCGAGCATTTTTCTTCTCTCTGCCTTCTCGCGAGTCACCCTTGTTCGAGCCTGAAAGTTGGCACATCTCTCCTAAATCCGTGCCCCTCGGGCACCACGATACAAAGCGCCAAGTCAAGGTTTGGGTGAACGGCAAATCCTCTAGCGCACACGCTAACAATTTTTTTGCAGTTTCTGAGCAAACGCAGACATCTTGTGAAGGAAAGGGCATCCCAAATGCGCCAGGTTAAGTTATCTTTGTGCAAAATAACAACACGGCATGGGAATAACACACATGTTGCATTAACCAAGAACCATAGTTCGATACGCGCCCCTCTGGGCCCATACTGGTTTCATTTTCTGATGCAGGAAAAAAGGAAAAAGCTAAACAAAGCGATGTTTCAGCAATCCGCGGAGGCAGGCCCTTAGCGACGCCCTGAGCCTAGCCAGACCCCTCCTCGCGCTTCACGGAGGCGCGGTGACGAGATGACCCGCTGCCTCCTTCGAAGCGGGCGCGGCGGTGCGGCGGCTGGTCGTAGCCACCACTGCTGGAGCTGTCACCGGAGGAAGAGCCGCCGTAGCTGGAAGAGACGCGGTCGCCGCTAAGGGCGGGCTCGCCCTCATCCTCGTCGCGACCGTCACCAAGGCCGAGCACCTCCTCACCGTCGTTCGTCTCGGGACAGCACCCGGCGCGGCGACCATCTTCCCCGAACACCCTCACATAGAGGGTTGACCCACCGTCATACTTGAAGTGGAGCGTGCACCGCCTGCCCAGGCCGCGTGTGCGAGGGAATGTCTACCAGCCGCGGGCCAGGGCTATGTTGCCCGCGGCGGAACTCTCGACCGCGACCCAGGAGGCCTTGCTGTAGCAACCATCCGCCTGCAACCAGAGCCTGCCTGGACCAGGGGCCGGCAGTTCATCGACAAGGAAGCGTGGAAGCTCGAGCCAGTTGCCGGTCGGGTTCTCCGACCAAACAACGAACTCCGGCGACACCTCCGCTGAATAGAAGCGCGGGTGGGGAGGCCGCGCCACCATCGCGCGCCTCCCCTCATCAGCTGGACCGTCGTGGTTGGGACGACCCCCACCGCGTGCCGCGGCGCCGCCTTGACGGTGGGCCACAGCGGGGGTCGCAGCATGCTTGCGCGGACGGCCACGACCGCACTTGGGCGCCGGGGAACCGGGGCCCTCACGAGGGGCCTTCCCCTTCTCGGTGGCAGAGAACTTCCTTCGTGGCGCCATCGGAGGCACTGCAAGCAATGAAGCAAAGAAGAAGCGAGCAAGCGAGGAAGAGATGGGCAACGGGGGCTCCGCCCCCCCTCATTTATAGCTAGAGAAGGCTAACCGGCGTCTCCCATGATCCCAGGTAATGATGGTTTTCCTTGCATGTCCCAGGGACTTGTCAAGTCATACAGTCATCGAGGCAGCGTGGGGAAGCGAAGACGCCCACGTCCAATCAACCGCCACACGTCAACAGAGGCCACAGGCTTTTGGGGCCCGCGGTACTCCGAACTTGACCCTTAGCTTCGCCGCGAAGCCAAGCCCGAGCGCACCCCGGGCCCGGGGGCTACTGTCGGCGTTCTGGGAACGGGGGTCCCCAGACTTGCCTACCTGCGGCCCATGGCGTGGCCAAGCAGCAGGCCGTACGACCGATCTTCACCAACAAAGCATCCAAGACCCTTGCGAGGGGCCAATTCTCGCGAGGCGGACGACGCAAGACCTCCTCTGGAGTGGCCCAGCTAGGCAGGCTAACGAGGAGCAGAGATATCAAGACAGGGCAAACCTCACGAGGCTCTCGTGACATAAGCCATGACGATTGACACCAGGCGGGCGCCAGCGCGCGCAGCGTCCTCATTTCCTCTTTGGTGCAAAGAAGGCAAGCGCAACCACGGAGTACAGAGGCCTTAGGCAAAGGTTGCCATTTCGGTGCAACAAGACCAAGACCAGGCGGATGGCAAGGCGGAGGTCATCATGGAGCCCAAGACGGCGTCACCCCAGAGCTTTTCACAGGCACAGACTACCTTTTGTTAGGATAGCTTGTACAAGTTGTCCCCCTTCAAATTAGCCCGACATTGTTAGCTCACTTCCCGCTCAATATTTGGGAAGAGGACCAGGGCCTATATAAATAGGAATAGCCACCACCATAGTAGGGGCATCTCATCTTAGCTTGTGGGAATCCACACACCACAAGTTCATACGCACAAGAACACCTCATCCTCAGGAGGCTGTTCTTCCCCTTGTATTGTTCATCATCAGCCCAAGAGGCAATCCACCACCACCACACTGGAGTAGGGTATTACACCACAATGGTGGCCCGAACTAGTATAAATCGTGTGTCTTTCTGTGTTGCGAGTTTGACCACGAGATCTCAGTGAGCTAGGGCATAGATCGGTGGGAGGAAAAGACTTCGCGCGCACCCAGTGTTTGAACCTTAAGGGTTTGCCGGAACTCCACATCCGACAGATGCAAAGTAAAATAAACGGTAATAGAAATAGCTAAGTGTTGGAAGATTAATATGATGGAAGATAGACCCGGGGGCCATAGGTTTCACTAGTGGCTTCTCTCAAGAGCATAAGTATTACGGTGGGTAAACGAATTACTGTGGAGTAATTGATAGAATTGAGCATAGTTATGAGAATATCTAGGTATGATCATGTATATAGGCATCACGTCCGTGACAAGTAGAGCGAAACGATTCTGCATCTACTACTATTACTCCACACATCGCCCCCTATCCAGCATGCATCTAGAGTATTAAGTTCATAAGAACAGAGTAATGCTTTAAGTAAGATGGCATGATGTAGAGGGATAAACTCATGCAATATGATATAAACCCCATCTTTTTATCCTCAATGGTAACAATATAATATGTGCCTTGCTGCCCCTGCTGTCACTGGGAAAGGACACCACAAGATTGAACCCAAAGCTAAGCACTTCTCCCATTCCAAGAAAGATCAATCTAGTAGGCCAAACCAAACTGATAATTCAAAGAGACTTGCAAAGATAACCAATCATACATAAAAGAATTCATAGGAGATTAAAATTTTTCTCATAGATAAACTTGATCATAAACCCACAATTCATCGGATCTCGACAAACACACCACAAAAGAAGATTACATCGAATAGATCTCCAAGAAGATCGAGGAGAACATTGTATTGAGATCCAAAGAGAGAGAAGAAGCCATCTAGCTAATAACTATGGACCTGAAGGTCTGAGGTAAACTACTCACACATCATCGGAGAGGCTATGGTGTTGATGTAGAAGCCCTCCATGATCAATGCCCCCTCCGGCAGAGTGCCGGAAAAGGCCCCAAGATGGGATCTCACGGGTACTGAAGGTTGCGGCGGTGGAAATAGGGTTTTGGCTTCGTATCTGATGTTTCCAGGGTATATGGGTAGATATAGGAGGAAGAAGTACGTCGGTGGAGCAACAAGGGGCCCACGAGGGTGGAGGGCGCGCCTGGGGGAGGTGGGCGCGCCCCCCTGCCTCATGCCTTCCTCGTTGATTGCTTTACGTAGACTCCAAGTCCTCCGGATCATGTTTGTTTCGAAAATCACGTTCCCGAAGGTTTCATTCCGTTTGGACTCCATTTGATATCCTTTTCCTTCGAAACACTGAAATAGGCAAAAAAACAACAATTTGGGTTGGGCCTCCAGTTAATAGGTTAGTCCCAAAAATAATATAAAAGTGTATAATAAAGCCCATTAAACATCCAAAACAGAATATAATATAGCATGGAACAATCAAAAATTATAGATACCTTGGAGACGTATCAGTATGACAGAAACAATTGATGGCCTAACTCCTAAAATTGGATGATCTGGTAATCTGGATGATAAAACTTTTGTTTTGGGGCAAGGGAATGTTATAGGAAAAGAACGTATCCAAGATTTTTTCAATTGTGTTGGAAATTTAAGTCTTGAAGATGTTCCTATACTTAAGAGGACTAAATCTTATGCGTAAGCTATTTCAGCACTAGTTCTGAAACTTGAAAAATCAATTTATCCGTACCCATCCTACCTTGCAAAGATTGTTTTTTGAGTTACCCATTATAAAAATCCCAAGGCTAAAAAGTTGGCTACACTTGTCCTTATGAATGAATTTGATTACATAATACGGGAAGCTAGGGAGATTTTTGATTTCTATGGTATGAATCATGAAAAAACCAGTGATAGATGAAATTCTTTATAATAGTGATTATGTGCTAAGACATTTGCTTGGGGATAATCAAATCTTTGATGAGAATCTTCAGAAGGAAGTCCCTGGTTTAGATATAATTGCAAGTAGGAGCATCAAGCACATGCATATTACATTCATCAAAATCATCATGTGCAACGGTAAAATGCAACCCATCAACATAATCCTTAATAGGAGCAAACTTCTCTGATATAGTGTAGTTTGGAGAATTCAAAAAGATAATAGGACTATTATGTGTGGGTGCAATAGCAACAATTTCATGTTTAACATAAGGAACTATATCAAGTTCATCACCATAAGCATCATTCATATTGGCATCATGGCCACAAGCATAGCAAGCATCAAGTTCATCAAAAAGGGGTATTTCAAAAGAATCAACGGGATCATAACAATCATCATGGAAATCATCCTTCGGTAAGAACGAAGGGACATTAAATAATGTATGAGTTGGAGAGTTACTCTCATTAGAAGGTGGGCACGGGTAGCTAATCCGATCTTCCTCCTTTTGTTCTTCATTCTCCTCATCGTCTTTTTCATCCAATGAGCTCACAGTTTCATCAATTTCTTCTTCCATAGACTCCTGCAAAATATTAGTCTCTTCTGGGACAATGGAGGAGTCCTCAATATATGGTTTGACATAGGCATTAGAAGCATAATTATCATAACAATATTTAAGTATGGCAAAATTTTCAGATTTGTAAAGAGCAGCATCATACTTTTCAATCAAAGAAGCAATTTCATAAGCACCCTTAAAAGCAACAAATTCTTCAATTTGTTAAACATCATAGTAATTGTAAACACCCTTAGCATACGAAGATACGATTCCATTATCACTAAACTCACATTGGTAGGGAAGGTGTTTCTTAGGGTTTTTAGAACAACAAGTAACATCATATATTTCACATAAATTCCAAGCATAGCATTGCAAATGATGAATTTGATCCAGTACAAGTTTCCCTTTTGAGATATGCGGTGTCGCACATAACAAGCATGTTCATCTGAAGATTTTCCCTCAACTAAGCTAGTTGGGGTTTCAGCACGAGCACACAGGGATCGAAGATGATCCAGGTAAAAAGCTTCAGTAGTGTGATAGATTTTGAGTGGTTCTTCAACCATTGGTTCAGTTGGTACAACTATTTTTTTGGTATTTTGCGTTTCCTACCCATAACTAAAGATAGAAAACAACTAAGAACAACAAATAAAAATTACTTAGTGATAAAGCAAAGAAGCACACACGAGAATATTCACCCCATGCTATAACTCCCCGGCAACGGCGCGAGAAAAAGGTCTTTATAACCCACAAGTATAGGGGATCAATTGTAGCCTCTTTCGATAAGTAAGAGTGTCGAACCCAACGAGGAGCTAAAGGTAGAACAAATATTCCCTCAAGTTCTATCAACCACTGATACAACTCTACGCACACTTGACGTTCGCTTTACCTAGAACAAGTATAAAACTAGAAGTACTTTGTAGGTGTTGTTGGATAGAATTGCAAGATAATAAACAGCGCGTAAATAAAAGGTAGGGGCTGTTTAGATGAAGACACAACCAAGTTAGTTTTAGTAGAGATCTTTTTGTCACACAAGAAAGTTATTTGTCCCTAGGCAATCGATAACTAGACCGGTAATCGTTATTGCAATTTTATTTGAGGGGGAGGCCTAAGCTAACATACTTTCTCTACTTGGATCATATGCACTTTTGATTGGAACTCTAGCAAGCATCCGCAACTACTAAAGATCATTAAGGTGAAACCCAAGCATAGCATTAAAGTATCAAGTCCTCTTTACTCCCATATGCAAACAATCTGCTTACTCGGGCATGTGCTTCTATCACTTACGCCACCCACCATACGCAAATCATGAACGTATTGCAACACCCTACAACAGGGATCCCTCACACTTGCACGACACGGAGAGCACCATAGGACAGCACCGATAATAAAACATGCAACTCAAACCAATCACGATCATCAATTAACCCATAAGACAAAACAGATCTACTCAAACATCATAGGATAGCCATACATCATTGGGAAATAATATATAACGTTGAGGACCATGTTTAAGTAGATATTACATCAGGTAAAAGAGGGGTTACACCGCTGCATAGAGGGGGGAAGAGTTGGTGATGATGGCAGTGAAGTTGTTGGTGAAGATTGCGGTGACGATGATGGCCCCGGTGGCACTTCGGTGCTACCGAAGCGAGGGGGAGAGAGCCCCCCTCATTCTTCTTCTTCCTTGACCTTCTCCCTAGATGGGAGAAGGGTTTCCTCTCTGCTCCATGGTCTCCATGGCGTGGGAGGGGCGAGAGCCCCTACGAGATTGGATCTCTCTCTCTCTCTCTCTCTCTCTCTCTCTCTCTCTGTGTGTGTGTCTCTGTCTCTCTGTGTGTGTGTGTGTGTGTGTCTGCGTTCCTAGATCTAACCTTTCAGCGTTTCTTATATTTCCGGAGATCCATAACTCCGATTTGGCTGAATTTTGGACACAATCTCTATCCGGATATTAGCTTTCTTGTGGCGAAAGAAGGGCACCAACCGCCTTACGGGGTGGCCACGAGGTCCCAGGGTGCGCCTGACCCCATGGGGCATGCCCCCTGCTTCGTGGCCCCCTCGGGAATCGTCTCGCGTTGATTCTTCTTCCCAAAAATCACATATATTCCAAAAAAACTATGTCAGTTTTTATCCCGTTTGGACTCCGTTTGATATGGATTTTCTGCGAAACAAAAAACATGCAACAAACAGGAACTGCTGAAGGAAATAGGCCCTCGAGGCAATAATAAAGTTATTATTTATTTCCGTATTTCATGATAAATGTTTATTATTAATGCTAGAATTGTATTAACCGAAAACATGATACATGTGTGAATACATAGAGAAACAGAGTGTCACTAGTATCCCTATACTTGACTAGCTCGTTTATCAAAGATGTTTATGTTTCCTAACCATAGACATGAGTTGTCATTTGATTAACGGGATCACATCATTAGGAGAATGATGTGATTGACTTGACCCATTCCGTTAGCTTAGCATTTGATCGTTTAGTATGTTGCTATTGCTTTCTTCATGAATTATACATGTTCCTATGACTATGAGATTATGCAACTCCCGTTTACCGGAGGAACACTTTGTGTTCTACCAAACGTCACAACGTAACTGGGTGATTATAAAGGTGCTCTACAGGTGTCTCCGAAGGTACTTGTTGAGTTGGCATATTTCGAGATTAGGATTTGTCACTCTGATTATCGGAGAGGTATCTCTGGGCCCACTCGGTAATGCACATCACTATAAGCCTTGCAAGCATTGTAACTAATGAGTTAGTTGCGGGATGATGTATTATGGAACGAGTAAAGAGACTTGCCGGTAACGAGATTGAACTAGGTATTGAGATACTGACGATCGAATCTCGGGAAAGTGACATACCGATGACAAAGGGAACAACGTATGTTGTTATGCAGTTCGACCTGCAAAAATCATCGTAGATTATGTAGGAGCCAATATGGGCATCCAGGTTCCGCTATTGGTTATTGACCAGAGAAATATCTCGGTCATGTCAACATAGTTCTCGAACTCGTAGGGTCCGCACGCTTAACGTTCATTGACGATATAGTATTTATGAGTTATGTATGTTGGTAACCGAATGTTGTTCGGAGTTCTGGATAAGATCACGTACATGACGAGGAACTACGGAATGGTCCGGAGATAAATTTTGATATATGGGATAACAGTGTTTGGTCTTCGGAAAGGGTTCCGGAATTCCCCGTAAGGGGTTCCAGATGTTTACCAAAATGTTTGGGTACGAGAACACTTTATTTGGACCAAAGGGGAAAGCCCACAAGTTTTTTGGAAAGCACAAAAGGATGTTTTGCAGAGTCCAGGGGCTAGACGGCAGGGTTCCTGGCGTCTGGGTCCAGATGCCGGGAACCCTGGCGTCTCGCCCTGTAGTCCAAGAAGGACTCTTGCCTTTCGGGTGAAACCGACTTTGTGGAGGATTTTACTCCAAGTTTCGACCCCAAGGCTCAACATATAAATAGAGGGGTAGGGCTAGCACCCAAGACAGATCAAGAAACACCAAGCCGTGTGCCGGCAACCCCGTCCCCTCTAGTTTATCCTTCGTCATAGTTTTCGTAGTTCTTAGGCGAAGCCCTGCGAAGATTGTTCTTCACCAACACCGTCACCACGCCATCGTGCTGCCGGAACTCATCTACTACTTCTCCCCTCTTGCTGGATCAAGAAGGCGAGGACGTCATCGAGCTGAACGTGTGCTGAATGCGGAGGTGCCGTACGTTCGGTACTTGATCGGGACGGATTGTGAAGGTGTACGACTACATCAACCGCGTTGATAAATGCTTCCGCTTTCGGTCTACGAGGGTACGTAGACATACTCTCCCCTCTCGTTGCTATGCATCACCATGATCTTGCGTGTGCATAGGAAACTTTTTGAAATTACTACGTTCCCCAATGTGGCATCCAAGCCAGGTTTTATGTGTAGATGTTATATGCACAAGTAGAACACAAGTGAGTTGTGGGCGATACAAGTCATACTGCTTACCAGCATGTCATACTTTGGTTCGGCGGTATTGTTGGATGAAGCGGCCCGGACCGACATTACGCGTATGCTTATGCGAGACTGGTTCTACCGTCGTGCTTTGCACACAGGTGGCTGGCGGGTGTCAGTTTCTCCAACTTTAGTTGAACCAAGTGTGGCAACGCCCAGTCCTTGCGAAGGTTAAAATAACACGAACTTGACGAACTGCCGTTGTGGTTTTGATGCGTAGGTAAGAACGGTTCTTGCTCAGCCCATAGCAACCACGTAAAACTTGCAACAACAAAGTAGAGGACGTCTAACTTGTTTTTGCAGGGCATGTTGTGATGTGATATGGTCAAGACGTGATGCTATATTTTGTTGTATGAGATGATCATGTTTTGTAACCGAGTTATCGGCAACTGGCAGGAGCCGTATGGTTGTCACTTTATTGTATGCAATGCAATCGCCATGTAATTGCTTTACTTTATCACTAAGCGGTAGCGATAGTCGTAGAAGCCATAGTTGGCGAGATGACAACGATGCTACGATGGAGATCAAGGTGTCGCGCCGGTTACGATGGTAATCATGACAGTGCTTCGGAGATGGAGATCACAAGCACAAGATGATGATGGCCATATCATATCACTTATATTGATTGCATGTGATGTTTATCCTTTATGCATCTTATTCTGCTTTGTTTGACAGTAGCATTATAAGATGATCTCTCACTAAATTTCAAGGTAAAAGTGTTCTCCCTGAGTATGCACCGTTGCCAAAGTTCGTCGTGCCGAGACACCACGTGATGATCGGGTGTGATAAGCTCTACGTTCATCTACAACGGGTGCAAGCCAGTTTTGCACACGCGGAACACTCGGGTTAAACTTGACGAGCCTAACATATGCAGATATGGCCTCGAAACACTGGAGATCGAAAGGTCGAGCGTGAATCATATAGTAGATATGATCAACATAGTGATGTTCACCATTGAAAACTGCTCCATCTCACGTGATGATCGGACATGGTATAGTTGATATGGATCACGTGATCACTTAGATGATTAAAGGGATGTCTATCTATGTGGGAGTTCTTAAGTAATATGATTAATTGAACTTTAATTTATCATGAACTTAGTCCTGATAGTATTTTGCAAATAATGTTGTAGATCAATAGCTCGCGTTGTTGCTTCCCTATGTTTTAAATGTGTTCCTAGAGAAAACTAAGTTGAAAGATGATAGTAGCAATGATGCGGACTAGGTCCGTGATCTGAGGATTATCCTCATTGCTGCACAGAAGAATTATGTCCTTGATGCACCGCTAGGTGACAGACCTATTGCAGGAGCAGATGCAGACGTTATGAACGTTTGGCTAGCTCAATATGATGACTACTTGATAGTTTAGTGCACCATGCTTAACAGCTTAGAATTGGGACTTCAAATACGTTTTGAACGTCATGGATCATATGAGATGTTCTAGGAGTTGAAGTTAATATTTCAAGCAAATACCCGAGTTGAGAGATATGAAGTCTCCAACAAGTTCTATAGCTAAAAGATGGAGAAGAATAGCTCAAGCGGTGAGCATGTGATCAGATTGTCTGGGTACTACAATCGCTTGAATCAAGTGGGAGTTAGTCTTCCAAATAAAATAGTGATTGACAGAATTCTCTAGTCACCATCACCAAGTTAGTAGAACTTCGTGATGAACTATAGTATGCAAGGGATGAGGAAAATGATTCCCGAGATTTTCATGATGATGAAAGAAATGAAGGTAGAAATCAAGAAAGAGCATCAAGTGTTGATGATTAACAAGACCACTAGTTTCAAGAAAAGGGCAAAGGGAAAGAAAGGGAACTTCAGGAAGAACGGCAAGCAAGTTGCTGCTCAAGTGAAGAAGCCCAAGTCTGGACCTAAGCCTAAGACTAAGCGCTTCTACTGCAAAGGGACTGGTCACTTGAAGCGGAACTGCCCCAAGTATTTGGCGGATAAGAAGGATGGCAAAGTGAACAATGCTATATTTGATATACATGTTATTGATGTGTACTTTACTAGTGTTTATAGCAAGCCCTCGGTATTTGATACTGGTTCAGTTGCTAAGAGTAGTAACTCGAAACGGGAGTTGCAGAATGAACAGATACTAGTTAAGGTTGAAGTGACGATGTGTGTTGGAAGTGGTTCCAAGATTGATATGATCATCATCGCACACTCCCTATACTTTCGGGATTAGTGTTAAACCTAAATAAATGTTATTTGGTGTTTGCGTTGATCATGAATATGATTTGATCATGTTTATTGCAATACGATTATTCATTTAAGTGAGAGAATAATTGTTGTTCTATTTACATGAATAAAACCTTCTATGGTCATACACCCAATGAAAATGGTTCGTTGGATCTCGATCGTAGTGATACACATATTCATAATATTGAAGCCAAAACATGCAAAGTTAATAATGATAGTGCAACTTATTTGTGGCACTGTCGTTTAGGTCATATTGGTGTAAAGCGCATGAAGGAACTCCATGCTGATGGGCTTTTGGAATCAGTTGATTATGAATCATTTTGATGCTTGTGAACCATGCCTCATGGGCAAGATGACTAAGACTCCGTTCTCCGGAACAATGGAGCGAGTCATTGACTTATTGGAAATAATACATACCGATGTATGCGGTCCAATGAGTGTTGAGACTCAATGCGGGTATCATTGTTTTCTGACCTTCACAGATGATTTGAGCAGATATGTGTATATCTACTTGATGAAACATAAGTCTGAAACATTTGAAAAGTTCATATAATTTCAGAGTGAAGTGGAAAATCATCGTAACAAGAAAATAAAGTTTCTACGAACTAATCGTGGAGGAGAATATTTGAGTTATGAGTTTGGTCTTCATTTGAAACAATGAGAAATAGTTTCGCAACTCATGCCACCTGGAACACCACAGCGTAATGGTGTGTCCGAACATCATAACTATACTTTATTAGATATGGTACAATCTATGATGTCTCTTACCGATTTACCACTATCGTTTTGGGGTTATGCATTAGGGACAGATGCATTCACGTTAAATAGGGCACCATCTAAATCCGTTGAGACGACACCTTATGAACTGTGGTTTGGCAAGAAACCCAAGTTGTCGTTTCTTAAAGTTTGGGGTTGCGATGCTTATGTGAAAAAGTTTCATCCTGATAGGCTCAAACCCAAATCGGAGAAATGTGTCTTCATAGGATACCCAAAGGAGACTGTTGGGTACACCTTCTATCATAGATCCGAAGGCAAGACATTTGTTGCTAAGAATGGATCCTTTCTAGAGAAGGAGTTTCTCTCGAAAGAAGTGAGTGGGGGGAAAGTAGAACTCGATGAGGTAACTGTACCTGCTCCCTTATTGGAAAGTAGTTCGTCATAGAAATCTATTTCTGTGACTCCTAGTGAGGAAGCTAATGATGATGATCATGTAACTTCAGATCAAGTTACTACCGAAACTCATAGGTCAACCAGAGTGAGATCCGCACTAGAGAGGTACGGTTATCCTGTTTTGGAGGTCATGTTAATTGACCATGACGAACCTATGAACTATGAGGAAGCGATGATGAGCCCTGATTCCGCGAAATGGCTTGAGGCCATGAAATCTGAGATGGGATCCATGTATGAGAACAAAGTGTGGACTTTGGTTGACTTGCCCGATGATCGGCAAGCCATAGAGAATAAATGGATCTTTAAGAGGAAGACGGACGCTGATAGTAGTGTGACTATCTACAAACCTAGACTTGTCGAAAAAGGTTTTGATGAAGTTCAAGGTGTTGACTACGATGAGATTTTCTCACTCGTAGCGATGCTTAAGTCTGTCCGAATCATGTTAGCAAATTGCCACATTTTATGAAATCTGGAAAATGGATGTCAAAACTACATTCCTTAATGGATTTCTTAAAGAAGAGTTGTATATGATGCAACCAGAAGCTTTTGTCGATCCTAAAGGTGCTAAGAAAATGTGCAAGCTCCAGCGATCCATCTATGGACTGGTGCAAGCATCTCAGAGTTGGAATATACGCTTTGATGAGTTGATCAAAGCATATAGTTTTATACAGACTTGTGGTGAAGCCTGTATTTACAAGAAAGTGAGTGGGAGCACTACAACATTTCTGATAAATATATGTGAATGACATATTGTTGATCGGAAATAATGTAGAATTTTTTGGAAAGCATAAAGGAGTGTTTGAAAGGAGTTTTTCAAATAAAGACCTCGGTGAAGCTACTTACATATTGAGCATCAAGATCTATAGAGATAGATCAAGACGCTTGATAAGTTTTTTCAATGAGTACATACCTTGACAAGATTTTGAAGTAGTTCAAAATAGGATAGTCAAAGAAAGAGTTCTTACCAGTGTTACAAGGTGTGAAATTGAGTAAGACTCAAAGCCCGACCACGGCAGAAGATAGAAAGAGAATGAAAGTCATTCCCTATGCCTCATCCACTGTTTCTACAAAGTATGCCATGCTGTGTACCAGATCTATTGTATACCCTACACTGAGTTTAGCAAGGGAGTACAATAGTGATCTAGGAGTAGATCACTGGACAGCTGTCAAAAATTATCTTTAGTGGAATAAGGATATGTTTCTCGATTATGGAGGTGACAAAAGGTTCATCGTAAAGGGTTACGTCGATGCAAATTTTGACACTAATCCAGATGACTCTAAGTCTCAATCTAGATACATTTTTGAAAGTGGGTCCGTGCAGAGCATTGTTGATATAGAAATTTGCAAAATACATACGGATCTGAATGTGGCAGACCCGTAGACTAAACTTCTCTCACAAGCAAAACATGATCACACCTTAGTACTCTTCGGGTGTTAATCACATAGTGAAGTGAACTAGATTATTGACTCTTGTAAACCCTTTGGGTGTCGGTCACATGACGATGTGAACTATGGGTGTTAATCACATGACGATGTGAACTATTGGTGTTAAATCACATGGCAATGTGAACTAGATTATTGACTCTAGTGAAAGTGGGAAACTGAAGGAAATATGCCCTAGAGGCAATAATAAAGTTATTATTTATTTCCTTATATCATAATAAATGTTTATTATTCATGCTAGAATTGTATTAAACGGAAACATAATACATGTGTGAATACATAGACAAACAGAGTGTCACTAGTATGCCTCTACTTGACTAGCTCGTTAATCAAAGATGGTTATGTTTCCTAACCAAACATGAGTTTTCATTTGATTAACGAGATCACATCATTAGGAGAATGATGTGATTGACTTGACCCATTCCGTTAGCTTAGCATTTTATCGTTTAGTATGTTGCTATTGCTTTCTTCATGACTTATACATGTTCCTATGACTATGAGATTATGCAACTCCCGTTTATCGGAGGAACACTTTGTGTGCTACCAAACATCACAACGTTACTGGGTGATTATAAAGGTGCTCTACAGGTGTCTCTGAAGGTACTTGTTGAGTTGGCGTATTTCGAGATTAGGATTTGTCACTCCGATTGTCGGAGAGGTATCTCTGGGCCCACTCGGTAATGCACATCACTATAAGCCTTGCAAGCATTGTAACTAATGAGTTAGTTGCGGGATGATGTATTATGGAATGAGTAAAGAGACTTGCCGGTAACGAGATTTAACTAGGTATTGAGATACCAACGGTCGAATCTCGGACAAGTAACATACCGATGACAAAGGGAACAACGTATGTTGTTATGCGGTTCGACCGATAAAGATCTTCGTAGAATATGTAGGATCCAATATGGGCATCCAGGTTCCGCTATTGGTTATTGATCAGAGAAATTTCTCGGTCATGTCTACATAGTTCTCGAACCCATAGGGTCCACATGCTTAACCTTCGTTGACGATATAGTATTTATGAGTTATGTATGTTGGTAACCGAATGTTGTTCGGAGTTCCGGATAAGATCATGGACATGACGAGGAACTCCGGAATGGTCCGGAGATAAAGTTTGATATATGGAATAATGGTGTTTGGTCTTCGGAAAGGGTTCTGGAATTCACCGGAAGGGGTTCCTGATGTTTCCCGAAATGTTTGGGTACGAGAACACTTTATTTGGGCCAAAGGGGAAATCCCACAAGGTTTTTGGAAAGCGCAAAAGGAAGTTTTGCGGAGTCCAGGGGCCAGACGGCAGGGTCCCTGGCGTCTGGGTCCAGACGCCGGGAACCCTGGCATCTGGCCCTGGAGCCCGAGGACTCTTGCCTTTCGGGTGAAACCGACTTTCTGGAGTCTTTTACTCCAAGTTTCGACCCCAAGGCTCAACATATAAATAGAGGGGTAGGGCTAGCACCCAAGACAGATCAAGAAACACCAAGCCGTGTGCCTGCAACCCCATCCCCTCTAGTTTATCCCCGTCATAGTTTTCATAGTGCTTAGGCGAAGCCCTGCGAAGATTGTTCTTCACCAACACCGTCACCATGATGTCGTGCTGCCGGAACTCATCTACTACTTTGCCCCTCTTGTTGGATCAAGAAAGTGAGGACGTCATCGAGCTAAACGTGTGCTGAACGCGAAGGTGCCATATGTTCGGTACTTGATCGGGATGGATCGTGAAGGTCTACAACTACATCAACCGCGTTGATAAACGCTTCCGCTTTCGGTCTATGAGGGTACGTAGACATACTCTCTCCTCTCGTTGCTATGCATTACGATGATCTTGTGTGTGCGTAGGATTTTTTTTGAAATTACTACGTTCCCCAACAACTGGCACTGGGCACTGGATCAATATGTTAGTCCCAAAAATAGTATAAAAAGTTGCCAAAAGTATATGAAAGTTGTATAATATTGATATGGCACAATAAAAAATTATAGATACGACAGAGACGTATCAGTTTGCCATGGAATGTGAAAGTATGGTGGAAAAAGGAATAAACTTTATTTCTGTTTGCGAACCACCTGTGATATATCTAGCATGGAAATTATTGGGAACTACTCGATCATTTTCGTTGATAGGAAAAGCATATACGACCCAAAATATTTTATCTCTATCTTTTTCGCTTTGAGCTCTGACACCTCTACAAATCCCTACTTCCCTCCGTGAAGGGCCTTTCTATTTACTTTATGAAATTTTTATTTTTACTTGAGTCTCCATCTTCTCTTATAAAGCACCAACTAAGGGGCACTATGATCGTACTTCAGCATTGGGTGTAGCTAATATGCGAGTGTGTTTCATGAATGGATCAATGATTGAGCATAATGGGCTAGGGATAAGTTGCTTTAGTGTTGATATTTTGAAAGACATGGTTGTTTGTTGATGTGCTTTGAACCATATAAAAGTCAAATTGTCCATGCTATAAAGGAAAGAATATGTGATGAATATGTTAGGCACCATTCCACATCAAAAATTCTGTTTTTATCATTTACCTACTCGAGGACGAGCAAGAATTAAGCTTGGGGATGCTCATACATCTCCAACGTATCTATAATTTTTTTTATTGTTCCATGCTGTTATATTATCATTCTTGGATGTTTTACAATCATTTTATATCATTTTTTGGGACTAACCTATTGACATAGTGCCTGTTGGTGTTCTGGAAACGGGGGTACCCAGACTTGCCTGCCTGCAGCCCACGGCGTGGCCCCATCGATGGCCTAGTACAACCGATCTTCAGCATCAACAACTCAAGGCCTTCGCGAGGGGCCAAGCCTCGCGAGGCGGACGACACCAAGACCTCTAGGAGGAGCGGCCTCCTCAGGCTAGCTCCTGAGGAGCGGAGATCTCTATGCAAGCCTCACCTCGTGAGGTTCAGATTCCGTGAGCCATGACGACCAAGGTCAGGCGGGCATAGGACCACAGTTTCCTCTTTGGTGCTAAGGAGGCAAGCGTAGGCGCAGAGTCCCGACAAATCAGCCAAAGGTTTCCACTCCCATGCAACAAGACCAAGACCGCCAGGACGGCAGGACGGAGGTCATCGCCGAGCCCACCACAACGTCATGACCAGAGGCTTTGCAGGCGAAGACTACTTTTGTCAGGATAAGATGTACTAGTTGTCTCCCTTCGAATTTGGCCGTTGTGGTTTCCCTTCCCGCCTTCATTTGGGAAGAGGACCAAGGCCACTATAAATAGGACCTAGCTACCATCGTAGGAGGGACATGGTCCATTCCATCCCCACAATCTCACTAGCTCAAGAGAACATCTCCTGAGGTTGTTCTTCCATTGTACTAGTTCATCCTCTATCCATCTCGAGGCCAATCCACCATAAAGGAGTAGGGTTTTACATAGCAAGGTGGCCCGAACCTGGGTAAACTACTGTGTCCCATTTCCTTCCTGTTCATCGAGCTAGGCTGTGAGGTTGGCGAGTAGGTAGACTAGGGAGGTTGAGTTCTTTGCATGCACCCCAGAGTTCGAATCTATCAAGGGTCTGCGGAGCCTGAAATCTGACATTTGGCGCGCCAGGTAGGGGTGCATCGAAGATCTGCCTCTATGTCCGCTGCGCTCCGCTGTCCGGCTCTCATGGCGGGTGCTGCTCCATCGACCGTACCGACGTGTGCTTTCGTGGGAGCCGAGGGCCTCCGAGCTTTCACCCCCGCCCTGCGGCGGGTGCAGTGGACACCCAAGTTCAGGCCGGAGCTACCACCCTGGTACGACGTCACGATGGACCCGAGAGGATTTCTCTGAGATAGGAGGAGGCTATGTTGGCAGCCGACGGTGACGACAAGGTTATGGCGAACTGGCTTCCCATGGACCTCATGGGCGCGCCACACGCCTGTCTTCTCAACTTTCCAGAGTCTTTGGTAGCCTCCTAGAAGCTGCGCGGCATTTTCATCGCGCGCTTCGCGGCATCGGCGCCCCATGCCGTCGCAACCCTCCTCGGTGGTTCTCAGGCGCTGCCCTTGGATCGCCAAGTCAAGAAATTCCTTCGCCAGGTGGGTGCCGCCCACGTGCAGCAGGGAGCTCCTCCGGGCTAGGCGGCGCCTAAGGCCGACCTCACCTTCAACTTGAGGGACCACCCCACGACCACCGCATGTGCCGGCGTGCTCCCGATGCTCTACACCCCTACCATCTGCAACGTGGCGCTCACCAGGACCCTCATCGACGGTGGAGCCAGCCTCAATGTGCTTTCCGTGGAAGCATTCGGTTTGCTTCATTTTCCCCATGGTCGGCTCCGCCCCACCATGCCTTTCTCTGGAGTCATCGACGGCTCCACCTGCCCCCTGGGGCAGATCCGCCACCCCGTCACCTTCGACACCCACAAAAACTACCGCACCGAGCTTATCGACTTCGACATGGCCCGCATTGGCCTCCCGTACAACGCCATCCTCGGGTACCCAGCCTCGGCCAAGTTCATGGCAGCAACTCACCCTACCTATAATCTCATGAAGATGTCGGGGAGCATCGGCGTCCTCACCGTGGCAGGTGACACAAAGGGTGCGCTATTGGCCCTCAAGCTCGCATTTAGGGCCGTGACTGCCGCGCAGCCAAGTGAGGAAGGAGCCCCAAAGGCTCCGAGGGCTGCGCCGATAAAGAAGAAGAAATTTTTCTCTCAAGATCGGGACGAGACAAAGCAGGTGCCGGTTGATGAAGACGGGACATCGGGTGCCACCTTCACCATAGGCGCCGGCCTCCCTCCAAATTAGGACGAGGCGTTGGTCAGCTTCTTATGCACTAACAAGGATGTGTTTGCATGGGAGAACAATGATATGGTTGGGACCCCGAGAGGAATAATCGAGCATCACCTGAGGGTGTGCCGCAATGTGTGCCCGGTGAAACAGAAGGCGCGACAACAGTCCACAGAGAAGCAGTCGTTCATCGTCCAAGAGACCCGCAAATTGCAAGAGGCCTGTGTCATTCGGCAGGTGCGTTACCCGGAGAGGCCGGCAAACCCGGTTATTGTCCCCATGAAAGGCGGGAAGGAGCACATGTGCGTTGATTTCACCAACCTCAACAAGGCCTGCCCTCAAGACCCCTTTCTGCTTCCACGCATCAATCAGATCGTCGACTCCACCGCCGAGTGCGACCTGCTGTGCTTTTTGGACGCCTTCTCGGGCTATCACCAAATCAATATGGCGGTACATGATGTCGAGAAGACGGCCTTCTTGACCCCATGCGGGGTGTATTGTTACACCTGCATGCCATTTGGGCTGTGTAATGCCGGGGCAACCTTCCAGCGGCTAACGCACATCGCTCTGGGCCAGCAGCTCAGGAGGAACACCGAGGCCTACATCAACGACATATTGGTGAAGTCTCGGGAGGCAAGGACCCTTATTAAAGAGCTGGAGGAAACATTTGCTAGCCTGCACAAGGTGGATGTGCGACTGAATCCAGAGAAATGTGTGTTTGGAGTCCCCTCCGGCAAGCTGCTGGGCTTTCTAGTGTCGCACAGGGGGATCGAGGCCAACCCGGAGAAGTTCAAGGCCATAGAAAGGATGATCCCGCCGCAAACCTTAAGGAGATGCAGAAGCTGGCGGGATGCGTGACCTCGTTGGGGTGCTTCATCTCCAAGCTAGGGGAACGTGCCCTCCCGTTCTTCAAGCTGATGAAACAAAAAGGACCATTCGAGTAGACTCCGGAGGCTGACGCAGCATTCCAAGACCTCAAGAGGTACCTCACCAGCCCATCGGTGATTGTAGCATCGTATCCCCTTGAGCGCTTGGTGCTCTACTTGGCCGCCACTCCCCACTCTGCCAGCGCAGCGTTGGTGGCGGTCCGGGAGGAGCGCCTGACCAAGGGCTCGCAGAGCAGCACGTCACACCCATTCAAGACGCCGCGGCCTTAGGACAATGCTCCAGAGGCCTAGCCTACCCCGACAGATGACCAGGTTCCTCATGACGGTGCTCCTAAGGTCTTGGATGCTCCAACGAACGGCCAAGCTCTTGTGGTCCCCCGGTCTCAGGAGGTAGAAGACCCTGCCAACACTTCCGCCATCATCGAGCACCTAGTGTACTTCGTTAGCACGGTGCTGCGCGATGCGCAGGCACACTACCCCATGCCGCAAAAGCTCTTGCTCGCGCTCCTCATCGCCTCCCAAAATCCGGGCCACTACTTCCTAGGACACCCTATCAAGGTTGTCTTAGATTATCCACTAGAGAGGGTCATTCGGAGCCCCAATGCCGCGGGAAGGGTCGTAGAGTGGAACATCGAGCTACAAGCGTTCCAGCTGGAATTTAGCACCACCAGAGTCATTAAGGGCACAACCCTCAAAGATTTCATGGCAGAATGGACTAACATCCCCAGCTATGAGGTGTGCGAGGATTGTTCGCTCCTGCCTGTAGATGAGGCACCAGATGGATGGGTCATGTACTTCGACGGCACGTTCGCGCGTTAGGGCTCGGGGGCTGGAGCCGTGCTCATCTCGCCCACCCATGACAAGCTCCACTACGCCGTGCAGCTTTGCTTCCAGTAGGGCGAGAAGGTCTCCAACAACATCGCAGAGTATGAAGTCCTGATCGCCGGTCTCAAGGCCGCGGTAGCTTTGTGAGTGAGGCGCCTCACCATCAAGGGTGACTCCTAGCTCCTCATCAACTTCTCCAACAAAGCATGCAAGTCCAAGGACGAGCACATGGAGGCATACCATGAGGAGGCACGCAAAATTGAGAAAAAATTCTTGGGCCTGGAATTACAGCATGTGCCGCATGACACGAACAAGGAGGTAGATGACATCGCCAAGAGGGCATCTTGACGCATGCCTCAGGAGCCTGGCGTCTTTGAGGAGTGAAAGGATCGAGAATAGGTGTCTAGAAGGGGGGGTTATTAGACCCTCAACAAAGGAAAGTAGCATTTTTTAAATTCTTCAAGTTAAGGTGGAGTTTTAGCACAAGATTAATCATTCACAATACATTTCAAGAAAGCATGGCAAGAGTATATGAGCAGTGGAAAGTAAAGCATGCAAGTTTCAAGAAAGTAAAGGGATGGGATTGGAGTGTGCAAACGCAATTGGAGACACGGAGTTTTTTGGCGTGGTTCTAATAGGTGGTGCTATCGTACATCCATGTTGATGGAGACTTCAACCCACGAAGGGTAACGGTTGCGCGAGTCCACGGAGGGCTCCACCCATGAAGGGTCCATGAAGAAGCAACCTTGTCTATCCCACCATGGCCATCGCCCACAAAAGGACTTGCCTCACTTGGGTAGATCTTCACGAAGTAGGCGATCCCCTTTTCCCTTACAAACTCCTTGGTTCAACTCCACAATCTTGATGGAGGCTCCCAAGTGACACCTAAACAATCTAGGAGACACCACACTCCAAAAGGTAATAGATGGTGTGTTGATGATGAACTCCTTGCTCTTGTGCTTCAAATGATAGTCTCCCCAACACTCAACTCTCTCACATAGATTTGGCTATGGTGGAAAGATGATTTGAGTGGAAAGCAACTTGGGGAAGGCTAGAGATCAAGATTCTTGTGGTTGGATTGGAATGTCTTGGTCTCAACACATGAGTAGGTGGTTCTCTCTCAAAAAATGAATGCTGGAAGTGTAGGCATGTTCTGATGGCTCTCTCCCACATGGAGAGGAGGGTGGAGGGGTATATATAGCCTCCACACAAAATCTAACCGTTACACACAAAAGAGCCAACTTGGTCAGACCAAATATGTGAAATCGGTTAGACCGATTTAGTTCAAAATGTGAACGTTAGGGTTTTCAATGGGACCAACATGATCAACTCGGTGGGACCGATGTGCTAGGATTAGGGTAAAACCTCAACTCAGTTTGACCGATTACACAAACTCGGTGAGACCGATTTTTGTAATAAGAAAACAGAGAGTTGGTCAAGCAAGCTCGGTGAGACCGAACTGTGTATCTCTGTGAGACCAAAATAATTGCAACAGACAACAGAGAGTTTGCAAGCCCATCTTGGTGAGACCGAACTGATTAGGGTTTTTGGCTATGGCTATGTCAAGTGAACTCGGTGGCGCCGGATGAATCAAATTCGTGGGGCCGAGTTTGACTTTAGGTTTAGGACATATTTGGATTTGAGAAAGTGGTTGAGGGATTTGGAGCATATCACTAAGCATTTTGAGCAAGTAGACCATTAAGCAACACCTCATCCCATTTTAATAGTATTGGCTTTCCTATGGGCTCAATGTGATCTTGGATCACTAAAATAGAAATGAAGAGTCTTGAGCTTTTGCCAATCTTCTGTCCTTAGTATCTTGGAGGGGTTCCACATCCTCTTGTCCATGCCATGCCTTAGTTGTATTTTCTGAAATATACTAGTTGAAACTATTAGTCCAATAAGAGATATGTTGACATTAATTACCAAAATCACCCAGGGAGCACTTGTGGTTTCAAGGAGCGGCTCTTCAAGCCGTTAGCAGCCCCATCCACCGTGGGACTGCTACCTCTTGAGCACTGCGTTGGTTTTCCCTTGAAGAGGAAAGGGTGATGCAGCAAAGTAGCGTAAGTATTTCCCTCAATTTTTGAGAACCAAGGTATCAATCCAGTAGGAGACTACACGCAAGTCCCTCGTACCTACACAAAAAAATAAGAACCTCGCAACCAACGCGATAAAGGGGTTGTCAATCCCTTCACGATCACTTACGAGAGTGAGATCTAATAGAGATAATAATAATAAGAAGATTAATATTTTTGGTATTTTTATGATATAGATTGAAAGTAAAGATTGCAAAATAAAATAGATTGGAAACTTATATGATAAAAGATAGACCCGGGGGCCATAGGATTCACTAGTGGCTTCTCTCAAGATAGCATAAGTATTACGGTGGGTGAACAAATTACTGTCGAGCAATTGATAGAAAATTGCATAATTATGAGAATATCTAGGTATGATCATGTATATAGGCATCTCGTCCACGACAAGTAGACCGAAACGATTCTGCATCTACTACTATTACTCCACACATCGACCACTATCCAGCATGCATCTAGAGTATTAAGTTCATAAGAATAGAGTAACGCATTAGGCAAGATGACATGATGTAGAGGGATAAAGTCAAGCAATATGATATAAACCCCATCTTTTTATCCTCTATGGCAACAATACAATACGTGCCTTGCTGCCCCTGCTGTCACAGGGAAAGGACTCCGCAAGATTGAACCCAAAGCTAAGCACTTCTCCCATTGCAAGAAAGATCAATCTAGTAGGCCAAACCAAATTGATAATTTGAAGAGACTTGCAAAGATAACCAATCATACATAAAAGATTTCAGAGAAGAATCGAATATTGTTCATAGATAAACTTGATCATAAACCCACAATTCATCGGATCTCAACAAACACATCGCAAAAAGAATTAGATCGAATAGATCTCCAAGAAGATCGAGGAGAACATTGTATTGAGATCCAAAGAGTGTGAAGAAGCCATCTAGCTAATAACTATGGACCCGAAGGTCTACGGTAAGCTACTCACACATCATCGGAGAGGCTATGGTGTTGATGTAGAAGCCCTCCGTGATCGATTCCCCCTCCGGCGGAGCTCCGGAAAAGGCCCCAAGATGGCATCTCTTGGGTACAGAAGGTTCCGGCGGTGGAAATAGGGTTTTGTGGTGCTCCTGGATGTTTTCGGGGTATATGGATATATATATATATATAGGAGGAAGAAGTAGGTCAGTGGAGCTGTGGGGGGCCCACGGGGGTGGGGGCGCGCCCGGGGGGGAGGGGGGGCAGGCGCGCCTCCCTGCCTCGTGGCCACCTCATTTCTTTCTCGATGTCTACTCCAAGTCCCCTGGATCATGTTTATTCCAAAAATAACTCTCCCGAAGGCTTCATTCCATTTAGATTCCGTTTGATATTCCTTTTCCGCAAAACACTGAAATAGGCAAGAACAACAGCAATTTGCACTGGGCTTTGGGTTAGTAGGTTAGTCCCCAAAATAATATAAAAGTGTATAATAAAGCCCATTAAACATCCAAAACAGATAATATAATAGCATGGAACAATCAAAAATTATAGATACATTGGAGACGTATCAGGGATCAGCATCGCCTCAGGAGGAGCTCCCCCAGCACCCCTCTCGGGCTCCCCTGCTTGCGGCCCGACCTTGGGAGCCCACCTGCTCCTCGCGCTCGAGCCTTAGGAGGGGTGCTGGACCGAGGAGTTCAAGGCGTACCTGCTCCTGGAGAAGGAGGAAGCCACAGAGCGGGTAGGCCACCACGCCACCACGTACTGCATCAGGGACGGTGAGCTTTACCTAAAACAACCAAATGATGTCTCTCTGTGGTGCATCTCCAAAGGGTAGGGACGTGAGCTGCTGGATGACATACATGGCTGGGACTGCGGGCATCATTCTTCATCGCGCACCCTCATGGGCAAGGCGTTCTGCAGTGGATTCTACTGGCCCACGACACTCAATGATGCCACCGAGCAGGTAAGATCCTGTGAAGCCTGCCAATTCCATGCCAAGCAGATCCACTAGCCCACTCAGGGTCTCCATACCATCCCGCTCTCATGGCCGTTCGTGGTCTGGGGGTTGGACATCTTGGGCCCGTTCCCTCGAGCGTCCGAGGCCTACCGCTACCTCTACGTCGCCATCGACAAGTTCAACAAGTGGGCAGAGGTGGAAGCCGTCCGCACCATCCCGGCTGGCTCGGCCTTCAAATTCATCAAGGGCCTCGTGAGCCGTTTCGGGGTCCCTAACCGCATCATCACCGACAACGGCTCGCAGTTCACCAGCAACCCTTTCAAAACATATTGTGCTAACCTTGGAACACAGATATGCTATGCCTCGGTGGCTCACCGTAGGAGCAATGGCCAGGCCGAGCGCGCCAACATAGAGGTCCTGAGGGGCCTCGAGGCAAGAACCTTCAATAAGAAGGTCGAGGCCCGCAGCAGGGGCTGGAAAGACAAGCTCCATTCCGTGTTGTGGTCCATCCGCATCACTATGACCAAGCTGACGGGCGAAACTCCATTCTTCCTCGTCTATGAAGCTGAAGCGGTTCTCCCTCACGAGGCCAGGCATTGCTTCACGCAGGTCTTGGTGTTTGACGAGGCATGCGAGGATGCCTCACGAGGGATGGACCTCGTGCTAGGGAAGGAACGCTGCCGCCAAGCCTCGCTCCGAGCGGCATGGTACCAACAGGCGCTGCGGCGGTATCACTGCCGCAGCGTCTGCTCCAGGACGCTTGAGGTGCGTGATCTCGTCCTGAGGCGGGTACTCTCCAGGGAAGGGCTGCACAAGCTCTCGTCCATGTGGGAGGGCCCGTTAAGGATCGCCTGTGTCTCCAGGCCTAGCGCCGCGCGCCTGGAGACGTAGGACGGGATCCCCACCCAGAATGCCTGGAACATCCAGCACCTCTGGAGGTTCTACCCATGAAGCAAGGCCAAGTGCTTGTGAAGGTCTCCGCTCATGACACTCTCACGTAATAATGAGTGGGGTTGTACACGCCCTGGAATCTCTTGAGTGCCGCTCGCGAGCCTCACGGGGGCTCCCACCCACGTCCTAGTGGCAGCACTTAGCTCTGTGATGGTGAGAAGACTAGTCTAGGTGCCAGACACGGCTGTTCTTTTGCTTGTTTCTGTAGCTGGTTTGCAACTTCTTGAATGAAATTTGGAGTTCTCATGTTTCTCGTTCAATAGAGTTGGAGTTTCTTTTTCTCTCCTCTTGATTCGCTCGCCTCTCCAGCCTTGCCCCATGAAGAGCGGCAGCTGCCCATCGCTCCTTCTCACGTGCCCCACACGCGGGGGCTAGGCAGGTGTGTATGCTTGGGCTCGCCCGCAAACACACCTCGCCGAAGTCTCATTGCCCCAGATCTTTGACGTCTTTAAATCCTCGCGAGATGCTCCCGAATGAGCTCGTGGGCATGCGCACCCTCTTAAGTCCGTGCCTCTGGGCAGAGCGGTGCGGTTGAAAGCACAAGTGCTCCCTGGATGATTTTGGTAATTAATGACAAAATATCTTTTTTGGACTAGTATTTTTAACTAGCATATTTTAGAAAGTTCAACAAAGGCGTGGCATGGACAAGAGGATGTGGAACCCCTTCAAGAAGCTAAGCACATAAGATTGACAAAAGCTCAAGGCTCTTCATTTCTATTTTTGTCGTGGAATTGTCACGACAGATGTCCTAGTGAAAGGACTTAGTCGTAGGGCCATCGCAACTAGGAAGCTTAAAGGGGTTAATCGGGACAAAGGGCATGAGAGGTTTATACTAGTTCGGCCCCTTACGATGAAGGTAAAAGCCTACGTCTAGTTGTGTTGGTATTGCTGGGGTTTCGATCACCAAGAGGCTTAACTCGCTGGCTTGGTTCTCGGTCTTTTGTTTCTTGCCCTAAGCCGTCACCGGGTCATCCCCTTATATACATGGGTTGACGCCTGGTGGCCTACAGAGTCCCGGCCTTCCCATAATCATGTCCGGCTCGGTGACTTCCTTTACATGCCTTTCTTTACAAGTCTTTTCTTACATACGTCGGTTTGCAATATTGGGCCTTAAACCGCCGCTAGGCTTTTGGGCCTTCTATAATATTTAATCAACTATCATCTTAATGTTTCCTGGGCTTCTTGTGTAACCCGCCATTGGGGCTGACCCAGCCCCTCGTGGGCGGGTCATAACTGATAGTTATATCCCCAACATTAGGCCCCAGGTTGACTTCGAACTTCGTTCTTTGTCAATCTTCAACACTTAGACCAAATCCATCTTCTTATCCTCGCAGAAATTCTTGAAACCCGCCATAATGTCATCTCTTGAAAACGCAAAAAACTTTTATGATGTCATCTCCCGACGAATCTTCATCTTTAATGTCTTCCGAGAATCGAGGCGTCTGTGTAGCTGGATAACCATTATTCGGCTCCCCCTCGATTTTCGCGCCCATCTGTTCACATGTTTCCTTATAAATAGGCATGCCTCGGCCTTCCTCATTCTTCTCTCTCTCTCTCTCCGTCTTCTTCCTCTCGCAACCCTCCTGCTGCTCGCGCCTCACCACCGCCGCGCTTCTCCTCCATCTCCGTCGATCTTGGCCGCTGCATCAACCCGAATCGGTCCAGAGAACGGCGGCGACCTCGGCAGGAGATTCGTGGTTGTAAGTGTTCTTCTTTTCACTTCTCAGATCTGCATTAGGCTTTCCAGACTCCATCGTGTTCTTCATAGTTCATCGTAGTTCCTCCACCACAGGCCTCTTCTTGATCCAAAAAAGATATATATGCTTGTGCGGTAGCGTTTTTGTGCCTACTTTTGATGCCCACAGATCCCTTTCTCTAGGTCAAAGATCTCAGTAGAACTCACAGACCCATCTGCGCTAAACTCTTTAGGTCTAGAATTTTTCCCATTTTGAATAGCCATTTGATCCAGAATAATACCAAGCATTTAGGGAACTTGTTTGTCTCAAGACTTAGCTGAATTTGCTTTTCTTGAATACCTGTAGTCATGGCGGCTTACTATGCCGGTTTACTTTTCCTTATATGACATTAGCCCGTAACTAAGCCGCCATTACTTCCCTGTATTATCATCATTCAACTGTTAATTTCATCATTGAATTGAACCGGCATGTTGCCTTTCTTTTCAGTTCGTCTTTGAACATCATGCCATCCAAAGTGCCAACCATCTGCAACTGGGTTCCCTCAACCGTAACTGAGGAACGTTTGAAAGAGTTCTTTACCATAGGATTTTTGCCAGCGAAAACCGTCATGTCTTACCATGCTCCTGACCTGGAGGAAGAACGGCCCAATCCAAGAGACGGCAAAGTGATTGTTTTTACTGACCATATGAACCGTGGATTTTCACCGCCCGGCTCAAAGTTCTTCAGAGACGTCCTCCACTTTTTCAAACTCCATCCTCAAGATATAGGGCCCAACTTCATATCTCATATCTACAATTTCCAACTGCTCTGTGAGGTGTACCTTCAGGAAGAGCTGACTGTGGAGTTGTTTAGAGAATACTTTTATCTGAATCGGCAGAATGAGTGCACCAATGGCCTTAGCTTGGAGCTTAGAGGCATCTCAATTCAGCGTCGGCAGGGCGCTGTCTTCCCCCTCATAGTCTTACCGAGTCATCCCAAAGACTGGAACCAGACTTGGTTCTACTATCAAGATATCTCACCAGCAAATGAGAAGCCACTACCGGGTTATCGCGCCGAGCGTCTTGACTCCAAATTTGCGCTCCCTGACAAGCTTGCATGCCTGCAGGTCGACTCTAGAGGATCCCCGGGTACCGAGCTCGAATTCGCCCTATAGTGAGTCGTATTACAATTCACTGGCCGTCGTTTTACAACGTCGTGACTGGGAAAACCCTGGCGTTATTCCTCTAAGCCGTTGATCAAAGTTGATGTACGAGTATGGTGGAGGCCCAGACGACTCTCTTCGTCACAGCCCCGTGCAATTAATGGACGCAGATATTGTTTTAATGTCAACCCTTCTGGTGAACGGGAAGTACGAAGATTGCAGTATCATTGGGTTAAACCCTTTCTGCAAGCTTAACCTGGCCCCAGAAGTAAGGAGACCCTGATCTTTCTTCTTTGTATTTCTCTCAGCTGTATTATTTAACACTTGCCTAACCTTTCATTTTGTTTTTACCTGTTTTCAGGCCAAATTTGACTTCTGGAAGGTGAAATATGACCATGAAGCTACCAAGAAAGCAAGAATCGCTACCATAAATGCCAAGAAACGACCTGGAGGTCCAAAAAGAAGAAGAGGAGCACTGTTGAAGACTTGATGAAACTCGACGAAACTTCTGAGTCGGAGGTAGCCCTTGACTACCTTGGCCGATTCTTTAATAATCTTATTAACACTGCTCATTACCAGGACGACACAGGGGCCAGTCAGGCCGTGGAAGAAGAGGTAACTATTTCCTCCGACTCAGCACATTTTCCAAGACAGAAACTTCGAATCATAACCCGGAAAGTAATGTTTTCACACCCTTTGGCATATCTGGACCCTCACTTTCTTTTGAAAAAGCAGCAACATGATAGCCACCGTCAAGCTCGGACCAAAGACGAACCGGCTGTTGCTCTTCAACAAACTCCCCAAAAGCTCCAGAATGAGGTTTTACTTCTTTTGCCTTTAACTCTGTTTAATGGATCCTTTCCCTTGCATTACTTTAACTTTATTTTATCTTTTCAGGAGGTGTCTCGCTCTTCTGGCGACTCATCGCAGACCCAATTTCCGGCCTTCAAGACTGCCCCTGGGTAATGAAAAATCCTCCTTTTTTCGGGTTGTTCGAATTGTATCTTTGTACTGACAGTCCTGCAACATTTCTCTTAGTGGCCAAGCTAAGTCCAAGAAGGCAAAGGCAGCTAAACCGCGGAAGACCCACCAATCCTTGCATCTGACCCGTCCAGGCCACCTTCTCCTCCATTAACTGACGCTCCAGAAGACCCGCCTGTCGATGCAGAAGCAAATCCTCCTGAGCCGTCGTTTGATGAGACCACCGTGAATCCTTCCGCAACTGGACCATCAAGCTCAGCCAACCCACCATCACCGTCTGCACAAGACGTTTTGATCACTGGGAGCCGTTTTATTGAACCGGGGAATCCAACCGTGCTGGCTCGCCACACGGCGAAACAAGAGGCATTGGAGAGGCAGAAAGTGCGCTTTGATGTTGCCAATTATGATCATCTAAATGCCAACGATATTTTATCTGGCTATCTCAGCCATGTGCACTCCAGTCGCGACTCTGACATCGAAATGGTCAAACCGTTGCAGCTGAAATATGAGGTATGTTCTTCCGGCTTATCTATATTCCACCAGCCCGCAAGTCTTCAGATTATAAGAGAACCGGAATGATCTGTAGACTTTATGATATAGGCCAAGACTTTTACCTTTGAGACTTTTCTTGAGTTCAATAAAATAGAACAAAGCTTCACCTGTAGTCCCCAAGGGCCGGTTCATTTTGATCATAGATGAGCCGGTACTTTAAATTTTCTTGTACCGTATTCAAAGAATTTCATAATCCAGCTTAACCTTGAGAAACTTGCTGAATAGCATACATTAGCCCCCAAGAGCCATGTGTTGTTACTTTGTAAAGTACTTGGGGCTTAAAGTATGTCTTTAGAGTCATAAGAAATTGTTTTGGCATACATTAGCCCTGAAGTGTCAAGTTGTTTTTGTAAAGTACTTGAGACTTGAATCTTGATGTTTGAACCTTTGAGCAAAATCTTGACTCATCTGAGTATGTTTTCTTGCAGAATGCCTTATCTGAACTAAACTCGCAATTGACTGATGCGAAGACCCGGCTAGCAGGTCAGGAAACAGAAATCAAGTCTGCTAACTCCAAATTGCAAATAAGTCTCTCTGACACGGAAAATTTAAAGACCAGCTTCGCTGCCAAGAAGAAAACCTGGCCAGAGGAAAAAATGCTTCTGACACAACGCGCTGAGAAGGCCAAAGCAGCCCTTGAAGAGGTTTCGATAGAACTGAATAGTTTAAAGGGCTGGGTGTCTCAAATGGTGGCCGCCATCTTTGGTAAGCCGTCTATCTGCAATCCTATGTACTCCTTTGTTGATCCGGAATATAAGCCGCCAGCTGACTTTGTTTATAAAATATGTGCAGGCCCACGAAGCAAGAATCTGAGCCAAGACCCTATGATTAAACTGAAGGCAGTGTATACTTTAGTAGAACAACTGTATATTGGCGCACAACGGGTGCTTGCTGTCATCTCTCCTGCCAATCACGGACCCAACCGGCTCAGCGATGTTTTAAAGAAGCTATCAATTTTGCCCACCAGGTTCCAAGAGGTTAAGAGCTCCTGTGCGAGAGCCGGAGCTTTGACTGCCCTGAGCCGCTCCAAGGCTTGGGTGCCAGATCTAGACCCGGCTGATGTAGCCAGAGGGTACCCGATGGTAAAGGAAGACAGGTCACTGTTTGAATAGGACGACTTCGTTGCTTGCGTGAGGGAGGTGCGACCTCAGGCGACTATTCTTGGAGATGAAACCAACATCGACAAGTACCAGCTGGGTTTTGATGTTGAAAATAAGAAGTTGGCAACTCCTTCGTACAAGGTGACAGATTTAATCCTGCCTGTTCGTGAAAATACATTTGCCCCGAAAATTGACCCGGCCGTCCTGATTGATGAAGAAGCAGAATTTGTTACCGCGAATGGTTTTGACTGGTCAAAACCCAGCTTCCAGTAAACAGAGGGCGGCGAACCGGCGAGGGAGGAGTAATAACCATCTTCATGGGCTTATGAAAGCCTTGTAGTAGTTTAGCGGTGAAAACACTGCATGCTTTGCCTATGCGATCACGCATAAAACACTTGTATGTGATGTTGTGTTTCCTGATGTCAATATATGCATCATATTTATGGTTGTCCTTGTAATACCTCATCTTCCTATAAATACAAGAGAAAAAACCTGGCTTGGCAGTTTAGCACCGAACGGGTTAAAACACCGGCTTATAGCCAATATGTGTACCATAATATAAAACATAAACAGATATAAAAATAGAACAAGGCTGAAACTAACCCTTTGGTTAATGCAGCAGGCAATTGCATATAAACAACAACCGTACTTGTACCTTTGATCCTTAGACCACCGGTTTAAATAACCCGGGTAATGAAGTTTATAACTCCATCTTTTTGAGAAGTCAATACTTCTGAATACTTAATGATCATCATACCTTGGCGGCTTCGTTGTTAAATAGTCTTAGCCAGCGAAAAAGACCATGCTAATTATTTGTGAAATTAAGACAACAAAGAATGAAAAGGCAAATAACAGGTAATAAATATGATTTAACCTTGTATTTGAAGGTTGGGGGTTTCTGATTCAAATACGATTAGTAAACCGAACCAAAGAGGTTAAGCTAAGGTTCGAATACGACCATATAGCCCCCAGTGGCTTTGGCGTTGCGCCGATCAAGAGGGTACCGATAGCTATGTTCTCTTTGGTTCGAATACGACCTATGTTTGAACAGGAAGCCCCCAAATGACCTTGAGAGGTTTTTAACGACCCTGATTCGAATACGATCCAAGTCGGACCCAAAAGGGGTTAAGCTATGATTCGGATACGATCAAGAAGCCCCCTAGTGAGTTTGGCCTTGAGCCGATCAAGAGGGTTATGACAACTATGTTCTCTTTGGTTCGAATATGACCTATGTTTGAACAGAAAGCCCCCAAGTGACCACGATAGTTGCAGCTAGATTCAAATACGATCATTAGCCGGACTGAAAAAAGGTTAGACTTGATTCAAATATGATCAGCTCCTTAATAGTCATTTGAAAATAAGAAATAACAAAGATGCGTAATCTTTGAAAAGAAAAGAGACCGATGGTCCTGCTTTATTACTTATCATGTTATATACAATGTTAAAGTATGTACATGATGAGAGCCGGTGGCTCAGGTGTAGTATGGCCGAAGTTGAGCAATGTTCCACGGTCGGCGGGTCTCATCTTCCGACTTACGTGAGTCTTTGTGCTCTCGAACGTTAATGAGGTAATAGGACCCGTTGTTTAAGTTCTTGCTGACCACAAAGGGTCCTTCCCAAGGTGGGGATAACTTGTGTGCATCTGACAGATCCTGGATGAGCCGGAGCACCAGGTCACCTTCCTGAAAAGTCCTGGACTTAACCCGACGGTTGTGATAACGACGCAGGTCCTAGACTTAACCCGACGGATGTCACTAGGCAACACTGCTTCTGCTCCATACACCATGAAGAAAGGTGTGTAACCTGTAGACCTGTTAGGTGTGGTGTTGATACTCCACAGCACATAGGGCAATTCCTCTACCCAACAACCCGTCTTTCGCTACAAAGGAACCATAAGCCAGGGTTTGAGACCTTTCAGAATTTCCTGATTTGCTCTCTCAACTTGACCATTGGATTGAGGATGAGCTACAGAAGAAACATCAAGCCGAATATGCTCTCGTTGACAAAACTCCTCCATAGCCCCTTGAGATAGATTAGTACCATTGTCAGTGATGATGTTGTGTGGAATACCATGTCAAGACCCCAGACCGCAAATGGCCAAGTGATTGGAATCATCCGGAGTTCTTGAGCTGGCACATGTGTTCGTCGTGCGAACTTTTGACATCCATCACATCTGTTGACCACATCCTCCGCATCAGCGTGAGCCGTCAACCAGTAAAAACCATGATGAAAAGCCTTGGCCACCAGAGATTTTGACCCGGCGTGATGACCACAATCGCCTTCGTGGATCTCACAAAGTATTTCTTGGCCTTCTTCAGGGGAAATACACCGCTGAAACGCTCCAGAGACGTTGCGATGGTATAATTCTCCATCAGAAATCGTCATTGACTTAGACCGCCGGGTTATCTGTCGAGCCAGGGTCTCATCCACTGGCAACTCGCCCCGGGTCATGTAAGCCAAGAATGGCACTGTCCAATCTGGGATGACATGAAGAGCCGCCACCAACTGCGCCTCCGGGTCAGGTAAGGCTAGATCTTCTTCTGTGGGAAATTTAACAGACGGGTTATGCAAGACATCCAAAAAAGTGTTAGGTGGCACCGGCTTACGCTGAGATCCCAACCGGCTTAGAGCATCAGCCGCTTCGTTCTTCCTTCGATCAATATGATCCACATGATATCCTTTGAAATGTCCTGCAACCGCATCAACTTCACGGCGATAAGCCGCCATGAGAGGGTCTTTGGAATCCCACTTGTCTGATACCTGTTGAGCCACTAAGTCCGAGTCGCCAAGACACCTGACCCGGCTCAGGCTCATCTCTTTGGCCACTCGAAGACCATGGAGCAAGGCTTCATACTCTACTGCATTGTTAGTGCAAGGAAACATCAGCCTTAGCACATAACAAAATTTGTCACCTCGAGGGGAGGTTAAAACAACTCCAGCCCCTGAGCCTTCCAGCTGTCTGGACCCATCAAAGTGAATAGTCCAATATGTGTTGTCTGGTTTTTCTTCCGGCATCTGCATCTTTGTCCAGTCATTAATAAAATCAACCAGTGCTTGATATTTGATCGCAGTACATGGTACATACTTCAATCCATGAGACCCAAGCTCAATGGCCCATTTGGTGACTCCTCCGGTGGCTTATCTGTTTTGAATGATGTCTCCCAAAGGAGCAGAGCTAACGACCGTGATTGGGTGACCCTAAAAATAATGTTTAAGCTTCCGGCTCGCCATGAACACCCCATATACGAGCTTCTGCCAATGTGGATATCGTTGTTTGGATTCAATTAACACCTCACTAACATAGTAAACCGGTCGTTGAACCGAGTGTTCCTTGCCAACCTCTTTGCGCTCCACCACAATTGCCACACTAACAGCTCGTGAGTTGGCGGCCACGTATAACAACAACGGCTCTTTCTCTACTGGAGCAGCAAGGACTGGCGACTCAACCAGCTGTGTCTTCAGATCTTCAAAAGCAGAGTTTGCAGCATCGCTCCAAACAAAATCATCTATTTTCTTCATCATTTGATACAAAGGCAACGCCTTCTCCCATAGCCGGCTTATGAACCGGCTCAAGGCAGCAACACGACCCGCCAGCCGTTGAACGTCATTGATGCATGTTGGCTTGGCCAGGGATGTAATTGCCTTGATTTTCTCTAGGTTAGCTTTACCTCGGTTGGACACAAAAAAACCCAAGAGCTTGCCGGCTGGGACTCCAAAAACACACTTAGCCGGGTTAAGCATCATTTTATAGACCCGGAGATTATCGAAGGTCTCTTTCAGATCTATGACCAAGGTTTCCTCTTTCCTGGATTTTACCACTATATCATCCACATAAGCATGAACATTACGCCCAATCTGATCATGAAGACAATTCTACACACACCGTTGGTAAGTCGCCTGGGCACTCTTAAGCCCAAAAGGCATAGACACATAGCAGAAAGCTCCAAAAGGAGTGATAAAAGCCGTCTTCTCCTGATCTTTTGACTGCCATCTTGATCTGATGATAACCTGAATAAGCATCCAAGAAACTCAAACATGCACAACCCACCGTAGAATCGATGATCTGATCAATACAGGGGAGGGCAAAGGGGTCAGCCGGACAAGCCTTGTTTAAATCGGTGTAATCCACACACATACGCCAGGTGCCGTTCTTTTTTAGTACAAGCACCGGGTTGGCTAACCACTCTGGGTGAAAGACTTGTACAATGAACCCGGCCGCTAAGAGCCGAGCCACCTCTTCTCCAATGGCCTTGCGCCTTTCTTCGTTGAATCGTCAGAGAAATTGTCTAACAGGTTTGAACTTTGGATCAATATTGAGAGTGTGCTCAGCGAGTTCCCTCGGGACACCCGGCATGTCAGAAGGTTTCCATGCAAAGATGTCCTGGTTCTCACGGATGAACTCGATGAGCGTGCTTTCCTATTTGGGATCCAAGTTTGCACTGATGATGAACTGCTTGGATGAGTCGCCAGGCACAAAGTCAACCATCTTGGTGTCATCAGCTGATTTGAACTTCAACACCGGCTCATGCTCTGTTGTTGGTTTCTTTAATGACATCATGTCTGCCGGGTCAACGTGATCCTTGTAAAACTTTAACTCCTCTGTTGCACAAACAGACTCAGCATAGGCAGCATCACCTTATTCACACTCCAAGGCTATTTTACGGCTCCCATGCACTGTAATGGTGCCTTTAACCCGGCATCTTGAGCTGCAAATACACATAACACGACCGGGCCATGAACTTGGCATAAGCCGGCCATCCAAACAGAGCACGATATGGGCTTTTGATCTTAACCACCTCATAGGTTAATTTTTCTGCTCTGGAATCATACTCATCTCCAAAGGCTACTTCCAGTTCAATCTTACCAACTGGGTATGCCGACTTGCCAGGTACCACACCGTGAAAAACAGTATTGGATTGTTTAAGACTCTTATCAGTCAATCCCATCCGGCGGAACGTCTCATAATAGAGGATGTTGATGCTGCTACCTCCATCCATGAGTACCTTAGTGAATTTATATCCACCAACCTGAGGTGTCACTACCAAGGCCAAGTGACCCGGATTATCAACCCGTGGCGGGTGATCCTCTCTGCTCCACACAATAGGTTGCTCTGACCATCGTAAGTAACAAGGAATCGCCGGTTCAACGACATTGACGGCCCTCTTGTGAAGCTTCTGGTCCCTCTTACATAAACTAGTGGTGTCCCTCTTACATAAACTAGTGGTGAACACATGGTATTGCCCATTGTTCAGCTGTTTTGGGTTGCTCTGATATCCGGATTGCTGCTGATTACCTTGGCCGAGTTGTGAATTATATCCTCCTTGGTTACCAGGATGGCCCTGACCGTGAAATCCTCCTCCACCTGAACCGGCGCCCGGGCCATGGAAACCGCCTCCACCTGAACCGCCACCTGGGCCGTGACCTCCATCAAACGCATTTGAATTTTTAAATTCCTTCATGATTGTACAATCTTTCCACAGGTGGGTGCCTGGCTTCTCCCGGGTGCCGTGTCTTGGACAAGGCTCATTCAATAGTTGCTCAAGGGTGGGACCTGACCCACCCGACCGAGGGGGTTGCCTGCCCTTGCACCGTTGATTTCCACCCTGTGCATTGGTGTTAGTGACAAACTCATCAGCCTTACGTTTATTACCTCCTTGATTTGTCGGCTTATGCTGGTGACCCTTGTCGTGGCCGTTCTTCTCTCCCTTCGCTATCTTTTCTTCGTCAGACACCGGGTCTTTGGTACTATCAGAATCAGCATGTTTGACGAGAGCCGCCATCAATTGGCCCATGTCATTGCAGTCACGCTTGAGCCGCCCCAACCTCTGCCTAAGAGGTTCAAAACGGCAATTTTTCTCCAACATCAAGATTGTTGAGCCGGCATCCATCTTATCAAACGAATGTATTATCTCCTTGACCCGGCGCACCCAATGGGCTGTAGACTCACCGTCCTCTTACTTACAATCAGTCAGGTCCACAATCGACATGGGCTGCTTAGACGTGTCTTTGAAGTTCTGGATGAACCGAGCCTTACACTCCGCCCATGAACCGCTAGAATTAGGTGGCAACCCCTTCTACCAAGTATGAGCTGTTCCATCCAACATCATGGTGAAATACTTGGCCATTGTCGTGTCGCTGACTTCCAACAACTCCATAGCCATCTCATAACTCTCATTCCAAGCCCCAGGCTGCAAGTCGGCCGTGTAATTAGGCACCTTACGGGGCCCCTTGAAGTCTTTTGGTAAACACTCATTATGTATGGCTGGCACCAGGCAAGGGACACCTCCGGTTCTTGTGGTCACCCCTGCCTCAACTGAGGTTGCTGGGTAAGCCGGAAAGGTCTGATGAGCCGCCTGCTCTACTGCCAGTTGAACCGCTCGCAACGCCTCTTGCCGGATCCTCTCCTGATCCGCCAGGTTAGCGGCTCTAGCCTGCACCGGCTCATACCTGTGCGGTCGGTTGTGGCGTTGAACATTGCTTGACATGTTAGCTGACTCCATATGCCTATTGTAGCTTGGGCTCCGGCTTGGGAGAGGAGTTTAATGGATCCTATCTCAACTATAGGAGTATGCATCCTGCTGTGCCAGAGCTATTTGAAGAAGTTCTCTAACCCTTCGTGTTTCGATTGCTGCCGGAGAGTCACCTTCCATCGGGAGAGCCGCCACACGGGCTGAAGCTGCAATGAGGTTTTCCAGGGGATTGGAGAAGTGACCCGGCGGTGTCGGCACATAAAGAGGCAGAGTGGTGTGTATACGAGGTGGTTCCATGGTGCGTGGCTGAGCTGGTGCTCCAGGCATCGTGATCCGGTTTGCCTCCGGCGGGTTACTTGCCCCGGCCCCGGGTGTATGAAAAAGGTTCCTAGGATCGAGTGTCCGAGGCAGACGTGACTGAGTTTTCTGGTGCCTTCTCCTCATGACCTCGTTCGACGCGTTCAGGTCCACCGAGAGCCGGAAAGTCTTCGCCTGAAGCTGCTGAGCATGTGTGTCCAAAGCTGTCCGCTCCGCAGCCATCCTGACCTCCTCCGCTGCTAAGTTTTACTTGGCTTGTACCATCTCCTCACGTACACGTGCCACCTCTGCATCATGCTGAGCTTGATTCGCCAATTCTACAATGACAGTCAACAGGGTCGTCAGTTTAGCCATGAGGTCCATCAGAATCTGAGCCGGGGGCGCGCGGGGTCTCCTGACCCAGCGGCAGCCGACCCGGTGGCTGTTGCTGCTGTGGAGTTCTGTCTGGGCTGTGTTCCTGCCATGAAGACTCCGGCCCAATTTGGCAGCTCAAAGGGGTCCGGAATACTGCTGCCATCGGAACAACCCCGGAGCATGCCATCCTGCAGCTGATACAAAGAGTCTGTCTCACCCGTTGATGATGTAGCGTCAGAACAGATGGCCATTTTAGCGCCTTCCACCGATCCTTCAGAGTATTCACCACCGTAGACGCGTCCTACAAAAGCATGCTTCACGACCGATTGAACACGGGTGGTCCTCACGCGCTGAGCCGTCTCGATGAGGTTGGTGTGGATGTCTGGCTCAGGGCCTGAATCGCTGATCCGGTCGATGAAGATGTGGATCCTGCCGAAGGGGACCCGGTACCTGTACTGAATTGAGCCGGCCTCGGGGCCCCAGCCTTCGTCGTCGATGTAGAGCTTGCCGCGGCGACTCTTGGTCATCCGGCCCACAGCGTATCCCTTGAGCCCTTCAAAGTTTCCCTTCAAGAACTCAAATCCACCGTGCGCTGGCCCCACTGTGGGCGCCAAGTATCGTGGGATTGTCACGGCAGATGTCCTAGTGAAAGGAGTTAGTCGTAGGGCCATCGCAACTAGGAAGCTTAAAGGGGTTAATCGAGACAAAGGACACGAGAGGTTTATACTAGTTCGGCCCCTTACGATGAAGGTAAAAGCCTACGTCTAGTTGTGTTGGTATTTCTGGGGTTTCGATCACCAAGAGGCTTAACTCGCCGGCTTGGTTCTCGATCTCTTGTTTCTTGCCCTAAGCCGCCACCGGGTCGTCCCCTTATATACACGGGTTGACGCCTGGTGGCCTACAGAGTCCCAGCCGGCTCATAATCGTGTCCGGCTCGGTGACTTCCTTTACATGCCTTTCTTTACAAGTCTTTTCTTACATACGGCGGTTTGCAATATTGGGCCTTAAACCCCCGCTAGGCTTTTGGGCCTTCTATAATATTTGATAAACTATCATCTTAATGTTTCCTGGGCTTCCTGTGTAACCCGACATTGGGGCTGACCCGGCCCCTCCTGGGCGGGTCATAACTGATAGTTATATCCCCAACAATTTTAGTGATCCAAGATCACATTGAGTCCATAGGAAAGCCAATACTATTAAAAGGGGATGAGGTGTTTCTTAATGGCTTGCTTGCTCAAAGTGCTTAGTGATATGCTCCAAAGCCCTCAACCACTTTCTCATTTCCACATATGTCCCAAACCAAAAGTCAAACTCGACCCCATCGATTTGATCTATCCGGCGCCACCGAGTTCACTTGACATAGCCACTACCAGAAACCCTAATCAATTCGGTCTCACAGATGGGATCTCGGTCTCACCGAGATGGGCTTGCAAACTCTCTGTTGCCTGTTGTAATCATTTCAGTCACACTGAGATATGCAGTCGATCCCACCGAGTTTGCCTGACCAACTCTCTGTTTGCTTATTACCAAAATTGGTCCCACTGAGTTTGTGTAATCGGTCAAACCGAGTTGAGGTTTTACCCTAGCCCTAGCACATCAGTCCCACCGAGTTGATCATATCGGTCCCACCGGAAAACCTAATTCACATTTTTAACTGAATCGGTCTGACCGAGTGTTACTATTCGGTCCCACCGAGTTTGGTAAATTGTGTGTAACGGCTAGATTTTGTGTGGAGGCTATATATACCCCTCCACCCTTCCTCCATTCACGGAGAGAGCCATCAGAACATGCCTACACTTCCAACATTCATTTTCTGAGAGAGAACCACCTACTCATGTGTTGAGACCAAGACATTCCATTCCAACCACAAGAATCTTGATCTCTAGCCTTCCCCAAGTTGCTTTCCACTCAAATCATCTTTCCACCATATCCAAATCTGTGAGAGAAAGTTGAGTGTTGGGGGGATTATCATTTGAAGCACAAGAGCAAGGAGTTCATCATCAACACACCATACATTACCTTTTGCAGAGTGGTGTCTCCTAGATTGGTTAGGTGTCACTTGGGAGCCTCCATCAAGATTCTGGAGTTGAACCAAGGAGTTTGTAAGGGCAAGGAGATCACCTACTTCGTGAAGATCTACCCATGTGAGGCAATTCCTTCTTGGGCAATGACCATGGTGGGATAGACAAGGTTGCTTCTTCGTGGACCCTTCATGGGTGGAGCCCTCCGTGGACTCACGCAACCGTTACCATTCGTGGGTTGAAGTCTCCATCAACGTGGATGACGATAGCACCACCTATCAGAACCATGCCAAAATCTCAGTGTCTCCAATTGCGTTTTCACTTTCTTGCAAATTGCATGCTTTACTTTCCGCTGCTCATATACTCTTGCCATGCTTGCTTGAAATGTGCTGTGAATGTTTAAACTTGTGCTAAAACTCCACCTTAACTCAAAGAAATTAAAAATTGCTATCTTTCTTCGATAAGGGTCTAATCAGCCCCCCCTCTAGACACCTCTTCTCGATCCTTTCAATTGGTATCAGAGCATTTGTCTCCATTGCCTTGGTTTAATCACCATTGGAGGAAGATGGATGAGTCTATGTTGGGGATTCTTAGACGTAGAGTGCCTATACTTGATGGAGAGTTCTTTCATGATTGAAAAAATGAGATGCTTGAGATTTTCAATGAATATCACTTGAACAGGTACATTACTAGTCCTTGTGCACCCCTTGTTGATCCTTTGCATCCTACTCCCGATGAGTCTCTTGACATGATCCGCATCCTTAGAACTGTCAATCTTATTACTAGAGGTTTGCCTAGAAACTTGATTGTTTGCTTGCCTACTCTTGATTGTGCTTACACCATATGGAGATTTCTCGAGGAACGATTTCCAAACTATTCCTCGCAAAACTTAGATGAGATTCTTCACAAGTCTATTGCTTTGAGTAAGATGAATTCCAATGATCCCAAGTTTGGTGATTGTTTATTTGAGCTTCGTGGCCTTATGCGTGCCAAAGGAGATGTTGGAATCATTAGCAACATCATTTCTGAAGTCATTAGAATTCATAAAGATAAACATTGTCATGATCATATATCTAATGAATCACTCTCTCTAGGAAATTATCAATCAGAACATGATATTGAACATGGATACTATGGTGAGGATGATGATAGTGACTTCGATCTTGATGAGTCTAAGAGACATTTTGGTCTTATGGCTAATCTTCATGGCTACATGCCTGGAGGAAAGGAATGGGTTCTTGATAGTGGATGTACCGATCACATGACCCGAGACAAGGATATGTTTCGTGAGCTTGCTGAAAATGACGGCCCTCAAAAATATGTCACTTTTGGTGATAACTCGAAGGGTAAGTTGGTTGGCCTTGGTAAGATGGCCATCTCACATGATAGCTCCATGCAAAATGTTATGCTCGTTGAATCTCTTGGCTATAATTTACTTTCTGTATCTAGACTAGCTGACTTTGGTTTCAATGTCCTATTTACTTAAGTACATTGCCAAGTGTTTCGAAGAGATAATCATAAAATGGTGTTTACCGGTATACGTAGAGGTGATCTATACATTGTTGATTTCACTAAAAAGGCTCAACCTAGAACTTGCTTAATTGCTAAATCTTCTAAAGGTTGGTTGTGGCATAGAAGACTAGGTCATGTGGGCATGCGAAATCTTGATAATCTTATTAAAGGTGATCATATCCTTGGAGTGAAAGATGTTATATTTGACAAGGATAGATTGTGCAATGCTTGTCAAGCAGGAAAATAGGTTGGAGGAAGCCACCCCATGAAGAACATCATGACCACGAGAAGAACACTCGAGATACTTCATATGGATCTCTTTGGTCCAAACGCCTATAAAAGTCTTGGTGGAGACTCGTTTGGTTTAGTCATAGTCGATGATTTTTCAAGATTTACGTGGGTGTTCTTTCTTGATGATAAATCAAAGGTCCAAAAGATCTTCAAGAACTTCACTAGGAAGGCCCAAAATCAATTTGAAGTGAATATCAAGAAGGTTGGTAGCGACAACGGAACGGAGTTGAAGAATGCAAATGTGGACACCTTTCTTGACGAAGAAGGGATTTCAGATGAGTTCTTGGCCACGTCGACACCTCAATAAAATGGAGTTGTTGAGAGGAAGAACCTGACTCTTATTGAGATGGAGAGAAGGATGCTTGATGAGTACAAGACGCCAGAACACTTTTGGGCGGAAGCGGTTGAGACAACTTTTCATCCAACAAATCGTCTATATCTTCACAAGCTGCTCGACAAGACGGCATATGAGCTTCTCACCGGTAACAAACCCCAAGTTGGATACTTTCGAGTATTCGGCTCAAAGTGCTATATTCTTGATAAGCATCGCCATTCTAAATTTGCTCTAAATCTCATGAGGGTTTCCTACTTGGTTATGGATCAAACTCTCACACTTACCGTGTCTACAACAATTTCACCTGAAAGGTTGAAGAGACGGTAGATGTGAAGTTTGATGAATCTAACGGCTCGCAAGTAGAACAATTGCCAATTAATGTAGGAGACAGACACCCTTCGGAAGCAATCCAAGACTTGTCTATTGGCAACATACACCCAATGGAGGTGAAGGAGAGTACCCCGTCCATCCAAGTGGAAGCTTCTACCTCACGACAAGGTGAACCAAGAGCTGACTCAGAGGCATCCACAAGTGGGACACGCCAAGATGGAGAAAACGAGGAAGTACACCAAGTTGAACCTCATCAACCTCCTTCTCTACCTCCACAAGAGAACAACAACACCAACAATGAAGAAGGCCAAGAGTAAGAACAAGATGATGAAGAAGATGTTCCACCCTGACCCAAACAAAAGCTCTCACGAGTTAGAGAAAGAGTATCAAGAGACCATCCCGTCAAACAAATCTTCAACGATATTCAAACCAGGAGAATCACTCGCTCTAAAACTTGTTTGGCTAATTTTTGTGAACATTATTCATTCATCTCTAACATTGAACCTATGAAGGTTCAAGAAGCACTAGAAGATCCAGATTGGATAAACGCCATGCACGAAGAGCTACACAACTTTGACAGGAACCAAGTATGGACACTGGTTGAGAAGCCCAACAACAACAACATCAACAACAACATCATTGGTACCAAATGGGTATTTCGGATAAGCAGATGAAGATGGACAAGTTGTATGCAACAAGGCCTGCCTCGTCGCTCAAGGCTACACTCAAGTCGAAGGTATGGACTATCGTGAGACATATGCCCCCATTGCTAGACTTGAGTCCATGCGCATCTTACTTGCTTATGCTAATCATCATGATATCACATTATATCAAATGGACATTAACAGTGCTTTTCTAAATGGTGAAATTGAGGAGGAAGTTTATGTTAAGCAATCTCTCGGCTTTGTTAATCCTAAGAAACCCGACCATGTTTACAAACTTCACAAAGCTCTTTATGGTCTTAAACAAGATCCTAGAGCATGGTATAAATGCTTGACCAAGTTCCTTATTGAAAAAGGCTTTGAGATTGGAAAAATTGATTCCACTCTTTTTACTAAAAGGGTTAATGGTGAATTATTTGTGTGCCAAATTTATGTTGATGATATCATATTTGGTTCGACTAACCCTCATTTAGTGAAAAGTTTGGAAAGCTAATGTCGGAGAAGTTTGAGATGTCTATGATGAGTGAACTCAAGTTCTTTCTTGGGTTGCAAATCAAGCAAACTAAGGAGGGTACCTTTGTGTATCAAACAAAGTATACCAAGGACTTATTCAAGAAGTTCAACATGCAAGAAAGCAAAGGTATGAAAACACCCATGCCTACTAGTGGACATCTTGACTTGACTAAGGATGGCAAACCGGTTGACCAAAAGGTTTATCGCTGTATGATTGGTTCATTGTTATATCTGTGTGCCTCCCATCCTGATGATGCTAAGTGTGTGCATGTGTGCACGATATCAAGTGGCCCCCAAAGAATGCCATTTTGTGGCTGTGAAAAGGACAGTGAGATACTTAATTCATACACCAAATTTTGGCATTTGGTATCCTAAGAGGTCTTCTGTTGATCTTGTTGGCTACTCCGATTCGGACTATGCCGGAGACAAGGTTGATAGAAAGTCCACTTAGGGTACTTGTCCATTTCTTGGTAGATCTCTTGTGTCTTGGTCCTCCAAGAAACAAAACTCGTTATCCTTATCCACCGCCGAAGCGGAATACATTGCCACCGGTTCATGTTGTGCTCAATTACTTTGGATGACTCAAACTCTTAAATATTATGTCATATACGTGAAACATGTTCCATTGCTTTGCGATAATGAAAGTGCTATTAAGATTGCTCATAATCCCGTGCAACATTCTCGAACTAAGCATATTGAAGTTCTTCATCATTTCATTCGAAATCTTGTTGCTAAAGGAGACATTGATCTTAAGCATATTCGTACTGATAAGCAATTGGTGGATATATTCACCAAACCTCTTGATGAGAAATTATTTTGCCGTTTGAGAGGTGAATTGAACATCATTGATGCTTCAAATTTGGAGTAGAAACTCCATTTGGATACATGCAAGGCATGAGCCTTTGACTAATCCTTGATATTTCTCTTATGATGATGATCATATGTCTTGGATATATAATTGTACCCTTGCATGTCATTTAACCCTTGTAGGTACCTGGATGAGCTCAAATCTATGAGATTGCAACTCACTCACATCTTAAGCAATCTCTACATCACTAAGTCTCTACAATATGGTGGTTGAAGTCAAGGAAGCATGAAACCTTTCAACATATCCTTTGACAATTTCTTTGTATCAATATCAATTGGTATCAAATCTCATGATTGTCACTTTGGATACACAAGTGCTCTTCCCTGCAAGACTAAACCATGTAGGTAGATGAACTCAAAACTACAAGTGGTGCTCCCAACCATTGATGAGCTACATCAACCTTGAGCATCCTACACAAGTACAACTACATGATCAAGTTCAACACCACCACCCAAGGTATTCCATTCCATCTTAGAGAAGCTTTACCCCAAGTCATGGGTCAAAGCAGCTCAACAAGATATGAATACATCAAAATGCTTAAATGAAAAATGGTAACCCCATTTTGAGCTTAAACAATGAGTATGACCTACGATCAAGTGTTCTCACTTGACTCCTCAGTCAATATACTCTAACATAGGTGACTTTGTCGCCGACCAATTCTAGATGAAGTTCTCTAAGTGTTTGTTTGAATTCTTGCATTTGTGCGTAGCATGTTTCCCTTTCACTTCAACTAGATTTATTTTCTTTTCCTCTATTATGTTCTGCATTCCCAGCATCCAATTCATTGAAAATCTTTCAGTAAAATCCTTGCAAATCTTTGTGAGTTCTTATTTGCCAAAGTGAGCTGAGATGACAATTGTTTTCTCTCTGAGTTGAATTCAGCCTCACCGGTTTCTTTTTTTCTGCTAAACCGAAAACAACTCGGTGCCACCGAAGAAAAAGACTCAGTGTTACCGATTTCAATACGGAGAAAACACCTTGCCATTTGCATCCTGCATATTTGTTCCAGCTCTACTCAATGATTCTTGTCCCCTACCAGCATCTTATTTTACATGTTGCTTTGTAATGTGACTCAAGGACCAAACCTACTTGAGTCATGCTCCAGAAGACCCCTTCTTGGAAATTGATGCCAAAGGGGGAGAGAGAGCACATCAAAGCTTATCACATAAGAGAGAATCACACCTTAAGCTTCTATAGATGCTTATTATCCATAGAGGAGAGAAGTTACATGTCTTCAAGAGGGGAAAGACATGTTAGTATGTGTTAAGTTTATTATGATTGTTTCTGCTCTGATTTTCTTTTGCCCTATCTTCTCCCATTATCAAATATAAGATTCAGGGGGGAGAAAGACATTTAATGGGAGGAAATCTTTGAATTCATTGCATATCTTTACTCTTTGGGGACATGTCTATATCCAATAGAGTACCTAGTCCTCACTCTCTACATGTCATCCCAATCTTGGTACTCTTGTGGTTTCTCAAATTGCTTTGTCCTGTAGGTGTTCGTGTGTTATCTAACCTTGTTTACTTAGGTTCACCTATACCAAAGCCACCTCAAGACCACAAGGTAAGTATATGCATCACATCCACGTGCATGATGATTTCTTGCTACTGTACATATTGTTTGCAAGAAGGAATCATGAACATGGAGGTACATTTCCTATAGCTACATCATTTTCTCTGATGCATATAGCCAAGATACATGTAACTCATTGCTTGCTCTGTCATGGTCATGCATTCACATGCTCTTATATTCACATTCACATGATTGCATACATGTAGGGGGAGCATATGCATGTTACATGTCTTTCCAAAGCTTTACTTGTTATTCGTCATATCTTTATCTAAAGCTTTGATGTATGTTGTCATCAATTACCAAAAAGGGGGAGATTGAAAGCACAAGTGCTCCCTGGGTGATTTTGGTAATTAATGACAACATATCTTTTGTTGGACTAATATTCTTAACTAACATATTTTAGAAAGTTCAACAAAGGCATGGCATGGACAAGAGGATGTGGAGCCCCTTCAAGAAGCTAAGGACATAAGATTGGCAAAATCTCAAGGCTCTTCATTTCTATTTTAGTGATCCAAGATCACATTGAGTCCATAGGAAAGTCAATAATATTAAAAGGGGATGAGGTGTTGCTTAATGGCTTGCTTGCTCAAAGTGCTTAGTGATATGCTCCAAAGCCCTCAACCGCTTTCTCATTTCCACATATGTCCCAACCCAAAAGTCAAACTCGGCCCCACCGATTTGATCTATCCGGCACCACCGAGTTCACTTGACATGGCCATTGCCAGAAACCCTAATCAATTCGGTCTCACCGATGGGATCTCGGTCTCACTGAGATGGGCTTGCAAACTATCTGTTGCCTGTTGCAATCATTTCGGTCACACCGAGATATGCAGTCGGTCCCACTGAGTTTGCCTGACCAACTCTCTGTTTTCTTATTACCAAAGTCGGTCCCACCAAGTTTGTGTAATCGGTCAAACCGAGTTGAGGTTTTACCCTAACCCTAGCACATCGGTCCCACCGAGTTGATCATCTTGGTCCCACCGATGTTGATCATATCGGTCCCACCTAAAAACCTAACGTTCACATTTTGAACTGAATCGGTCTAACCGAGTGTTACTATTCGGTCCCACCGAGTTTGGTAAATTGTGTGTAATGGCTAGATTTTGTGTGGAGGCTATATATACCCCTCCACCCTTCCTCCATTCATGGAGAGAGACATCAGAACGTGCCTACACTTCTAGCATTCATTTTCTAAGAGAGAACCATCTACTCATGTGTTGAGACCAAGACATTCCATTCCAACCACAAGAATCTTGATCTCTAGCCTTCCCCAAGTTGCTTTCCACTCAAATCATCTTTCCACCATATCCAAATCTGTGAGAGAAAGTTGAGTGTTGGGGGGATTATCATTTGAAGCACAAGAGCAAGGAGTTCATCATCAACACACCATACATTACCTTTTGCAGAGTGGTGTCTCCTAGATTGGTTAGGTGTCACTTGGGAGCCTCCGTCAAGATTGTGGAGTTCAACCAAGGAGTTTGTAAGGGCAAGGAGATCGCCTACTTCGTGAAGATCTACCCAAGTGAGGCAAGTCCTTCGTGGGCGATGGCCATGGTGGGATAGACAAGGTTGCTTCTTCGTGGACCCTTCATGGGTGGAGCCCTTCGTGGACTCGCACAACCGTTACCCTTCGTGGGTTGAAGTCTCCATCAGTGTGGATGTATGATAGCACCACCTATCGAAACCACGCCAAAATCTTAGTGTCTCCAATTGAGTTTGCACACTCCAATCCCATCCCTTTACTTTCTTGCAAATTGCATGCTTTACTTTCCGCTGCACGTATACTCTTTCCATGCTTGCTTGAAATGTATTGTGAATGTTCATACTTGTGCTAAAACTCCACCTTAACTGAGAGAAATTAAAAACTGCTATCTTTCATTGATAAGGGTCTAATCACCCTCCTCTAGACACCTCTTCTCGATCCTTTCAGCGGTGTACTAGCCACAACTAGCCCATGCTCAGGGGCTCGCGAGAGGAAGGGCGTGATGCCTCGTCAGGATTTCTAATAACTCTGCAGCTGTATCAAGTCTCCTGAGGCTCGACGGCTCCTGAGTCATTAGGAAGGGAACTTCGTAAGATGCTGCTGGAAAGGCACGTCATCGCGTGGTGGAAGACTACCACAAGCGTACCAAGCTAAGTTACCCTAGTCACACCTTGTCGGAACATGGGCACCACGGCACAATATCAAGATAATAAACATAGCATAGCGGCATAAGTGCCGTAATTCATTACACACCCCAGCGGGGCCGTCTACTTTTTTCAAAATACAGGAGGAAGGAAAGGTTAAACAAAAGCAGGCCTCACGACCACAGCACCTCCCGAGGCCAGGCTCCAGCAATGCCTGAAGCTCAGCCCGAGCCTTCCTCCTGCTTCACTAGAGCCCGGCGGTGAGATGGCCCATCGCCTTCCCCGATCCGAGCTCGGCAGCGCGGTGGCTCGTCGTAGCCACCGCTCATGGCGCTCTCGCCGTAGGGAGAGCTTCTACCGCTGGAGGTGGCGCGACCATCGCCAAGGGCAAGCTCACCCTCGTCATTGTCGCGACCGTTGCCAATGCCAAGCTCATTATCGCTGCTGCCATCCTCGGGACAGCACCCCGCACGGTGGCTGTCTTCCTCGAACACCCTCATGTAGAGGGTCACGAGGCCGTCGTACTTGAAGTGGAGGGTGCACCTCCCGCCCAGGCATCCCGCGCGGGTGAATGCCTGCCAACCGCGGGTCAAGGACATGTTGCCCGCAACGGTGACTTCGACCCCCGCCCATGAGGCTCTGCTGCTGCAGCCGCTAGCCTGTAGCCAGAGGCCATCAAGCTCTGCGATCGGCAGCGCCCCGCAAAGAAGCGCGAGAGCGGGAGCCAGGTGCCTGCGGGTCGCTCCGACCACGCGACAAAGTCCGGGAACGCGTCCGCCGAGTAGAAGCGCAGCCGAGGAGGTCAGGAGACCACGGCGCGCCTTCCCCCATCGCAGGAGCTGCCTCATCCTCGGCATCTCCCGCCGCAAGAAGAAGCGCTACCGCGGCCGTCAGAGGCAGCGCCCACCCTTGGAGGAGTGCGCCTACGCCCCTAAGGGGCCACCTCTGGGGTCGTAGCGTACTTGCAGGGACATCCACGGCCCCTCTTGGGCGGTGGCGAATCCGGTCCCTCCTTGGGGGCCTTCCCCTTCTCCGCGATGGAGACCTCGTCGGGGCCATGGATGCTACGGCAAGACGATGAGGCAAAGAAGAAGAAGAAGGAGCGGGCTGCGAGGAGATGGAGATGACCAAGGGGGGATCCGCCCCTCTCCCCATTTATAGCCCGAGGGAGGCCAACTGCTGGCCTCCATGATCCCACACAATGATGATCTTTCTCTACATGCACTATGCTCTTGTCAAGTCGAACGGTTGCTGAGACGGCATGGGGAAGCGGAGGAGCCCATGTCCCATCAATTGCCACGCGGCGACCAAGGCCGCAGGCGGTTAGGACGTGCGGCGCTCCGCACTTTCCCTTTGGCTTCGCCTCAAAGCCAAGTTCGAGCGCACCTTGGGCCCGGGGGCTACTGTCGGTGTTCTGGGAACAAGGGTACCCAGACTTGCCTGCTTGCAGCCCACGTCGTGGCCCCATCGATGGCCTGGTATGGCCCATCTTCATCATCAACAACTCAAGGCCCTCTCAAGGGGACAAGCCTCGTGAGGCGGACGACACCAAGATCTCCAGGAGGAGCGGCCTCCTCAGGCTAGCTCCTGAGGAGCGGAGATCTCTATGCAAGCCTCACCTTGTGACGTTCAGATGACGTGAGCCATGACGACCAAGGTCAGGCGGGCACCAACGGGCGCAGGACAACAGTTTCCTCTTTGGTGCTAAGGAGGCAAGCGTAGGCGCGGAGTCCCGAGGAACTATCCAAAGGTTTCCATTCTCATGCAACAAGACCAAGACTGCCAGGAGGGCGGGACGGAGGTCATTGCAAAGCCCACCTCAGTGTCACGACCAGAGGCTTTGTCGGCGAAGACTACTTTTGTCAGGATAAGATGTACTAGTTGTCTCCCTTAGAATTTGTCCGTTGTGGGATACCTTCCCGCCTTTATTTGGGAAGAGGACCAAGGCCACTATAAATAGGACCTAGCCACCACCGTAGGAGCGACGGGATCCATTCCATCCCCACCAGCTCACCAGCTCAAGAGCACACCTTCTGAGGTTATTCTTCCACTGTACTAGTTCACCCTCTGCCCATATCGAGGCCAATCCACCACAAAGCAGGAGTAGGGTTTTACACTGCAAGGTGGCCAGAACCTGGGTAAATTGATGTGTCCCATTTCCTTCCTGTTCATTGAGCTAGGTGCTACCTCTTGAGCACTGCGTTGGTTTTCCCTTGAAGAGGAAAGGGTGATGCAGCAAAGTAGCGTAAGTATTTCCCTCAGTTTTTGAGAACCAAGGTATCAATCCAGTAGGAGGCTACACACAAGTCCCTCGTACCTACACAAACAAATAAGAACCTCGCAACCAACGCGATAAAGGGGTTGTCAAGCCCTTCACGTTCACTTACGAGACTGAGATCTGATAGAGATAATAATAATAAGATAAATATTTTTGGCATTTTTATGATATAGATTGAAAGTAAAGATTGCAATGTAAAATAGATTGGAAACTTATATGATGGAAAATAGACCCCGGGGCCATAGGTTTCACTAGTGGCTTCTCTCAAGATAGCATAAGTATTATGGTGGGTAAACAAATTACCGTCGAGCAATTGATAGAAAAGAGCATAATTATGAGAATATCTAGGCATGATAATGTATATAGGCATCACGTCCGCGACAAGTAGACCGAAATGATTCTACATCTACTACTATTACTCCACACATCGACCGCTATCCAACATGCATCTAGAGTATTAAGTTCATAAGAACAGAGTAACACATTAGGCAAGATGACATGATGTAGAGGGATAAACTCAAGCAATATGATATAAACCCCATCTTTTTATCCTCGATGGCAACAATACAATACGTGCCTTGCTGCCCCTACTGTCACTGGGAAATGACACCTCAAGATTAAACCCAAAGCTAAGCACTTCTCCCATTGCAAGAAAGATCAATCTAGTAGGCAAAACCAAACTGATAATTCAAAGAGACTTGCAAAGATAACAAATCATACATAAGAGATTTCAGAGAAGAATTAAATATTGTTCATAGATAATCTTGATCATAAACCCACAATTCATCGGATCTCGACAAACACACCGCAAAAAGAGTTACATCAAATAGATCTCCAAGAAGACCGAGAACATTGTATTGAGATCCAAAGAGAGAGAAGAAGACATCTAGCTAATAACTATGGACCCGAAGGTCTGAAATAAACTACTCACACATCATCGGAGAGGCTATGGTGTTGATGTAGAAGCCCTCCGTGATTGATTCCCCCTCCGGCAGAGCTCCAGAAAGGGCCCAAGATGGGATCTCTTGGGTACAGAAGGTTGCGGCGGTGGAAATAGGGTTTCATGGTGCTCCTGAATGTTTTCGGGGTATATGGATATATATAGGAGGAAGAAGTAGGTCGATGGAGCCACGAGGGGCCCACGAGGGTGGAGGGCGTGCCCAGGGGGGTAGGCGTGTCCCCTACCACATGGCCTCCTTGTTGATTTCTTGACGTCCACACCAAGTCCTCTGGATCACGTTTGTTCCAAAAATAACTCTCCCAAAGGTTTCATTCCGTTTCGATTCCGTTTGATATTCCTTTTCTGCGAAACACCAAAATTGGCAAAAAAACATCAATTTGCACTGGGCCTTGGGTTAGTAGGTTAGTCCCAAAAATAATATGAAAGTGTATAAATAAGCCCATTAACATCCTAATGTAGGGTATGACCTTAATCGGCCAATCTTTCACGAAAGGAATGGATCCCACGATGAACAAGAAGAACATGAGGGGGAAAAGTGGGAAAACACAAGGGAAACACAAGAGAATCACTAAACCAACACAAGAAAGTCACACATGTGCTAGATCCTCGAATACATAGGGTTCACACGGTACACGATCAACTAAGGATGATACAAGGGTAACGGTCTTCTCCGTGAGGAGGTCTTGATGTTCTGCCCTAAAGAGGGGTCTTGAATCCACTTGGGGGATCTTCTCTGTAGGAGGCTCGAATCTCTGAGGAGAAGGTAACCAAGTGGATGAGCAAAGATCTCACACAAAATATGAGCTAATCCTTTGCTAACCCTAGCTAGAAGGAATAGGAGGTCTATATATAGTCTTAGTGCAAAAGAGGGGGGCGAAGGGGTACATGGGCTGCGGCCCAACACGAAATAGCGCACACGCGTCGGACGTCCGGAGGTCGCCAGTCGTCCGGAGGCTCGTGAATGTCCGGACGTCCGGTGCTTGTCGGATGTACGTAGATTCGGCTCGGGTGGTCTTCGGTCGGCCGTCCGGTCGGGGTCGGACGTCCGGCCGTCGGTCGCCCGCGGGGCGTCGGATGTCCATCTGTTTTGGCTCGGGTGTGGAAGTGTTGGTCGTCCAGAGGAGGCCGGACGTCCGGAGCCTGGAGGTCGTCGGACGTCCGGGGTTCGTCGGTCGTTCGAAGCCTGGAGACTTTGAGCAGCTCTTCTTCTTCGTCTCCGTCTTCACATCCATCTTCCTCTTCTTCTTCTCCTTGCTACTTAGCTTCTCCATGATACCCGAGTATGCACAAAGTGTCCGTATGAGGTAGTAGCAATGTCTCATGTGCATCAAAGTGGAAATGTGAGAGGAGAGATGTCACCTCGGTTTCAAGAGCTCTTGCACGCGCTCATGTCATGGGTCCAAGAGGTGTCGTAGGAGATGTAGTTGGGTCCATGGGGATGGCCTTGGGATGATCCACATCATCTCCCCTCCCTTGGGGAAGATCCATACTCGGATCAAATTCTTCATCACCATGGAAGGGAGAGAGATCTTTGATGTTGAAGATGTCGCTCATGTTGTACTTGTCGCATGGGAGGTTGATCTTGTAAGCGTTGGCGTTGTATCGTGCAAGCACCTTGAAGGGTCCATCCGCTCGGGGTCGAAGCTTGGACTTGCGTTCTTTTGGAAAAAGGTCCTTGAGAAGGTGTATACACACAAGACCACCAATGTTGAAGACCATAGGGTGCTGGTTGGAGTTGAGCTTGGACGCAAGGCGTTGAACTTGGCACTCGATGGAGTTTCTTGTATCTTCATGCACCTTCTTGAGATGTGTCACACATGCACTTGCATCCAAATTGATGCGCTCTTGGAGTGGTAGGGGGAGAATGTCCAAAGGGGACAAAGGGTTGAAGCTGTAGACGACCTCGAAGGGGGACTTGCCGGTTGTTGAGTGTCGTGCTTGGTTGTAGGCGAACTCAGCGATTTTTTTTGACTAGAGGCGAACTCGGCAATAGGTAGGCACTCCTCCCACTCCTTGATGTTCTTCTTGATGAGTACTCGAAGTAGAGCGGAGAGTGTGCGGTTGGTAACTTCCGTTTGGCCGTCGGTTTGTGGATGATACGCCGTGGAGAAAAGTAGCTTGATTCGGATCTTGGCGCATAGGGTCTTCCAAAAGTAGCTAAGGAACTTGACGTCGCGGTCCGAGACGATCGTCTTTGGCACTCCGTGTAGACGCAATATTCCCCTACAAAAGGGAGTAGCAACATGTGAAGCATCGTCTATCTTGTTGCAAGGAATGAAATGTGCCATTTTTGAGAAACGGTCCAGAACGACAAATAGCGAATCCTTCCCATTTCTAGTCCTAGGCAAACCAAGTACAAAGTCCATGCTAATGTCTTCCCATGGTTGATATGGAATTGGTAGAGGCATATAAAGGCCATGGGATTGAGCTTTGGACTTAGCTTTGCGACATGTAGAGCATCGGTTGGTGAAGCAGTTGACGTTGCAAAACATCTTTGGCCAAAAGTAGTTCTCCGACAGCGTGGAGAACGTCTTGTCTCGTCTAAAATGTCCCATTAAGCCTCCTTAATGATATTCCTGCAAAAGCAACAAACAAAGAGAAGACTCGGGGATGCGAAGTTTGTTAGCTCTCATAAGATATCCATCTTTGATGTAATAGTGTTCCCAAGAGGTATGCATCAAACACTTGGCATAAGGAGTAGCAAAGGTAGGATCGTGCTCATACAAGTCTTTGATATGCTCAAAACCAATGACATCCAATTCAAGTTGAGTAACAAGCATGCATATGAGAGAAAGGGCATCCACCACAATCTTTTCTTTACCTTTAATGTACTTGATGACATAAGGAAAAGACTCAATAAATTCATTCCATTTATCATGACGCTTGTTCAACTTGGTTTGGCCCTTAAGGTACTTGAGCGTTTCATGATCGGTATGAATGATAAACTCATGAGGGCGAAGATACTGTTCCCATTCATGCAAAATGCGGACTAAAGCATATAGCTCTTTGTCATAGATGGGGTAATTGAGTTGCGCTCCAGAGAGTTTCTCACTAAAGTAAGCTATGGGGCGCTTCTCTTGCATTAACACACCTCCTATGCCATTACCACTAGCATCACAATGAATCTCAAAGGGTTTGTCAAAGTTGGGTAAAGCAAGCACGGGAGCATGAGTAAGAAAATTCTTAAGCTCACTGAAAGCGGTATCTTGGGATGGTCCCCAAACAAAAGGCGCATTCTTCTTCCTCAAAGCATGCAAAGGCGAAGCAATGGTGCTAAAATCTTTCACAAAGCGATGATAGAAACCCACAAGGACAAGAAAGCTACGCACTTGATGCAAAATTGTTGGTTGTGGCCAAGTCTTAATAGCATTGATCTTGGACTCATCAACATGAACACCCTTAGAAGAAACAACAAAACCCAAGAAAACAAGCTTGTCAACGCTAAAAAGGCATTTCTCCGTATTAGCAAGAGGTGCTCTTTTCGAAGAGTTTGCAAAATGGTCCGAACATGGGTGACATGATCTCTAAAAGATTTGCTATAAACAAGGATATCATCGAAGTAGGCCACAACAAACACACCAATGTAAGGGCGAAAGACATGATTCATAAGACGCATAAAAGTACCCGGTGCTTCTGAGACAACCATAGGCATGACTAACCACTCATACAAGCCAAACTTGGTTTTGAAAGCGGTTCTCCATTCATCACCCTCTTGTATGCGGATTTGATAGTAACCACTCTTAAGATCAATTTTTGAAAAGATAGTGGCACCACTAAGTTCATCAAGCATATCATCAAGGAGTGGAATGGGATACCTATAACGAACGGTGATAGCATTGATAGGTCTACAATCGGAGCACATGCGAAAGCTACCGTCTCGTTTAGGCACAAGAATGACTGGGACGGCACAAGGGTTCAAACTTTCACGCACATGTCCATGGTCTATGAGATGCTTTACTTGCCTTCGTATTTCTTTGGTTTCTACGGGGTTCACGCAGTAAGGAGCTTTGTTTGGAAGCGGTGCTCCGGGGATGAGGTCGATGCGGTGCTCAATGCCTCGTAGTGGAGGTAGTCCCGAAGGTAGCTCACCGAGGAAAACAACGTGAAATTCCTGTAAAAGAGAAGACAACACTAGACGAACAGTGTGAGAAGTGTTAGTTTGTGGGTCATTGTACTTGCACACAAGGACGTAGTGTAGGACACTAGATGGGTTCTCACACACTCCTCTTATCTCACTTTTGGTGGCAAATAGGACTAAGTTCTTCTTTTCGCTCATCGTGGAGGTGTTCGATTTGGGCTTGTGGCACTCACTCTCTTTTTGGTGGCCCGCTCTCTCACTATGATCTCCACGACGGGTGTTTTGCTTGTCCGTGATCACTTGGCTTGGTGACATTGGACGAAGGACGTACTCCTTGCCCTTCATCTTGAAGATATAGTGGTTCATTCGGCTGTTGTGGATGACTCCTCTATCAAATTTCCATGGGCGTCCAAGGAGAAGGTGGCAAATGGTCATTGGAACGATGTCGCACTCCAAGGTGTCTTCGTAGGCGCCAATTTTGAAGGAGACTTGTACTCGATACTCGACTTGGATAGTGCTGGAGTCGCTAAGTCATTGCACTTTTTATGGATGTGGATGCTTCATCTTGGGCAATTGGATCTTGGAGCAAAGTTCTTCACTTGCGAGGTTATGACAACTCCCTCCATCGATGATGACCTTGACGGATCGTCCATTGATGCCGGCCTTTGTGTGGAATATGTGGCATCTTTGGTCTTCTTCTTGGCGATGTTGGAGAGTCAACACTTTGGAGACAACAAGAGCGGGAATTGAATCTTCATCGCAAAAGATTTGTTCCTCTTCATTGTTCAATTGTCGGTGCATGGCTACTTGTTCAAGAGCGTCCATTTCTCCTTCACTCATCAAATCTAGGTGCCGTCGTCGTTGAGGATCATGGTCCGCTTGTTGGTGCACTCATAGGACTTGTGGCCTCGGCCTCCGCATGTGAAGCATTTGAAGGAACTTGTCTTGACGATCTCATCGGTTGGAGTGGATGATGATGAAGCTCTCGGTTTGAATTAGCTTGTAGTAGGAGGATGACTTGGAGTTGACGAAGCTTTCTTGGAACTCGACTTGTCGATGTTGCTAGTAGAAGGCTTGGTAGATGGTGTTGGAGTCGTTGACGCTTGGTTGTTAGAGAAACCGTATGGCTTGGATGAGAACCTGGCATGCTTGAAATCATCTTGCACTTGGCGTTCCGCTTTGGTAGCTTGATGCACTAGCTCGATGAGGTTCGAGTATGGTTGGATGTTGGCGATCTTCTTGATAGGATGGTTGAGTCCATTCAAGAAACGTGCCATTGTTTACACATCATCTTCCATGACATTGGCTCTTATCATGGCAATCTCCATCTCCTTGTAGTACTCTTCGACGCTCTTGGTTCCTTGCTTGAGTAGTTGGAGTTTCTTGAAGAGGTCGCGGTTGTAGTAGGTAGGCACAAAGCTTGCTCTCATGACATCCTTCATTTGGGCCCAAGTAGTGATAGGTGGTTCACCTCTTGCCTCTCGGTGCTCGATAACTTGTTCCCACCAAATGAGGACATAGTCTTCGAACTCAAGGGATGCCATCGCGATCTTCTTCTCTTCGTCGTAGTTCTGCAAACGGAAGATCTTGTCAACTTTTAATGCCCCTGAAAGGTACTCTTTGGGATCGTTGCTTCCGTTGAACTTGGGCATGGTGAATTTGAGCTTGCCATAGCGTTGCTCTTCATTGTGATGGGGTCGGGGATGATGACGCCCATGTTGTAGATGATTGTCAAGCTCGTGTCGCTCTTGGTGAGGAGGATTGTCAACCTCATGTTGGACTTGTCGTGAAGGATTTCCATTCTCTTCATGCTCTTGATGAACTTGATGTTCTTGGCGAGCTTGTGGAGGAGCTTGTCGAGCTTGATGTCGTCGTTCATGAAGTTCTTCGCGAAAGGCTTCTTCTTGTTCTTGAGCTTTTCGGCCTCGGTTGGCTACGGCTCAACTTGAATCTCGTAGGGCTTGTTGCGCCGCAAGTGCTTGAGCTTCACAGAGTTGTTGTTCTTGGCGTTGTGCTTTGGCATCTTGTGCTTCTTCGTGTACATGCGTAGGCTCTTCCTCTTCATGTTGGCTTTGTCGTTGCCGTTCTCGTCCTAGTGCAAAAGCCTCTTGAGTTTGATGTTGTTGGCGCTCTTGAGAGTCGGTATCATGTAGAGGATTGAGGCTTGCTTGACGATCATTGCGCGTGGCACGGCGAAGAGTGTTCGATGTCGGTGTACTTGAGCCGGAGAGGGTGAAGTCGGAGTGTCGACGTGAGCGGGTCCTTCTTGATGAAGATATAGTGGAAGAAGAACGGTTGAGCAAAAAAGCGCGAATCTCGTCCATTCTTGCATCATTCTCTTGCTTGTGATCGTCGAGCTTGTGGTCGAAGTAGTCCCTTGTACGTTGCTCGGAGAGTCACAAGTCGGCGGCGAGGTTGTTGATGCGTTCACTCATTGCTTGTTGCTCTTTATGCAAAGCATGTTGTGCACCAAAGAGGTGGCTCTTGGTGATGTAGGAGTTCATGTCGTCATCATGCTCAATGAAGAGTGGGTTGGTAGAAGTACTTGGCCTATCCATCATTCCAAGACAAATGTGAGTGGTAGAAAGAGAAGAACGAATACCAAATGTACCTTGACCGAAGTTGAAAGTGGATCGATGATCACTCCAATGTAGGACAAGGAAATAGCACAATTGGTACTAGCTCTTGTCGGTTTCTCACACCTACACAAGTAAAAGCTTATGGTGGAGCTTGGTTAGGATGGTGGCACAAAATTTGATGCAATCGTAAGTGAGCTTCAATAATGTTGGAAAAGATTCGCAAGATGCAATGTAACAAGTAGACCAAGCATATAAGGTACACGGAAACACACACACAAAAAGATAAGTGGGGTCGTGCAACCAAGGGTGAGCTAAAATGTGGAATCCACAAAAATTCTCTTGTTGCACAACACTAGAGAGACGCTAGCACGATTGCACAACAGGCGGATACAAAGAACTTGTGCACAACCTACTTAGCAAAAATGCAACGACTTCTATCCCAAGTATGCTCTATGCAAGGTGTTTCTATGATATGATCCAAGATGATCTAGTATGACAATCTTAATGTTGTATGATGCTATAGTTCTTGCTTAAAATATCTTTGCTTTTCTTTCCTCTTTGCTTACAAGCTTGTTTGGCTCTTTGATGTTTGAGCTCTTTTCTCATGCAATGCTTGACGAACCAAGATAGCAATTGTGTATGCGATGACAAATTTGTGACACAAGAGATGATACCAATATATGAAACAATGATGTATGTATGCTATGGGAAGTATGATCACTAATGTGCACAAGTCTCATTGCCAGCAAAACTCAATGGCTAGTCTCGATGGGTAAGCAACACAAAGGAGTAAGGCTATGATGGCTATCAATGTAATGGCAAGAGTGATATGTCCAATAACAAGGCGAGGTTACCGTTCTTGCTTATGGTATGGTGTCAAAATGGTGGACCGAATACCAAGATGTAGTCGAGGTGGTCGTTGTTGATGACGCGTCCGTGGCGAAGATGAGCGGCGGTGATGTTGATGTCGAACCGTACCTAGATAGCCGAAACACAAAAGGATATGGAACCGCAACTCAAATTCTCAAAGCTTGAAGTGGCAACACGTGTCGTAGTGCGAGATGGGTAAGCAATGGCGGTGGTATGCGGAACTAGTGATGGTGTATAGGTGGTAGGAGTGCGTATGCGGAAATGTGGGGCGGTGGTGCTGCAAAACTGAAAAAAAATCAATTTCGTCATGGTTCGTCGGACGTCCGGGCTGGGTCGGTCATCCGGTCGTCAGACGTCCGGGCTGGGTCGAATGTTTGGTGCCTGGGCGAATGCGGGTACTGGATGATCTACTAGGTTTTGAGGTGGAGATGGCGAAAATGGTCAAATCCGGAGGATTTTGTGGATGTAAAGGGTGGGGAAAGGGGGGAAAAGCTAGATCCACTCAAAACAAAGCAAATCCATGGATCCAAACCAACAAAATCTCAACACACTAACAAATCACAAAAAAAATTGGGGCTATTTTTGTGGGGAATGTCGGCGTTCTGGGAACGGGGTTCCCCAGACTTGCCTGCCTGCGGCCTGCGGCGTGGCTCAAAGGGGGGCTCAGCACGGCCCGTCTTCACCAACACAAACCCAAGACCCTCGCGAGGGGCCAAGCCTCGCAGGGCGGACGACGCGGAGCTTCCTCAGGCACGACCTCGCCAGGCTGGCTCACGAGGAGGCGGAGAGATCAAGGCGGGGTACCTCACGAGGTGCCCGTGACGCAAGCCATGACGACTCAGGGCGCCAGGCGGGTGCCAGCCCGCGCAACGTCCTCCTTTCCTCTTTGGTGCAAAGGGGGCAAGCGCAGCCGCGGAGTACCGAGGCATCAGGCAAAGGTTGCCGTTTCGGTGCAACGAGACCAAGACCAGGAGGACTACGAGACGGAGGTCACCATGGAGCCCAAGACGGCGTCACCACCAGAGCTTTGCGCAGGCAAAGACTACTTTTGTCAGGATAGCTGATACTTGTTGTCCCCCTTCAAATTAGCCTGCCATTGTTGGCTCCCTTCCCGCTCGATACTTGGGAAGAGGACCAGGGCCTCTATAAATAGGACCAACCACCCACATAGCAGGGGGTTCGAGGTCGGTTGGCTGGAAACAGAGAGAGAGAGAAAGAGAAAGGTGACTGAACTCCTCCGAGCGGTTCATCCCCCCAGCCAAGAACAGACCCTCGCGAGGCTGTCCTTCCTTGTATTGTTCATCAACATCAGCCCAAGAGGCAATCCACCACACCACACACTGGAGTAGGGTATTACACCACAACGGTGGCCCGAACCAGTATAAACCCTGTGTCTCTCATGTTGTTCTTTCCTTAGCTTTAGATCCTAGCATGGCGGAGGGGCGCAGGTAGGTAGGAGGCGCAATCTCTGCGCGCACCCTAGTGTTCGAACCTCAAGGGTCTGCCGGAACCCGAAATACGACATTTGGCGCGCCAGGTAGGGGTGCGCCGGAATTCGTCTTCCACCGCTCCGTGCCCCGTCGCATCGTCATCACCATGCCCGGCGACCAGGAGGGCAACCCAGACCCATGGGCGGCATGGCCCGCCTGCGCAGAGCCGCTTGCCTCGGGCGACCCCGTGCCCCAGGCAGCTCGCGGTCTGTAGTGCGCTGCGGGCCGCGGGCGACGCGGACAGGCTTCGACAGCTCTCACACCGTGGCAGGCGCGGGCGGCAGCAAGGGCCACCAATCACGCCGCGACCACGACACCGTACACCCGCCGGGAGGAAGAGAACTCAAG